>NW_012133859.1:3214922-3217248 GCF_000956105.1 Propithecus coquereli | reverse complement strand
TGCCTGGGTTTGTATCTCCGCTCTGGTCCTGACTAGATGTGTAACCTTGGGCAAGTTGTTTAACCTCTCTCTGCCTCAGTTTACTTATCTGCAAAATGGGGATAATAATAGTAATTCCCTCATAGAGTTGTTGTGGGAATGAAATGAATTAATGCATATAACCTCTTAAAAAATGCCTGGCATGTATTGGTCTTATACAAATATTAGCTATTATTAGCAAATTACTTCTTGTGCAGTAAACAAGGGTGAAATTCCAAAAGAGGAGCCAGTTGGTCCCACTTTTGCTGGAATTAGTAGGTGCAATAATTGGTTCTGTTGAAGTGAACACCTTTTTAGGAATATAAAAGAGTCACACATGTTTAAATATTATGGAAAGAAATAAAACAATAGCAATTATTTAGAATCAATCTGGTTATTGTTATATTACTTTCCTTTCCAAACATGGGAAGAAAGTTAAACAAGACTCATACATGTACAAACACACTCCCCCATATGTATCTCTTCAGGGGATAAAAGTGTGTTTAGCCATTGAAAATTTTTGTTCCAGTTTCAGAAATAACCTTACAAACCTCAGTCCAGGCCTTGGATACCATTGGGGTAGAGAGAGAAGCCCTAAGAGACTCATCTTCTACTTTTATTGTCCAAACTAATGGTCCATTAACACAGCTCCTGGAGGCTGAGCCGGTTAGATAGTGTGTGCCTTCCCAGGGCAAGGACGCTGGGTGAGTGTTTTCTACTGGTGGAGACAGAATTATTTTTCCTAGGGGAAGGATAAGAACAATCCCCCTTTTTGCACATACTGGTAGAAATAAGAAAGCACAGTATATAGTGGGCAAAGGAATTGCCAAGACAATATCAATGTTCAAGGGGAAATTCCTAGGTTCATAATCAAATTTAATAATTTCATTTTTAAAAATGGTTTGTCCTCATTAGCTATTCAATGAAATGAGGTTAATTTTAAGGTTCATCAGTATATGAAGAGCATCTATTTACTTTTGAACACATTTGCTTGTTTGCATTATTTTTATATAAAATGAAATTAGCTAAAAATTTTTATGTGAAAATTACAGGGAGCTCATTTGTGTAACGTATCTTTCTTTGAAAATAAGCTTCAACAATCCCAAATTACTTCTTCTTTTTTTCTTTTTTTTACTTTTTTCTTTCAGAACACTTCAAGGAACACCAAATTACTTCTTATATTTACAACAAAAAATAATTTCTATGAAACTAGTAAATAATTAGTCTGGCTTTCTAGTATACTGTAGTCAAAAGTTGTTCTTTTTTCCCCTAGTTTCCTGACATAACTTTAAACACACGAATTCTGTTTACAATGGCCAGGCATTTGACTTGTAAGGCATTTTACATTTGGTGTCACTGAAACAAGTGTGATGTGTTAGTGTTTCTTGCTCCTGGTAAGCCTCTTCTTCCTTGCCAAGGAACAGCAAAACCTCATGTGTCAGAAGCTTGCCATACAGGGAGTAGAAGTGGCTTACCCCTCACAGTCAGTGCTCCGTGTCTTGATTTTCTGTGTCCCGGGAAATGCCACAGCCACTGTATCCAACCTCACTCCTGTATGCAGGCATCCAGGAGGGACTGACCACACTATGCCTACGGCCACCATGTTGTTACTGAGCTATCATGCAAGCTGGCTTGGACCAATTAATTAATAGATATCATTGAAGCTAAATATAATTAATTGTACATCATTGAGCTATTCAAATTTACCTTCACTAAAATTACATCATAAACCTGGAACATGAATTATTGACCAAAGGAAAATAGATATCAGTAAAGACTGTGCTTTTTGGCAAATCCTCCTCACTCACCTTTGATTACTCAAGACTCCTGTGATGCAGGCATATGTATTTTGAACATGTGGCCCACCATGTGAAAATCAAACACGTACATGCACACGCAGCTTGGACACCTTTGCCTGATCTACTTAAGTGTGCTTTGTTTTCATCTGTTATGATTAATAAATCGATAACAGGTAAGATAATGCATATAGACATGGCAACATCCATCTAGAATGGATGCTATCTGCAGGTAGTTTTTTTTTTTTTAATTGCTTAACATGTATTCAAAGCAAATTTTAACGAGCTTCAAAACTAAACAAGAACAAGAGATACTGACACTTCACATTTGTACAGTGATATCAAATTTAAAATGGTTTAAGACTCAAATGCCTGGCATTTTGGAATGAATGTGTTAAAAATTATGTCAAAAAACTGGGGGGGGAAGCCTCCAAAAACATGCTTGAAATACAGCATTGATTCATTTGTAATGACAAAAATACTATTGACTAGTTTATTATTCATTCAGGATT
>NW_012133859.1:3212837-3214872 GCF_000956105.1 Propithecus coquereli | reverse complement strand
TTCCCTAGTAACATGGGCCCTCACACACAAGAACACCCGATCCTGGGCCACCCGCATTGTCCAGACCTTTGTAGGTCTGGTGGACCTCATTGGTGTATCTCTGAACAGTTACCTATAAAGAGAATATTAAATAATTTCCAATGTGAGTTATTTAACTTCTTCCAAACCTTCATTAAAATTGAAGAGTTGTAACTCCTTGAGATTGTCCTCTTCATGTTAATATTAACAAACTGCAGCTTTCAGATTCAAGGAGTATTTAGAAGATGCCATTTAGAAAGCTATGGGTCAGATTTTGGAACTCTACTGAACTGCTTTTGCATATACTGACTTTTTTCCATCTCCACAACCACCTTTTAGGTAGTTATAGTTGTGCCCATTTTGTTTTTCCTTTGAGATGCAGCATGTGTTAGTTTAAGTAGGCAGAGGGAAGGGGTGGAACAGAGAGAGAGAAGGCAGAAAGAAGGGCATTTTAGAAAGAATCGAGACTTCAGAGACAGAGATCTTGAGTTGGAATTTGCAATTCTTGACTAACTGTTGGTTTGGCCAGAGCCGGGACTTTATCCTGTAGGCAGTGATGGAATGGATGTGGAGAGAATGCTAATCTGCCAGTCGGGTGGGTGATGGGAACTAAAGTCAGGATTCCATGTGTTTCCAGCATTTCCTGGGTGTGTTCAGCTGGGTGGTGAACGTGAGGGGAAGGAGACTCGGTTACTGCCATGGGGAAACCTGCAGTCCCTGGACAACAGGGAAGTACGTGGCTATCTGGGATCCAAGTGCGAAGGGAAGAAGAAGCCAGCACTAACTAGAAGTATAAACAGTGAATTGTGAGGGCCCCAGAGAGGGGTCCTGTTTAGGAGAGGGAGGCATGAGGGGATGGCTTTTTAGAAGAGGGGCATTAGAGCCAGGTGTGGCCAAGTGAGAAAAGAGGAGAAGGTGTTGTATGCCAAGGACGGAGCATGCTCACAGGCACAGAGGGACCAAAGTAAACCGTACACAGCGTTTGGGAGAATAAACAGAAGTCAGATGACGCTGAATTGAGGGGTTGAGGGGTGTCTTTCCCTCACTCCCTCTTTTCCTCTCTTCCTTCCCGGCTCCTTCCCTCTCTCCCTCTTAAACTCCTTCCATCCCTTTTTTTATCCTTGTGCAAGATTTACATGCCAGGAACTGAGGATATGTGAGGAGACAAACATTTAGCACTGTTTGATGGTGCATAGAGGGGCAGCTCCCCTCATGTTAGGAACGTAGACTGCAGAATTATATTGAGGAGCAGGGAAGGACTCAGGGCTGCAAGTCCGGCTGGAAAGCTTTTTCAGTAGCCCAGAGGACACAGACTCGGAACTTTCATCAGAATTGTCTTGGCACTGCAGAGACAGGGGTGTGTGTGATGAATTGTTACCAAAGCTCAGCAGAATTGTGACATAGTCTAGGGTAAGTGTTAAGAACATGAACCTAGTAGCCAAAGTGCCTGGGTTTGTATCTCCGCTCTGGTCCTGACTAGATGTGTAACCTTGGGCAAGTTGTTTAACCTCTCTCTGCCTCAGTTTACTTATCTGCAAAATGGGGATAATAATAGTAATTCCCTCATAGAGTTGTTGTGGGAATGAAATGAATTAATGCATATAACCTCTTAAAAAATGCCTGGCATGTATTGGTCTTATACAAATATTAGCTATTATTAGCAAATTACTTCTTGTGCAGTAAACAAGGGTGAAATTCCAAAAGAGGAGCCAGTTGGTCCCACTTTTGCTGGAATTAGTAGGTGCAATAATTGGTTCTGTTGAAGTGAACACCTTTTTAGGAATATAAAAGAGTCACACATGTTTAAATATTATGGAAAGAAATAAAACAATAGCAATTATTTAGAATCAATCTGGTTATTGTTATATTACTTTCCTTTCCAAACATGGGAAGAAAGTTAAACAAGACTCATACATGTACAAACACACTCCCCCATATGTATCTCTTCAGGGGATAAAAGTGTGTTTAGCCATTGAAAATTTTTGTTCCAGTTTCAGAAATAACCTTACAAACCTCA
>NW_012133859.1:3184124-3210302 GCF_000956105.1 Propithecus coquereli | reverse complement strand
TTGTGCTGTAAATCCTTTCAAATATTGATACTTAGAACACCAAATTATTTTCCCCATTGAAGAGTCTGTGCTAAAACAGTTTGTGAGTTTCAAAGATACTCCATTTACTTACAAATTCTAAATCTTGACAAAAATTCTTCGTGGATTACCCATTAGATAATAAAAAGTCAGTAATATCTGAGTATATGAAATGTACCAATAACAGATAATGTACAATTTCATAGTTCCCTTATGATTATCCTAGTGTGTTATCTTAAATGAGTTTTTTTACTGATGTTCTTATATAACTTATTTGTTTTTATATTTTTTCTACAAAAACAAGAGACAATTCCCTCTTTTTGCATTATCCAAATGTGTTAAGAGCAAAATAAATTGCCAGATAGAGGAGTGCTCACCATGTATGGTCAGAGTGTATTTAATTTCATGCATGCGTGAAAGATAATAATGTGATTTCCAGGTACTAAATATTCCTCAGCCATTCACTCTCCGTACTATTATCTGTAGTAAAACTAGATTAAACTTGCGAAATGGTGAATTACTGAAAATAATGAAGTTAAGGCAATTCATTAATCTTTATCTGCTGTCTATGTTTTATAGCCTGGATGGAATTGAAAAATTCATTTGGGGGCCAGATTGCAAAGGGTCTAACATTATGAAGAGAAACATGGGGCTCAAATGTTTCTTTTTTCTTTTTTAATTATACACAGCACCTCTTTCTTACATGCCTCTGTTTTTCTTTTAGTGGCAAAGCATTTCTATAACACTGGTTGAGAAAGTTCAGATGATTGCTGTAATCCTAGGATCCCTGTTCTTGATAGCGAGTGTGACTTGGCTCCTCTGGTCAGCCTTCAGCCCCTATGCAGTGTGGCAGAGGAAGGACATCCTTTTTCAAATCTGCTATGGAATGTATGGTTTTATGGATCTAGTGTGCATAGGTAAGACCATGACCTTAAACATTAACAAACTGTCAGTATAATCCATTTCTTTCAGCGATTGTGTTTTCACCAGTTGGCTCTAACATAGAATGCTGGGGTTCGAATTATCTCAGTTCACCGGTTAATTAACTGTCTGCAAGGCTCATAATTTGGCTGCTTTTCTAAAAAGGCATAACATTTTTATATCCAAGTAGTTTGGGAAAAAAAAAATCCAGGATAATGCCCAAAGTGACATATTTTGCAACCAAAAGGAAGGAGGAGGAGTTGAAGAAATTATTTAGGGTGAGCAACATAAGAAGTGTCTTTTATTTTTAAGGAATGAGAGCAAATCAATTCCTCTTTACGAAGCTGGGCAACATGGACGGTGCAAATGGCACTCTTGCGTTGTGCGTCTGGGGAGAGGATGGACAGCTAACTAGATGTCTGTCTTCGCGATGGTTGCTCAGATTCCTGAGGGCGTGAAGTGCTCTTTAGAAGGGCAGGGACTTGGGGACAGTTTTTCTTGCCAGCCTGTGTCTCTTTGTTTCATTAAATAAATTCGGGGGCTTAGAGAAGAAAAGGTATCAAACATTTTAGCTAAAAGAGGCCCCACTGAAAGATTACTTCTGTGTTTCCCTTGACCCATCTGTCTTTTCTCTAATATCATGAGAAAACAGACGCTATTCATGCAGCACTTATGTGGCTCGTGTGAGGTGCCCCAGGCACTGCGATGGTGACCGGTTGGTGGCAGGTGAGAGTGGCTGGAGAGGGGCCTTGCAGTATCGAAAGGATCCCCCTGCTCTGAGGGGGTTTACAGCTTACTGGGATGTTAAAGAGCTGAAGGAAGGCGCCACGATTTAAAGCAGCAATTCTCAAAGTGTTGTCTGTGAACCACTGGCAGCAGCAGCAGCTGCCTCACTTTTAAAAAAGTGCACATCTGACTCTCCACCCCAGACCTACGGAATCAGAGATTTTGGGGGTGGGGCCCCTCCTAGGCTCCGATGCACACCAGAGCTTGAAAACCACAGACTTCAGGTAAGGGGTGCTAAGCTTGGGATCAATGACTTGGTTTCTCATCCTGGCCTCTGCTCGGGCAGGTCAGCTTCGTCTCTGACCTGTAAAAATGGACATAAGGATCCCCGCTGTGCAGGTCGAAATAAAGGAATTAATGATTATGAAATAATTACGTTATTAATTAGAAGTCATAGATTTGAATGTCAGAAACATTGAAATAACTCTGAGATAAATTAATGCCTCTATTTGCTAGAGTCTTAATTTAACTAGCAGTTTCATTCTTCAGTCTTTTTTTTTCCTAAAAGAACTCTACACATGTTTAAAATGTGATCAGCCTGACTTCTCCCTATTTTTTTTTCTTTCCTCCCTATCAGTAGTATAAGACTAATAGGAAAGAAAATGATCAAATTTCAGGCAAGAAAGAAAAAAAGCAGGGAGGGAAATGTCACGAATAATATGTAAACTGAGAAGATGTTACCTGAATAATTGGGCTAATCATGTATATGAACAATTCGCATTAAATGTGATAATGCATATGTAAGCATTTGGCAATTCTAAATCTCTATTCAAATACAATCTCTAGTGCATCACTCCAAATAAAGAAGAATCATAAAATTGTTCTACAAATTGAATCCCTCAACAAATTCAAAGATAGTGTTTGCTTTACAGTATGAATGTTATAAAATGTGGTATTCCATTGATATTAAAGGGGAAATGCAAAATAAAAGAACCACTGGGATCCCAATCCAACCTGGAGGGAAAAAAATTCCAGTTGACTTTCTTCATGTCATTATAATACTTAAAAAGATCATACATTCCATGGTTAGGAAATAACTTTTTGTTAAAATTTCACAACTTGCATTTAGTGTGGAGTTATTATATCTTGAATTTTGATTGCTAATGTCAGTATTTTAATCAAGATTGTTAGAATTCTGGTTTCAAGAACACGGACATATGAACTCTAATGGTCCTTCAATGATAAATGACAAATTTGATCTTCTCTTGAAATTTGAGCATTTGCTCATTTTATAAAGTCAGATATCTTAGAAACAAAAACAGCTGCCGTTTTTTTGGAGACATTTTGGAGAGTAATTTTTTGATCTGGGTTTTAAATACTGACAGTACTTCTTGTTGTCTTTTGGTTCATCAAATCCGAATTTCATCATTCAGTGATCTATTTGTATATTTTGAAAAATATTAAAGAATTCAGATTGAACATTGTTTATTTCACTTGGCTATTTCACTAATTAGTCTGTTTTGGCCCAGAGAAAATCTTAATTTTTTCTCAAGGATTTTAGAAACTCTTACAATAAAAGAAGCACAATCCACATAGGCCGCCAGTAGTTGCCTGGATCACAGTAGCGATAGCTCCTGCTGACACTTCAGATTAATTCAAATGTCTGCATACTAAGTGTGGACAGTAACAAAAGCCATGATTACGTTGATTATACCTTAAATACTCCTGACTGAAAGTCTTAGAGTCAGAGTTAGAGTGAAATGAGGTTTACAACTTAGAGTCCTATTTGGTCAACTCAGTTTAATAATCTTTATGGGAAACTGTCTACGTCAGACACAGTACGAGGTTCTGGGAATACGAACACGAGCTGGTCACTTTCCCGCCCCCAAGGAACTCATGGCCTCACAAGGACAGGCATGCAAGTCATTAGAATGTAGCGGGATGTGCACCATTAGGAAGTGAGTGCAGGAAATGGCAGTGGGGCAGGGGGAGGGGAAGATTGCAGACAGATTTCATGGGGAAATGCTGGCCAAGTGGGCAGAAAGATGAATAGATACCTGGCAAGTGGAGCGCTGGCCTGCTTCTCACCGTTGGAGAATGTGGGATTGGCCAGCCATTTCCGGGCTTTCAAATACTGGGAAACATTCCCTCGTTCCTGTCTGTCCAAGCTTTTCAAACTTGATTACACCTAAATGAAAAGGAACAGATTGACAGCTTCATAAATGTTCTTTGAAAAAATAATTCTGAAAATCTGTAGATTATTCCAGAATCCAAAAATGTTATAATCTAGCCAGTGCATATAATGCTCAGGAACAGTTGTATTGTTAAATAGAAATGTAAGGATTCATAGAACATTTATTTACTTGGGAAAATTTGTTTACTTATTTTCAGATGCAGTGAATTTGTTTGTTGCTTTCCTTCATTAACTAATACATTTTCTTCTTTTCTAAGACATCGTTTTTTTCTTGCTGTTGTTGTTCTAAATTCTCCTAAGAGTCCAGGTACTATTATAGTTGAAATGTCTCGATAAAGGTGGTTCAGTAGAACTTTCTGCATTGATGCAAATGTTCTATATCTGCGCCATCCAGTTCCATAGACACTAGCTAAATTTGATTATTGAACACTTGGAATGTAGCTAGTGAGAATGAAACTAAATTTTAAATTAAATTTTATTTAAATTAATTTAAATTTAATTTAAATAGCCATATGTGGCCTTCTTGTGGGTCAAATATATTTCAATCTACATTTATAAAAGTCACATCTATTTTAAGGAAATTGAACTATGAAGAGATATAGCTTTTACTATGTTTGGGGAATTCTTTTAAATATTTAAATAGATGGCATTTAGACTATGATTGTACACCAGGAAAACTAATATAAAGGATTTAAATCACCAAGCTATTGTAGCCGGTGGCAGTAATTTAGGAATAGGTAATGAATCAGGCTTGTGTTGGCTCCTTCCTAAAAAGAATTGCACAGTGGACAAAGGAAGATTAACAAACCCAGAAATGAAGAGCAAGTGCATAGCAGAAGGCATTAGGCAGAAGATCTGGTTCTTCACTCCATACTGCGCACATTGAGAAAATACAAGACCACCACTTCCGTTGGTTGTGTGATTCAAAGGAAGCTTGTGCCATAAGAGGAATACGCTTATTAATGACTAAAAGTTTGAGGAACTAGGGGAAGGCCACATGAGGACAGAGGTCATTTGATTCACTTGCATAAGAGCAGTTACCTACTCATTTTAGTGTCTGGTAGAACCAGATGAGGTGAATTCAATTTCTTGTTACAGAAGCAACAAACCAAAACCACATTACATCTAGTGATATTCCCAAGATAGAGATGGCAGTGCTTGTACCTAATCTATTCAACACTGTAAATTAGTGGCAAATCCAAGTCTAGAAAATGTTTTGATCTTCCATGAAATATTATGGGAAGGAATTGGTTAAGGTCACAAAGTTACACACGTGCATTACTTTTGGGTTTTTTTTTTTTAATTTTCTTAATTGTCCACGTATCACACACATACACACACAAAATTTTTGTTTATAATTGTGTAATATATGAAGTTAGGAAAAGACCATTTCACTCACATCCCCCGTTCTACTATGCCACTCCCTTTGCAGAAATGCCCCCTCTCAACATTTTGATGTATCCTCCAGAATTTTTTTGTTAGCTTTACAATGCCTAAAGGTACATAGATACTTATGTATTTTTTTTCATATAAGTGGGATCACACTATGCCAGGTGTTGAGCAAATAATCTTTTTCATTCAACTATATGATCTAGAGATTTCTGCCTGTTATGACAGATACACAACAATGTATTTAGCCTTTCTTCTACTGATGAATATTTAGGTTGTTACCAGTTTTTCCCATTGGGGACAGTGCTGTAAAGACATCTTTTTGTGGGAACATTTCTGTTGGCACCATTCCAAGGAGTGGAAAGTCTGGGTAGAGTAGTAAGCACACGTTACATTTTGATAAGTCCTTTTATAGTGCCCTCTAAAAAGGCTTTACCAATTTATACTCCCCTCAAATACGCAAGCGTTCCTGTTTTCCCACACCTTGCCAGCCATGGACATCACCACTTTCTTGACCTTTCAGTTGGTGGTTTTAAGTACATTTAACACCATTAGAGTGGTTTTCTTAAAATTAATTCTATAACTATTTAAACTTTTGGAGCAATTTTATTTAAGAAAATAAAAATGACCACACTGGGTCATGCTCACGTGCAGCTCATCCTACCTGGTATCTTTCAGGCCCCCAGGGATGTGATGATGTGCAGGGACACGGAGTAGGTGCGCTCTGTAAACACTCACGGAAACACCGTAAGGAGAGATTGAGACCAGGGATCACTGCCTCTCAAAAACCCTGCATTCTCCAGCACATTTTAGGAGCTCTTGGGTCAGTTTCTTCTATTTATCATACTTTTAACAGTGAGGGAATTTCACTTCTCAGTCTCTTTTTAGCGTAGAAAGTACTCCCTGAAATTGCCTCAAAAAAAAATGGCTTCCCCTCGATCTGTGGCTGAAGTTCTGATTCTGTTATTGTTGTTCTTCATACTATTTTATTACTCAGACTTAACATAAGCATGCAGAATGGGGGAGATATAGACACACACACACATACACACCCTGATATACCCACCAGCAGCCAAAAATATCTCCCAGGGCCCTTTTGAAATAATGAACTAAAGTGTAATGTAATTGTTTATGCTCTCTTACTTTTGAAAGCTACAGAGATTAGGGAATTTAAAAAAATAACCTGGGATATACTAGAATGAGTATAAAATCAAAATGTCTTCTCCTTACTATACCAATTATAGTTCATAGTGAAAAAAAATTCTCCTTCTGCAAAAATTTCATACTCTCCAACATAAACTTTTATTTTTCCCATATTTTGAATTAAAATAAGTTTTCTTTAAATCCCTGTAAATTCTTATAGGCATTATAGCCCCTTCTAAAATCTGTTTTTCATATTTGATCATGTATCTAGCTAAAGCTATTTGGGCACACACAAGAAAACTTTAGAATTACCAGTCGGTAATATATTCACATTTCATTATAGAACTTCAGAATAATAAATAAATATAATACATTCCTGCCATCTTAGATGGATTACTTTAGACATATATTTACATTTAAAAAACGCAGAAGAACATTTTCCTCTTGCTTTTGATATTGTTTCACTTTGCTATTTTTCTCCAGGTAGAACAGCTAAAAATAGCACATGATTTAACATTTTATTGACCTGAAATATAAAATGTACATTTTCTAATTCTGTTGCTGTCATATGAATCACAGTGAAGAATTTTGACAAAGAATTTCAGGGCAATTAGACTCGTGATGAAAAGTAAGTTCCCAGCTGTCTACTTAATGGCAGGGTTGCCTCCTCCTATCATGGTGCTTTCAGGCCACCTTCCTCCCTGCAGTTTGCTGTCTGTGAATATAGACCAATTAGCATAAGCAAAGCACAATTAAGAAGGTTAATCTACTGCTAAAGAAAAAATTTCTAATACATTGCAAACAAAATACAAATGACTTTTAGACTACCTCCTTTTAAAAATTTTCCATGCCCTCTGGCACCTTTCAGCATGACTCAGAAGTTGACAATATTTCTTAAATTATTTTAGGTTAAAACACTAGAAAAGAATATACGTTGCTAAGATTTGTAAAATGTGTGGGCCTTGGGCCATTGTTGATAGATGGCATTTTTTTAAAGCTGTAAAATATTTATGGATAAATATAAAATGTATCAAATAGTTTCAAGTGAAGAATGTAAAATTACTGAGAGAACAATTAGAATGTTCCCTGTACCCCTTAGGGCCTCTGTCCCGCACAGAGTGGGCTGAGGATGTCTGAGAAGAGTAAGCTCTTTCCTAGGCCTCCCAAATGGAGTGTGGTCTGACGCGGGCCACCACCTTTGAAGATACTTTTCCTATGGGAAGTGGGGACACAGCTCCCAGCCACCCTGAAACACAGGGCTGCACAAGCAGGGCAGCTCCATCCCATTCAAAATTGTGAACAATTTTAATAAAAAAACTTCACATATATATAAAGTAGTTTTTTTCACCGCAAGACAGTGGAGCCCAGATCTGACCTTCATCACACCCCGATCACCGCCGCCGCTACCACTTCTGGAATCTGAGCTCCTGGGGTCACTCAGGAAAACCAAGCTTTGAAAGTCAACAGGCCAGCGTCCAGCCATGGAGTGGGGTGCAGAAGGCTGCTTCAGGGCTGTGGTTGCACTTTGGGTTACAGTGGTAGGCAGGTGGTAGGAGGCGTTGTTGCTGCATTTATCTCATCCCGAATTTCATAGGAAGCACTAAAGTGGATATGTCTGCATGAATCATACGGCATGTGAGAAAAGCAGCTCAACTTAAGCACTGCTTGGCATAATAACCATGAAAGTTGATTAGCCCAGTATTCAGCATTTCCTTTTTGAATCTTCATATCACTAAAATTTTCCCTCCAGACGTAAGAAGTGTATCAGCCACCTCTGCTCCAGGAAACGCTTCCATTTCCTGATCTGTAATTTGATTGGGGACCTCCATCTCTCTAGTGCCAATGCTTCGGCTACTTAGGAGACCTTTGCGCAGCGCTTTTGTAGGGAGGACAGGAACATTCTTCTCCTCTTGCCCAAGCCCCTCTGGGTTTCCCTTCAAACTTCATCCCAGGTGGAGCCCGGGCTGGAGGTGAGCTGCGCCCGGGCGGCTGAGACTGTTGCAGATTTGCACACTCCGCTAGCTCGTTTGGAATCATTTTTTAAATGGAGCAGAATTCCTTTACAAGCACAGATCATTATTCCTGGGCTTGGAATATCTTAGCATGTTTCATGCCCCTGGAAATGCCTCAGCTTCATTTAGAAAGAGTCTGATTCAACACCGTGAGCCCGAGACACAAGCAAGAGTCTTGGATCTCGACAGTTTGAACACGTTCTGGGCCAGCCCCTGCAAGGCAGAGGCAGAGTGGCCCTTTGTAATTCGAAATTGTCAGAGGAAAAACCAAGTTTTATCCTTCATATGTTTTGAGAAGTAGACCAGTATTATTTCTGTGCTCTGGCGGTACAAATTATAGGCTATTCTATACCTTAATCACACTGATGTTTACTAATTTCTCTGAAGATTATTATTGTAGTTGATTATTAGTGATATTGTTGCCTTTCAAACCCTGGGAAATAAAATAGAAGGGAGCTTGTTGCATATCCTGCTTGTCCTTCAGTGATGGGCATGGAAGGGTCTCTCTAAGCTAATTAACTCTTTGGGTCTTTTAATGGGAGGGGCCCACGCCTTACTCTTAGGACACTTTCAGCTGTCTCTACCAACTGGGGACAGCCTAGCCAAGGAGGTGTCAGTTATCTACTGAGCCCACATTCCCTGCATTATTTACCGTATGCCAAGCCTTCATTGTGGGGCAGGGATATAAACAGAGCAAGGGGTGGCAAACTGCAGCCTGAGGACCAAACCCAGCCCACTGCCGGTTTTTATATAGCCCATGATCTCAGAATGGTTTTTACATTTTTAAATGGTTGAAAAACATAAAAAGAAGACGCTTATTCCATGGCATGAAAATTATATCAAATTGAATCTTCAGTACCCATAAAGTCATGTTGGGACACAGGCATATCCCTTCATTTGGGGGCTGTCACCAAGTTTCAGCAGAGACTGTAAGGGTAACACAGCCCAAAGTACTTGCTACCTGGCCGTTTGCAGAAAGGTTCGCGGAGCCCTGGACTACAACATAGTCCCTGCTCTCCACCTGCTGGGAGGAGACAGTCAGGGAAATAAGCAGTTAGAATACTTCATGAAAAGTGCCCATGGAGAAACGTACGCGAGAACTAACGGGGGAAGATTCATCACGCTGGTTAGTGAAGTCCATGAAGGAAGAAAATCTTCAGTTCAATTTTAGGGAAGAGCAGAAACTAGGAAGGGCCCAGAGAGAGGCAAATGCCTAGACCTATAAACACACAAAATCATGGGATATTTTTTAAGGAATCCTATGCGGTGTGGGGTGGCAAGAATGAAAGATGCTGTTGAAGAGCAGCAGCAGGGAAGGGGCCTGTGGGTGGCGCTTGGGACTGAGACCGCACGCGCTGGGTGTGACCGACCAGCCCGACACTGAGGATGGTCTCAATAGTGTGGAAGCTGAAGGGGAGGGGCGGGTGGAGAAGGTGAGGGACGGTGTAATAGCCTGGGCAGGTGATGAGGCCTGCGCTAAGACTGGTGGGAAGCTGCTAGAATTAAAAGAGATTAATCAGGGCAGAGGAGGGGCCATCAGGTGTGACTCACAAGCCTGTTGGTAGGCAGGAGCGGCAGTCACTGAAACTCTGCGTGTCAGAACGGGGCAAAGGGAGAGAACAGTCTTAGGTTCCTTTTGCACATTTTCTTTTTGCAGAATTTCTGGGGAATCCCAAGTGGATATGGTCAGTAGGCAGCTGGACTTAAGTGTGTGGAGCTCAGGATAGAGGTTAGAGCTGGAGATTTATATATGATGGCTGGAATCAGCGCGTGCAGGGGAAATGCTTCGGTTGAGGAACACGGACATGGCGGGACTTGAAGGGTGGGCAGAACGGCGTGGCCAGAGCAGGAGAGAGTGGGGTCTTGCACGGCGAGGAGCTGGGATCTTCCAGGGGAGGAGCCAGTGGCCAGCAGCGCAGGTGCAAGCACAGAGAGGCGCAGTGGGAGACTGGGCCACACTGAGGTTTTGTTCTGCAGGGCTGCTGGAAGACAGCAGCAAGATCAGCCTGCCTTTCACCTCATGTGGGGAGAGCTTTCCAGGAGGGGCTGAGCTTTCCTGGATGCTGGAGAAGGAGTCAAAGCCAGAAAGAAGCTGGCACATTGGGAAAGGATGGTGCAGTCCAGGGGCTCAGAGTCTGCAGGAGGTGGAAGAGGCCACACTGAGATTAGGAAGGCGGGTGGGCAGGAAGCACTGGAGGTTGCTGTCAGCAGCGGGGTGGGGGAGCTGCAGAGCTTGGAGTTGGGATGGTTTCTGGAAGGCAAGGCCCAGGCCAGGGTGAAGGAGGAATAGCAGAGGGCAAGGGGTCATGCACGGTGGGCCATGGCCGAGTCAGCCACATGGACCCTGGAGTCCTGTGGTCTTGGGGGGCTGAGCAGATCCACATGCCAGGGGACAAACCATCCATGAGCGTGGAGAGAAGCTGAGAGACCAGGACGGCACATCTCCTGTGGCTTTATTCTGTATGAGCGCATGCACACGAGCACGTTTCGTGGAGCTTTACCCTGTGACTTCACTGTTTTCCAGAAGAGAGGTTATGGGAATTCTAAACACATGAGACTCAGGAACTGCACAACTTCAGAGATCTGAGTGTATCCCTAGGTACTCTTAAATGAAGTTATGAAAGAGGCCAAATCAACTTGGGAATGGAAGGTTTTCTTTGGAACAGAGAGCTGAAAGTAGATCGTGTGGCAGCGGGGCCAAGCCACCACAAGCCTGCCCCCATCTGGGAGGGGCAGAAGAGGCAGTTCCCTTACCCTGAAAACCTGGGGATTGTTCTTTAGACCTCACACTGCCTCTTTGGGATCTCCTGCCTTTGTACTATTTTGCAACAAAGAATTTTCTCACTCAAGAATGTGAACACAACCCTTCTTCTAAATGATGCTTCTGCCGAGAACACTGAGGATGCAGGACTGTGGGTGTTGACAGGGAGGGTGGACAAACACTTGGGCTGTCAGGAACCACAGCGATGAGCATAGACACGAAGCCCATATATGTCTTCAACTGCTTCCAAGTAGGGAGACATAAGGTCTTAGAAAATGCATCTTCGATGATATCTCAGATTATATTTGCTATGACCAGAGCAATATTTTAAGCACTCTACCCCAATTGTTCCATTTAATCCCCACAACAGCCTTAGAAGTTATAGATACTGTTATCATTCACGTCTCAGAGATGAGAAAATAGGCACGTGTGAAGCAGCTCCCCAAGGTCAGACAGACTGGAAGTCAGTCCCGAGATTGGAACCAGACCCTGTCGCTCCACAGCCTGTGTGCAGGGAGTAAGGATATTTACCTGCCTGAGCTATTATCTGGTCAGAACCCCTCCTTCTGGTGCTGAGCTTGAATAACTAGAATCATTTACAAAATGTTTTCTGTACGATAAAGTGAAACTACTTCTTAAATTACTGTCTCAAACACCTAAGACATGGCATAGGGAATACATACCTTTAGGTGAACTGATTTTAGATCAGAAATAGAGAAAAATTTGTCTTGGAAGCCCAAAGTATTGTAGTTATTTTGTGAAGTCTTCACTCATTTACTCTAAATTAATAAAGCCCCACAAATACAGAAACATTAGTAAGGAGAATGGAAAACATGGACCATACCATACCAAAAGCCATTTCTCTCTTCCCCTTCTTCCAAGTGAAACAATTTCCTAATAGGAATTATCTATGTAAAGAATCACATCGCGATCTTGAATTTTTTTTACTACATCACAGAATAGATAAGAAAACTAATATATGAGCATTTTTATATTCAGGTTAAACATTTCATTAATGTTTTAAATTATAAACATCTTTCTCATGTCATGGAATGAAACAGAAGGGTTTATAAATTTTAATTATGTGTAGATGGTAGCTTCTGTTTGGAATTTTTATCCACTGCCTGTATGACTTAAGAGAAATGAAAAATGAAGCCAACAACAATGAAATAGCCTATCACTAGTCACAAAGGTAAAGAGATTTTAATTAGACATTTCAATTTAGATCTTTTAAAATAATTATTCTCATTCCTCCAAAATAGAACAACAAATACCTATGTAGTTTACTCTGAAAATTATTAAAATCATGTTTTATAAGTTTTCAGTAGGCAGTTTATTCATTGAAGAAGAAATGGAAAATTAGTTGCATCTATTTTCACTTGCCACTAAAGTTCACTAAGAGTCTCTTTCTAAGAACTGGCATTAGTCCATATACTAGAGTGTGGGAAACAAATGGAAATTTACTAAATCCAAAAAGCTTTAATTAATGCAGAAAATAGACATTGATATGCTTTCTAAACCAAATGCAGTTTTTATTAAATCCAGGTGTGCAGGTTATTTATTTTTATAAATCATGAAGGTTGTTATAATTCTCCTGTCTCCTATCCAAATGCTACAATGTACCTTTAGGATAAAGACCAGAGAAGAATTTACCCATCTCAGCCTTTGGTGTTACCAAAAAGATACTTTGATCCTGTCTACTTATTAGTCAGTGTAATATCCCTTCTGGCCGCTGACTATTCAGTGGGCCAAGGACACTGGTGAGGGCTGGCTTTGGCCAAGGATGCTGATGTCTGAGTTCTTGCAGAACAAGCACACTGGACCAGGCACCACGAGGCAGGCTCTGATTCTGAGCTCAGTCACTAACTATGGACCTTGAGCAAAACATGCCACATCACTTCCCTGGGTCTCAGAGTCCTCATCCCCCAAAGCGAGAGGGTTGGATTAAATCATACCCAATATATATATTTTTAATTTCAAAATTCAGTGACTATGTTTGTCCATCAGGTTCTTTTTGATCTTGAGTGAGAGCCCTGTGATATATGATGCTACCCCTTTGCTAACAAAGTTTATCATCTGTCCAAGGATGGAGGGGCAGAATTGAAATGTCATTCAACTGAAATTAACTGATTCCATGCTCCCAATTATAGGAGAGCTCTAGGATGTCTTTATTATCTATTAATATAAAAGTATTGGGCTCATTTATTTCTTTTATTGAAAAACCATACCCATAGATTTTTTTTTTCTCAAGCAAATCACTGTTGGGTAGAAATGTAGATAATATAACAATTCTTCTGTCTAGTGAATTCTTTTAATCCTTTTTTTAAAAAAAATTAAACATACCATATCTTTTATAATGTGTTACAAAGTTTGCGCTTTTTGAGGAATATTCTTTGAATGTGCCAATCATAGATTTATCCTCCAGGGTTATTAATAGAAAGATCAAGAGAGTGTTCTATCTACCAAAGAATAAAAAAAATAGAATAATTGATTGATGGATAGGCTTCTTAGAAAAACAAGTGATCAGATGAATGGACATTGTTTCCTTTTTACTCTCTCCATTTTGCCTGGAAATAGCAGGGAGGAATCCTTATCTGCCTCCCAAGTTTTAGGCCTGGGCACAACCACTTTGTCAGATTCAGGGTTCATGACTGTTCGATGCAGGCAAACATTCGATGGCCAGGCCAGCAAGATAGGAGGCGACAGTTACTGGGGCTGAACACAAAACCTTTTACAGAATTTTAGCTCCTTTGCCCCGTGCCCCACATTTCCCCTACCACCTCCCACTCAGGGCCAAAACCCACTGTCATGAAATATGGACCCCCATCCCTAAACCCTTTCCAAATTTAGCATTGGACTGCATGTGTCAGTTTGTCTTTGATGTCAGAAAATATTACTTTAATGTTTCAAAAAACAATACTCAAGACCCTTTTCTGTTCTCATAGCAGAGTCACAACTAGATTAAGTCAGTCCTTGTCATCCCTTAGCTCCCAGTGATGGCTACTGAGCTCTCTCTCCCTCTCCTTTAGCAAAGATTGATTGAGTTCTTACCATGGGCCGGGCACTGTGGTAGGAACTGGTGCCAAAGGCAAGCAAGACAAGGTTCTGTCAGGGAGCACACAGCTGATTAGGGACCACAGGCACATGAACAAGTTGGTGCAGCACAGGCAGTAAGGAGATCGACATAAATCAGTTCAGGTATTTCCTGTGTGGCACGGTAGACAGTAGAAAGAGGGAGTGATTGATTTTGTTTGAGTGCCTCAGAGAAGAAATTATGAGAGAATCTGGATCTTGAAGCACGATTAATAGTTCATCGTGCAAATGTAACAGAGTGGGCATTCCAGGAAATTCTGTTTTATGGTTGTAGCTCGGGTTTGCTAAGAAGAAAGAATTAGCAGAATTTGGTGCAAGAGGAGAGAGGAGTTGTAGTGACCCCCAGGTTTCTGGTTTACATGACTTGGGGGATGGTCATAACTGAAATAGGTATGGCAGGACAAGATCAACTCACCCTGTGCCAGAGCCTTTCAGAAAAGCTTCATTAGCTGTCACGTATTAATAGTGCAGTATTAGACTTCATCTGACAATTGGGCTTTCCCATCGCATTCTCTTTCCAGAAAGCGATGTCATCAGCGTTGGAGAGCCAGCACAGATGTGCCCTTTGCTTCCAGGCTGATGACTGCAGCTGTCATGGAGAGGGGGACATAGAGAGCGTCAGAGACAGGATGAACACTCTTTTGTGTGCTCTCAACAAAACTCTTGTCTTCATTTAGGGTCTTCGCTATTGTACTAATCATTTCTTTGTGTGTGCTGTTCCCTACTTTGGGGGTGGGGTGGGCTGGATCATCAATATTTTGAAGTTATCTAGACCCTAATGTGTTTTGTGTCTTGGGAACTTTCAG
Source organism: Propithecus coquereli (assembly GCF_000956105.1). Lineage (NCBI taxonomy): Eukaryota > Metazoa > Chordata > Mammalia > Primates > Indriidae > Propithecus > Propithecus coquereli. The sequence goes on along the minus strand of NW_012133859.1, from coordinate 3,195,239 downwards.
AATAATTTGTTGTCCTTATCTTGTTTCTTGCACAGAAGATGATATTATTGATGTTAATGATGAATCTGTGTTTGAGCCCTTGAGCTGTAAGCTCTCATGATCAGCATGCCATTCTCAACCTGGTTTGGGAATTTTACTTGGTTCTAGGCATTTGTGAGAGAAGCAAGTTCTATACCATTTATATTCGGTGACGAAAAATCAACCATATTTTACAGGTGTCAGTGCACTTTATGTGGGCTATCTCTTTACAGTATTTGTTCCTATACAGACAACATTGGAGATACGTATTCACGGAATCCCCATATGTCATTAGGACACTGTAGTTTCCAGAAGAATGGGTTTTAGGATATTAATTTATGAAGGCTTTGTTTTGTGAGCTTAGTGACTTTTGCGATGACATATATTATCTTTCAGTCTTCATCTCTCTAAGTTTTATCTTTCTGTATTTTTTGCATTAAGCTTCATATATTGTTCAAACAAAAACTGTTTGGAACATACAGAAATAACTGTGGCTTATGGTTATTTCTTTGATTTATATTAACAAGATTTAACTATGGGACAGTGACTTTTGAAGTGATTGCCTCTATACTCACATTTAAGTTTCTATAATTATTGGGCATTTGAATTTGGGGTAGATTGGAAAATAGTGCCAGGAAGATTAATGCATTTTGTTACATTCTAGCACAAAGATCATCACAAGGGTATCTTGGATTACTGTTTCATTTGGTTGATTTTCTATGGAGCAAACATACTCTGGTTTTCACCAAGTATCAGTGAAAATTAAGGAGTCAAAAGTGGGGCCAATTTATGAGATGGGCTCTAAACTGTTCTTCTAGGACATGGAATTAAACAGAACCCAACCCGCATTCTGTTTCCAGCATATGCTGACTTCCCCGAATGACATGAGTTATATTTATAAAGCTTAGATAAATATATACATATGTATATATGTGTGTGTGTGTGTGTGTGTGTGTGTGTGTGTATCTATATATGTAAATGAAAGAGAAAGAATAAGAAAAATCTTGGTAAGATAGAATGGTGAAATTTAACCTAAAACTCTTGAGCATTCTCAAAATCAAGAGCCTTTTTTGGCCAAATATCTGCTGTGAGCTGTGAGTTCTTAAGCTTTCCCAAAGGTCGTTTAGATTGAACAGCACACAGAGCTTTACAGTGTTCCTCTGTGGTCTCACCATGGGCTTGCGTTCCCTGGGAAAGCTGAAGGTGAGTGTCGCTGCCCAGAGGAGGCTCTCACCGCTGGCCGTGTCACCTTCAAATGAGGCTCCCCAGCCCTTCCCCCCCATGGGTGGGGAGGGGAGGAAATGGCTGTTTCACTGGTGCTCCTAGAGACATAGCAGTGTCGGTGACACACAGGATAGCAAAGATGGCAGCTAATCGTATGAACTTCGCTCAAATCACAGCTTACTCATATTTTAAATGAGGGCGATGTAGTTTATCCACAAGATCTGTTTCAGTCAGTTCGGGCCGCTAAACCAAAATACCATGAACTGGGTGGCTTAAGTGGCACACATCATCTCTCCCAGTTCTGTAACTGGGGAGCCCAAGGTGAATAGCAGCATCTTTGGTGTCTGGTGAAGGCTCTTTTTCTAGTTTGTGGACAGCCGTCTTCTCGTTAGGCCCTCATGTGGCCTTTCTTTGGTGTGTGCACACAGAGAGAGAGAAAAAGAGGAAGAGATCTCATGTTTTTTCTTTTTATAAGGGCACTAATCCCGTCTTGAGGTGCCCACCCTCATGACCTCATCTAACCTTGATTACCTCCCAGAGTCTCACCTCCAAACACTGTCACACTGGGGATTTGGGCTTCAACATATGAATTGGGGGGGGGCACAAATATTTAGTCCATATTAAGCTCTTTTAGTTGGTCATTCTTTAGCTAGAAGAGACTGCCGTACTTTGAACATTTAGGTTGGATAGGACTGTAGTGCTCAAGGTTTACATTTAGACAAATTTGGGTTCCAGTTTCAGCTCCAATTCTTATGTCTTCAGGATGTTGGACAAGTTGTTAAATCTCTCTAGGTCTCAATTTTCTCAATTGTACAATTGTACAAGTATACCACCTAATTTTAGAGTTGCTCTCCAGATTAAATGCAAATCATGCATGTAAAGCTCTTAGCACACTGCTTGTCACAAAATAGAACCTTGGTAAAAACTTACCTTATAAATTATGAGAAACAGCCAAACCTATCCAAACAAAAGCTGGGACTGGTAACATAAGAGATGAAATTGACCAGTGCTTTGGTGGTTAATATAAGATAAAATTTGTTTGTATTTGATTATAAATTTTGCAATTCTCTGTTAATTATAACACTTCAGGTGTTAAAGTAAACATAGACAAATGGGGTGTGTGTGTGTGTGTGTGTGTGTGTGTGCGCGCGCGCGTGCACGGGAATGTGACTACACGTACCTTGGTAGCATTCCCATCATTTCTTTCTGTGAATAGCTCAGATTACACCACTATAAAGAACTTCAACTAACACACCACTTCAAAATTTAGAATATATTTTACTTACACAAAAACTGTTTTTATTTCAATGAAACCAGAAAATATTTAAGCCTGCTTTGCTTTTCAAGATTATTCCCTAACAAAAATGTCCCTTTGTACACCAATAAGAAGATGCTCCAATTAAATGTTACTGGGGAGAAAATGACAAAAACCAACCAACCAACCACACGTGCACATGCACACTTCTCAACTCTCCAAATTTCCATAAATCACACTTTGTGGACATTCATACCATTAATAATGTAGCAAGCATCCTAAAATATTTAATACTTACATTTTATAGAAATTATAATTGCTTTTCTCTTCAGGCTTAGTGAGTCAGATGAAAAAGTAAATCCAAGTCTGCTCTCATATGACCTGAAATGTCAAGGTGACAAATTCATTTGACCATCAGTGAGAAAGTAGAGCAGCATGGCTTTTAAAAGCTGGATTTCCAACACGATGAGCCAGAGCTGAATGGGTCCTTACCCTTGAATGGTCATCATCCCTATCTTCTCACTGTGCCTTTTGTAACCATGAGTTACAAAACTAGTGGTTGTAACCAGTGGTTACAAGAGGCATTTGCCACAACTCCAGAACTTTTAAAGAAGAAAGGATAAAAATGCACATTACCTTGGAAGTGGGATGGGGTTCGTTGTATTACAGTAAAATTTAGGCTTCTAGAGGGCAAGGACTTCTTAAATGCTCATGGGGAGTAAAACAAAGTCTAATCATCATTCACGACTTAATGCAATTAAGAAGCAGCAGCCCATGGAGCTGGAAATTCAAGAGGATTATGTCTTCATGAAAACTTCAAGAAATTCTCTTTAAATTCAGTTCAAAATATACTATAAAGACCTGCAGGATTTATTTCTGCACATTGGGTAGATTTATGTATTTAGAAAAGAGCTACCAGAAATATATTCCCAGAAAGCGACTGTAAGCTCTAGTGAGTGATCTGATTTCTGGCCTTGCAAAGGAAATCAATAAAAAAGAATAGGATCCTGCAAAATGAGTGGTTTCCCCCTCAGTGAAGCTCTCCCTGCCCATCCCCATCTCTGCTCTTACCCAGAATGAACCTGTCTTGGGCTGTAATTGTTTTGTGATTAGTGTGAATGAATGCTCCTCACCACATAGATTCACTATTGATTTTTTAATTAATAATAATGTCTTGTATTTATATAGTTACTATCTCAGAGGAAATCTGAGTGCTTTATAGTTGATGAATTCCAATTTATCTTCATACTATCTGGGTGAATGTAAAGATTAGGTATTCCAATTTCATTTTAAGGAGGAAAAATCGAACCCAAAAGGTTAAATCAATGGCCATGGAGACTCAGAAAGCTAATAATAGAATCACCAATTAAAATCTGGTAGTCCTAACTTTTGATTCTGGCTGTTTCCTGAAAATATCTGGTCAGTTAGGTCAACTTTAGATTATTCCTTTGGAAAAAGAAGTAGATCTAAACATTTATTTGAAATTGTTCTGATTAACAGAAGTTTACATTTTTCTTCATTATTTTGGTGGTGTACAATAATTATGCTTAATACATTTTTACTTGCTAGACCACATGCATTTTTAATGACCTGTGTCGATATCTTTGGAGTGCTTCTATGTCACATGAATCAGAAGTTTATCTCCTGGTAAGGGAGCTATGCAAAATTTGAGTTTTGATAATGAGATTGGGGTGATTCTTCAAGGACTGGTATCTCCCTTACCTACCTATTATTGTTTTAACTGACAAAAAAATGAAATAATGTCCCCCCCAAAAACATGCTTAAAACCCTTAAGTCATTGTACCTATGGGAAGGTTACCACCATCCTTTTAGTCACTCATTCCTCCAGCCTCAAATATATGGAACTCTGATTTTCCCCCGTCTTCCATTATAATTCCTATCAATTTTTCCTCTGAGTTTATTGCTTTATTTCTCTGTGCTCTCCTTACCGTTACTCTGCTCGTCACATATAAGTCGAGAGCCTCCTTCATTGTCTCCACGACTTCCTCAATCCATCTTGTATTAACTTTCCTAATAAATTCCCTGTAATTGTTGAATTATTCAGGCACAAAACACATACAGAACAATATGCTGAACATCCATACCTTCACCACCCAGTTTGAAAGATGTGACATTTGAGATAAAAGTTGAAATCCCTCTTTGAAGACCCTCCTTGGTCTCATCTCTGTCCTTCCCTCCCCACTGTCATGACTCAGCTGTTATTGTTCTCATGCCTGCTTTTATATGTTTACCATATATATGCATTCATAAAAATGTACAGTATTTATCCACTCCAGGAGTTTCTTTTTGAAACTTTCATTTTTTCATTGTGACTTTGATATTTTCATTATAGTTTTGAAATGTATCCATGTTGATGCATATGACTTTATTCCCTTTTGTTTCATTGCTGCAGTCCATTGGCTCTACAATTTTTCTGTTCTTCAGAGGATGGACATTAAGATCACTTGCAGTTTTTTCCTCAAATACAAACAATGATGTAATAAATGTTTTTGACCATGCTTCCTTTTTCACCTTTGTGAGAGCTTCTCTAGGAGATATACCCAAAGGTCTAAATGCTGAGAGGTGGGAACTGCTCATTTTCAAATTTATCATTGCAAAGTGGTTGTGTCAGCTGACATGCTCTGCTTACCCATGCCTTACTTCACCAAAAATGGGCTCTTCCTTGGCCTCTGCACCGAATTTCCATGGAATTTCAACCTTCTCCAAAAAAAGAGCCCTTCCTCACTTCTCTCTCTCTGAGGGACTTCCCCTAGGGACTCGTTTCGTGTGAAGGGTCACACATTCAAAAGCTTTTGGAACACACACTGAAATGTAAACGTGTGACAGTGCAGGGTGTGTGGTAGGGCTGGGGTGGACGGTGAGGGCCCCATGTGCTAGTGCATCATACCTGACTTATGGGCCACCAGTTTATAGTCCCCGAGTTTCTCATATCGCCTTATTTATTTTCCTGGGAGTGTCTCAGAAACGTGTGATCATCCGATTCCCTTTGTAGCAGCAAAGAGCAAGGATCTGGGAACCAGCCTGGCTGAGTTCAAATCCCTGCTCCCCCACCACTAGTTGTGTGCTCTTAAGCAAGTTCCTTCACATCCCCGTGGCTTCATCTCCTTGTTTGTGAAACAGGGGAAATGCTAGCACCTGCCTCATAAGTCTGTGCTGAGAACCACATGAGATGATTGACATAAAGCTCTCACGTAGCTGTTCAATACGTTTTTGTTGAATTCTTGAGGAAAACACAAATAACAGAAAGTCATATTGTTCCTACTGTGTGTGAGGCATTGTTCTAGGAGCTTGGGAGACGGCATCCTCAATACCTGCAATGTCTCTAACTCAACAGAGCAGAAGAATCACGGTTTTAGAACATAAATTGTCACGTCACTCCTCTACTCAGATACCCGCTAATGAGGTCCCATCGCACTGGGAATGAAGTCAGTGTCCTTGTAAAGTCCCGCAGGGTCCTACGTGATCTGCCTCCAGTTACCTCTGATGTCAGCTCCACTACTCCTCTTACTTGCTCAGTCTGGCTCGTGCGGGCTTCCAGATGTGTGAGGCAACTTCCTCTTAACATCTGCAACCTGTCTCTTTCCTAAATTAAGTTGCCAGCTGGGTCCAAGCCCCTAACATTTTGCTTGGCACACAACAGGCAGTCAAGAAATATATGTTAAATCAGTAAATGGACCTAATGATTCTCCTAAGGTGATGTGAATGCCCAAGGCGTATTCTGAACCATCACAGAGCAAGTAATTATATCCACGATAGCTTAACTCTCTGCATGTTAGTGTATCCTTATTCTTTAAGTATAGATTATTCCTGTGTAACATGGGTAGCAGCTTACCATTAGCCATAATAGTTGGGTAAACAGTATGTCATGTTCTTCAATGATGATGAATAACAGAGTTGACATTTCTTGAATCCCTTACTTGTCTACAAAACAACATTCCCGACCTTTGATTATCACTAGTCTTTTTTCTTTTCCCTCAAATTCTAGGTCTCATTGTCCATGAAGGAGCTGCAGTTTACAGGGTTTTTAAGCGCTGGCGAGCTGTTAATTTGCACTGGGATGTATTAAACTATGACAAAGCCACAGACATCGAAGAAAGCAGCCGGGGAGAGTCTTCCACAAGTAGGACTTTGTGGTTGCCATTGACAGCTCTGCGGAACAGAAACTTGGTCCACCCGACCCAGTTAACCTCGCCCCGGTTTCAGTGTGGATACGTGTTATTGCATCTGTTCAATCGGATGAGGCCCCATGAAGATCTGTCAGACGATAACAGCTCGGGAGAGGTTGTGATGAGAGTGACTTCAGTGTGATAAAAGCATAAGATGATCCCGTGTGGACCACCCCGCACCTTTCGGAATGTAGTTGCAATGAATGGTGAAACCACAGCACTTCTAAAAACAAACATCTATGAACTTTTTAAAATTTATGCTTTTTATATGAACATTTGAATTGCAAATACATTTTTCTGAAAAAAAAGAGTCCTCTTGTTCTTTGTTTCCCGATTTGTCACATCTTTTATGAGTTGGTACTTGAAATCATTATACATATAATTTAATTCTACTTGGTTAAAAGAATGATGAAAGTTATCCTTAAGGCCAAAACTATTTTTTCCTGCTTGTTTTAAATATATTTTTATCAAACGTTCTGCTCCACGTGTAATTTTTCAGACATGTTACGAATGGGTAAGAGTTTAGAATGCCGTGAGCAGGTTCCAAAGTGCCTGTCAAGTGTGCGGCACAGAGGCGCTTCTCCTTGTGCCTCGTGCTGGTTGGCAAATCTGAGCACGACATTTTTGCTCTGATGAAATAGCCTGTCACCAGGAATGCAAGTTCTAGGAATTATGGCTTGTTTCCTAATTTCTGAAACAATACAGAGCGCTTGTAGAAATATAAAAATAAGTGGAATAGAATAGCTTTACTTCTGTACGTATTACATCAGCAGGGCATCCTGCATACTTATAACCCCCAAAGCTTACCGAAATGTTGCATCTAGTATCTGGAATCATAATACTGCCTAACATTTGCGCAGCCCTCTAACAGACCTATCACAATTAATTCAGTTAATTATTAGTGTCTTGAATTCTATGTGTGCCATCTTAATTAAATTTTCTTTTCTTCTAAGTAAAGGCTTATATACCACCTTAATCACTTAAACACTAATCCTATTACTGGGTTTAATGAAGTACTAGGAAATATTTTCGCCAGCAGTGAGAAGTCTTTCTCTTTCACTAGATGAGTATTTTTTAAATGAAAAGAGGAAAAGAAAAATAAGCCTATTGACTCCCCAGGAACAGGCTGCTAACTCTTGGTATCTGGGGATTTTCCACCTTTTTATCCACCTAATGAAGGTAATTGGCACATTTTAATGAACAATGGCAGAGCAGATGAGAAGGCAGGAAGTCACGTTTTCCCTAGAAACAAGAGTTGAACATGCTGGTTGTTTGAAATAATTAATGACTAGATTTAAAAGCATATAAAGTAAAATGTTTTATATTCTATTTTCTAAAAATAACTTTTGAGTGATTAATAATAGAATAAATCATGTTTGTATAATACAGTAGTTCACAGAGTAGCACTATTACGTGATTCCTCCATAGAAAATTCTCCCAATACTTAAAATAATATTTTTCCAGTTAAAAAAACATGTTACAAATGACAACGGTGTGACAGTTTACAGAAATGTGAAGAATGAATCATGAAGTCACAAAGGAAGGAAAATTCAGCCATTATTTAGGGGCAGATGTGGGAGGTGAGCGTGTTAAACGTTCTATTTCAAACTTTGTTTGCTTGTTTTAATATGATGTTCCATGAGCACCATCCTGGGTGAGTTTCCTGGACAGTTTATTCACTAAGGCGAGTAGTCAACAGCATAACATTTCATGGAGAATAATTTTGGTTACTAATGTCATTACAATTTAGAATAATTTGTGTTAAAAATGCTGTACTGAGACTTGAAACACAGATTAGACTACCACTTCCAGTACGTAGCAAGACTGCCCTTTGAATTAGTGCACACCTCACTCAAAAACAAAAAGGGAGAGAGGGTGAGAACCCCTCTCCCTGCGATGTCTGTGTGGGTGCATGAGGTGGAGACGTCTGGGGACAAAAGTGCAGGATGGAATTGTCCCCCTGAAAGGGACATGTGCCCTGGCCTCCCTCCTTCCCAGGACCTTGCCCTGGGATGTTCCTTTTGTCTACACCCTGTATTTCCCCCCACCTTTTCATGACCCCCACCTCCTGACACACACACACACACCCTGAATCAATCTTGGAATAAGAAATCTGGCAGAATTTCCACTCAACATAATGTACCCTCCATGACATGATTGCAGAGAAACTCAAAAAGAAACACTCCAAGGGTGGGGAGTGCATTTAGAGAACTAAATTCACTGCTTTAAAATAATTAAAATTCTTAACACTGTACTATATCAATTATTATGTAAATAATTAACTTTCCAATTGTGAATGCCATAATTCAAACTCAGGCTACCTTAAATGTAAAAAAAAAAAACATTATGGTAAGGAAATGAGTGGGAAATACTTTAAATTATTATTTTTGAAATCTTTTCCAATATTACACCAATTTAGAACCTGTATGCAGCCTGCCTCTTTTCAGTCATTAATGTGCAGTACAAACCTTTCCCATCTGTGTGCTGGGCACTGTGAGCAGCGGGGCACGGGGCAGCCAGGTTCACAGGGAGGCTCCACATCTTAGGTGTCTACATACAGGTGAGCTAAGAGAAGCGGCAGTTCAGACGGGTGGCCATTTGTCCCTCAGGCACCTGGAGAAGGTATCACTGAGGATCTGACAGGACCTGGGTCTTGAGGGGAAAAAGAACACTCTGGAACAGCTGGGGGGTGAAAGAGAGGCATGTTCCAGAAATGGAGAGAACTCTTGTCAGAGGGAGTACAGGCTATAGGTGAAGACATGATCCCACCCTACAGGGTTGGCTGGGTGTCTGGCACCGAATCCCACACAGAAGATGGGGTTCAGGCAGCAGGTGGTAAGATCGGGCAAGGTCATTTCTGGGGGATGGGTGTTCCCCATGAATTGCTGTAAATTCAATAATGCAGTAGAAATAGTCAGACATCGGATGGGCTGTGCTGCTTTCCTCCCCTCTCCCGGGAGACAGCAAAACCCAGAAAGCGCATCATAGATCTTGGGATAGTTCCTCCATTTTTAAAAGTGCCCCCAGTCACTTTCCAGAGTAAATAAATTTTATCATCAAATTTTTACCTAAATAATCAATTTTTAATTTGTTATTCTGTACATACCAGTAACTAAAAACATGCCACAATAAAGCAAGCTCTCTCTCTTGCTTTTGTTTTAGCCCAGGACTGCTTCTCTTTTCTTTTTGATTTTTTTCCCCCATAGGTTAGTGATATTAGCATGACCTATTGGTTTTGATGATGTGCAAATGCTCCAACCTCCCTTGTCTGTAGAGTTAAACAGCAAAATAAATTTGTCTTTGCTGCTCCACAATTAGATTAACCGTCATCCAACAATTGATGTTTCTTTCTCTTTTTTTGTAGCGACAGGATCTCACTCTGCCACCAAGAATGGAGTGCAGTGGCATAATCATAGGTCACTGCAACCTCGAACTCCTGGGCTCAAGCAGTCCTCCTGTCTCAGCCACCTGAGTAGCTGGGACTACAGGTGTGCACCACCACACCCAGCTAATTTTTCTTGTTTTTTTTTTTGTGATGGGGTCTCTCTATGTTGCTCAGGTTGGTATCAAACCCCTGGCCTCAAGTGATCCTCCTGCCTTGGCCTCCCAAAGTGCTGAGATTCCAGGAGTGAGCCACTGTGCCCAGTCTGATGTGTGATTTTTAAACACAGATCATGCTCTGTCCGTATTTCCCTTTATAGCTTTTTTCTATCTTACACATTTTAATGACAGTAGCTTATAAGCATCTGATATTTTACATTTTCTTCCCAAGTTCATCCTTTTTCCAACCAAGGTGTGGCAAAGTTTGTCTTCAAATTACATATAAAATAAATATAACATATTATATAATATGAATAACATACTGTACAATTATATAATTATGTATATATTATTTATATAATGGCATAATTTATAGAAAAATAATTTCATGTTTCATATATTAAGACATAATTAGTTAAAGACCTTAAAGAGATACTTTAGCCAATTAGCTCAGTGCCAGTTTATCAGTTAAGAAAAAACCATTTCCATCCTGTGTGCATGATGCAGAATTGCAGCAGATGCTGTGATTTATAGCAAACCTCAAAGTTCTGGGCCCCGGTGTTACCTAGAGACTAATTCATTAGCTTCGTAAAGGTGCCATTTTCCACACCATAGATTTAACTAGTTAATTAGTCAAGGAGTTCCAAGTTGTGTTAAGCATTTTCTCCCTAGGAAATGTAGGACACTGAGAGCCAATGGGAGAATGAAAATAATGCACATTTTCTTATAAAGTTTTGGTGGTGTTTTATTTTTAAATCATAAACCTTAATCTAAAGCATTTTATGATTATTTTCTAAAACAGGTCAGTAGTCACTAAATTTTCTTGCAACTTTTCATATTTTTGAGGATTTTCTATATGCAACATGGCTTTTTAGGGGAAATAATCTTTTT
>NW_012133859.1:3165231-3184074 GCF_000956105.1 Propithecus coquereli | reverse complement strand
GTCCAAGCCCCTAACATTTTGCTTGGCACACAACAGGCAGTCAAGAAATATATGTTAAATCAGTAAATGGACCTAATGATTCTCCTAAGGTGATGTGAATGCCCAAGGCGTATTCTGAACCATCACAGAGCAAGTAATTATATCCACGATAGCTTAACTCTCTGCATGTTAGTGTATCCTTATTCTTTAAGTATAGATTATTCCTGTGTAACATGGGTAGCAGCTTACCATTAGCCATAATAGTTGGGTAAACAGTATGTCATGTTCTTCAATGATGATGAATAACAGAGTTGACATTTCTTGAATCCCTTACTTGTCTACAAAACAACATTCCCGACCTTTGATTATCACTAGTCTTTTTTCTTTTCCCTCAAATTCTAGGTCTCATTGTCCATGAAGGAGCTGCAGTTTACAGGGTTTTTAAGCGCTGGCGAGCTGTTAATTTGCACTGGGATGTATTAAACTATGACAAAGCCACAGACATCGAAGAAAGCAGCCGGGGAGAGTCTTCCACAAGTAGGACTTTGTGGTTGCCATTGACAGCTCTGCGGAACAGAAACTTGGTCCACCCGACCCAGTTAACCTCGCCCCGGTTTCAGTGTGGATACGTGTTATTGCATCTGTTCAATCGGATGAGGCCCCATGAAGATCTGTCAGACGATAACAGCTCGGGAGAGGTTGTGATGAGAGTGACTTCAGTGTGATAAAAGCATAAGATGATCCCGTGTGGACCACCCCGCACCTTTCGGAATGTAGTTGCAATGAATGGTGAAACCACAGCACTTCTAAAAACAAACATCTATGAACTTTTTAAAATTTATGCTTTTTATATGAACATTTGAATTGCAAATACATTTTTCTGAAAAAAAAGAGTCCTCTTGTTCTTTGTTTCCCGATTTGTCACATCTTTTATGAGTTGGTACTTGAAATCATTATACATATAATTTAATTCTACTTGGTTAAAAGAATGATGAAAGTTATCCTTAAGGCCAAAACTATTTTTTCCTGCTTGTTTTAAATATATTTTTATCAAACGTTCTGCTCCACGTGTAATTTTTCAGACATGTTATGAATGGGTAAGAGTTTAGAATGCCGTGAGCAGGTTCCAAAGTGCCTGTCAAGTGTGCGGCACAGAGGCGCTTCTCCTTGTGCCTCGTGCTGGTTGGCAAATCTGAGCACGACATTTTTGCTCTGATGAAATAGCCTGTCACCAGGAATGCAAGTTCTAGGAATTATGGCTTGTTTCCTAATTTCTGAAACAATACAGAGCGCTTGTAGAAATATAAAAATAAGTGGAATAGAATAGCTTTACTTCTGTACGTATTACATCAGCAGGGCATCCTGCATACTTATAACCCCCAAAGGTTACCGAAATGTTGCATCTAGTATCTGGAATCATAATACTGCCTAACATTTACGCAGCCCTCTAACAGACCTATCACAATTAATTCAGTTAATTATTAGTGTCTTGAATTCTATGTGTGCCATCTTAATTAAATTTTCTTTTCTTCTAAGTAAAGGCTTATATACCACCTTAATCACTTAAACACTAATCCTATTACTGGGTTTAATGAAGTACTAGGAAATATTTTCGCCAGCAGTGAGAAGTCTTTCTCTTTCACTAGATGAGTATTTTTTAAATGAAAAGAGGAAAAGAAAAATAAGCCTATTGACTCCCCAGGAACAGGCTGCTAACTCTTGGTATCTGGGGATTTTCCACCTTTTTATCCACCTAATGAAGGTAATTGGCACATTTTAATGAACAATGGCAGAGCAGATGAGAAGGCAGGAAGTCACGTTTTCCCTAGAAACAAGAGTTGAACATGCTGGTTGTTTGAAATAATTAATGACTAGATTTAAAAGCATATAAAGTAAAATGTTTTATATTCTATTTTCTAAAAATAACTTTTGAGTGATTGATAATAGAATAAATCATGTTTGTATAATACAGTAGTTCACAGAGTAGCACTATTACGTGATTCCTCCATAGAAAATTCTCCCAATACTTAAAATAATATTTTTCCAGTTAAAAAACCATGTTACAAATGACAATGGTGTGACAATTTGCAGAAATGTGAAGAATGAATCATGAAGTCACAAAGGAAGGAAAATTCAACCATTATTTAGGGGCAGATGTGGGAGGTGAGCGTGTTAAACGTTCTATTTCAAACTTTGTTTGCTTGTTTTAATATGATGTTCCATGAGCACCATCCTGGGTGAGTTTCCTGGACAGTTTATTCACTAAGGCGAGTAGTCAACAGCATAACATTTCATGGAGAATAATTTTGGTTACTAATGTCATTACAATTTAGAATAATTTGTGTTAAAAATGCTGTACTGAGACTTGAAACACAGATTAGACTACCACTTCCAGTACGTAGCAAGACTGCCCTTTGAATTAGTGCACACCTCACTCAAAAACAAAAAGGGAGAGAGGGTGAGAACCCCTCTCCCTGCGATGTCTGTGTGGGTGCATGAGGTGGAGACGTCTGGGGACAAAAGTGCAGGATGGAATTGTCCCCCTGAAAGGGACATGTGCCCTGGCCTCCCTCCTTCCCAGGACCTTGCCCTGGGATGTTCCTTTTGTCTACACCCTGTATTTCCCCCCACCTTTTCATGACCCCCACCTCCTGACACACACACACACACCCTGAATCAATCTTGGAATAAGAAATCTGGCAGAATTTCCACTCAACATAATGTACCCTCCATGACATGATTGCAGAGAAACTCAAAAAGAAACACTCCAAGGGTGGGGAGTGCATTTAGAGAACTAAATTCACTGCTTTAAAATAATTAAAATTCTTAACACTGTACTATATCAATTATTATGTAAATAATTAACTTTCCAATTGTGAATGCCATAATTCAAACTCAGGCTACCTTAAATGTAAAAAAAAAAAACATTATGGTAAGGAAATGAGTGGGAAATACTTTAAATTATTATTTTTGAAATCTTTTCCAATATTACACCAATTTAGAACCTGTATGCAGCCTGCCTCTTTTCAGTCATTAATGTGCAGTACAAACCTTTCCCATCTGTGTGCTGGGCACTGTGAGCAGCGGGGCACGGGGCAGCCAGGTTCACAGGGAGGCTCCACATCTTAGGTGTCTACATACAGGTGAGCTAAGAGAAGCGGCAGTTCAGACGGGTGGCCATTTGTCCCTCAGGCACCTGGAGAAGGTGTCACTGAGGATCTGACAGGACCTGGGTCTTGAGGGGAAAAAGAACACTCTGGAACAGCTGGGGGGTGAAAGAGAGGCATGTTCCAGAAATGGAGAGAACTCTTGTCAGAGGGAGTACAGGCTATAGGTGAAGACATGATCCCACCCTACAGGGTTGGCTGGGTGTCTGGCACCGAATCCCACACAGAAGATGGGGTTCAGGCAGCAGGTGGTAAGATCGGGCAAGGTCATTTCTGGGGGATGGGTGTTCCCCATGAATTGCTGTAAATTCAATAATGCAGTAGAAATAGTCAGACATCGGATGGGCTGTGCTGCTTTCCTCCCCTCTCCCGGGAGACAGCAAAACCCAGAAAGCGCATCATAGATCTTGGGATAGTTCCTCCATTTTTAAAAGTGCCCCCAGTCACTTTCCAGAGTAAATAAATTTTATCATCAAATTTTTACCTAAATAATCAATTTTTAATTTGTTATTCTGTACATACCAGTAACTAAAAACATGCCACAATAAAGCAAGCTCTCTCTCTTGCTTTTGTTTTAGCCCAGGACTGCTTCTCTTTTCTTTTTGATTTTTTTCCCCCATAGGTTAGTGATATTAGCATGACCTATTGGTTTTGATGATGTGCAAATGCTCCAACCTCCCTTGTCTGTAGAGTTAAACAGCAAAATAAATTTGTCTTTGCTGCTCCACAATTAGATTAACCGTCATCCAACAATTGATGTTTCTTTCTCTTTTTTTGTAGAGACAGGATCTCACTCTGCCACCAAGAATGGAGTGCAGTGGCATAATCATAGGTCACTGCAACCTCGAACTCCTGGGCTCAAGCAGTCCTCCTGTCTCAGCCACCTGAGTAGCTGGGACTACAGGTGTGCACCACCACACCCAGCTAATTTTTCTTGTTTTTTTTTTGTGATGGGGTCTCTCTATGTTGCTCAGGTTGGTATCAAACCCCTGGCCTCAAGTGATCCTCCTGCCTTGGCCTCCCAAAGTGCTGAGATTCCAGGAGTGAGCCACTGTGCCCAGTCTGATGTGTGATTTTTAAACACAGATCATGCTCTGTCCGTATTTCCCTTTATAGCTTTTTTCTATCTTACATATTTTAATGACAGTAGCTTATAAGCATCTGATATTTTACATTTTCTTCCCAAGTTCATCCTTTTTCCAACCAAGGTGTGGCAAAGTTTGTCTTCAAATTACATATAAAATAAATATAACATATTATATAATATGAATAACATACTGTACAATTATATAATTATGTATATATTATTTATATAATGGCATAATTTATAGAAAAATAATTTCATGTTTCATATATTAAGACATAATTAGTTAAAGACCTTAAAGAGATACTTTAGCCAATTAGCTCAGTGCCAGTTTATCAGTTAAGAAAAAACCATTTCCATCCTGTGTGCATGATGCAGAATTGCAGCAGATGCTGTGATTTATAGCAAACCTCAAAGTTCTGGGCCCCGGTGTTACCTAGAGACTAATTCATTAGCTTCGTAAAGGTGCCATTTTCCACACCATAGATTTAACTAGTTAATTAGTCAAGGAGTTCCAAGTTGTGTTAAGCATTTTCTCCCTAGGAAATGTAGGACACTGAGAGCCAATGGGAGAATGAAAATAATGCACATTTTCTTATAAAGTTTTGGTGGTGTTTTATTTTTAAATCATAAACCTTAATCTAAAGCATTTTATGATTATTTTCTAAAACAGGTCAGTAGTCACTAAATTTTCTTGCAACTTTTCATATTTTTGAGGATTTTCTATATGCAACATGGCTTTTTAGGGGAAATAATCTTTTTCCGATACTACCAGTAGGAAGAAAAAAGTTTGCTCTGAGATGCACAGAGAATGGAGCTTTATGCATGTAGATGCATAATGGGGACCTGGGCATGTCGCACTGCCTGTGAACCCATCTAGCAGGGATATTCATGGCAGCTGCTGGATCTCAGAAGGGGCATCGGCTATGGGTGAGAAGAACTGTGGAGAGAAGCACCTTCTTACAGTGGCACATTTAACTCTTCATTATGGTGACACAAGGGATTTGGGACCATGGACATCTCCAGAAGCTGCTGTGACAAGGACTCTAAATGAGGTCTCTAGATACTTAGTGGGACGCTCTTCCCTTTATACTCTTGAAAGCGTCAGGATTTAGTAAGAGGAAAGAACCAAAGCATTGATTAGGAAACCAGGAGAAGAAAAACAACACCCTTTACAATGCTACTGGTTTTGTTAGCTGCAGCTCTTGGGATGCTCAGATCTCTACGTCCCCATCCTTGTTCACTAATGCTGCCATGGGCATTACCTCCATCCTGCCATTGGTGACACTGACACAAAGGCCCAGCTTGCTCCTGTTGGGCACGTTCATAAGGACCAGCTCCCCACATGAGCCGGGGAGGCTGCCCCTTGGGAGGAGACAAGCAGCAAGTCAGGAGCCGCAGCACCAATGGAAGCACCAGGAAAAGCCGGGCACAGTGACCATGAGCCCCAACGTCCTCCTGTGAGGTGACAAGAAGGGAAGGCTACCTGGGAACATAGGACAAGGGACAGGCTGATTTCAAGAAGTTTATGGTCTTGCAGAGGATGAAGTCAAGTCTACTGACTTTTAGAACAAAGTTGAAGTGCTGTGTTGTGGAAATGAGAATTAAGGAAAGAACACACGGGAAGGACAAATGACTCAGACTGAGGGTTCAGGGAAGGTGTCCTACAGGAGGTAACCTCTAAATTGAGAACCTGAAGAAGCAAGAGGTGGCTAAGGAGGCAGAGGCAGAGTGTGCACAGGAAGCAGGCACATTTGGAGAGCAGAAGAACCACCTGGCGATTTGCATGTAAGGGGCAGAGAGAGAAGAAACATGTGAGAGCCGCCCAGGTTGGCTCATGGGTCTGCAGAGTGAGGGAGCCGAGCCACATGCCAACCCTGAGACAGAGAGCTCAGGGAGCAGGAGGTGGCAGAAGGATCCTGAGTTTTCTGGTGGCTTCGCTGAGTTTGTGTGCCCGTAGACAATGACGTGGAAGTGTCCAAGAGGCAGCTGGATGTGTGAATCCAAAGCTCAGGGGCACTGTGGCTGCTGGAAATGTACATGTCAGAGGCTTACAAATGGCCCCAGCACCTTCGGGAGAGAGAGAGAGAGTGAGAAGGAGCAGGCAGAGTGGGGAGAAAAACCAAGGGAGTTAGTGTTTATAGAAACCAAGGGGGGAAAGATGGCTTCAAAAGGGAAGGCAAGTTAAGAGCATCAAATGTTGAAAAGTATGGTCAGGACCACAATGTGTTCGGTGGCAGTTATCAGCAAGGAGGGCCTCAGTGCTCTGGATGGAAGCAGTTTCAGTGGAATTGCGGTGGGGGAGAAACCATGATCTAATTGTGGATTACGGTGACAGCCGGAGGTGGCTGTTTTCCTGAAGTGGGATTTCCATTTCTTCATCTCTTTTTTCCTTATTATTCCTCTGTTTTTTCTTCTCCTTCATTTCATGATGTGAGCTCCTTAAGCATGTAGAAATGGGGTTGGAAAGGAGCTGGGGGTGGGGCACGACTGAGAAGTTGACGTAGTAAATAAGTGAGGGAGAGGAGCCTTGCACATGCTCCCTGAGGAGGGCAGAGAGGGCAGGATCTGGAGCCCTGCACAGCGTTTGAGCTGTAGCTTCACGAGAGCAGAGGGAGGGAACATGGGGAGGTTAAGTGTGTAGCGTTGGTAGAAGGAAATCGGGGCCCCTCTGCCCGGAGTTCTCATTTTCTCTTTAAAATAGGAGACAAGTCATCTCAAACCCAACCTATCCAAACTGCAACTCTTTGTTTCTTTTTGAAAACCTGCTCCTCTGCCATCTTCACAAATATTCTCGCAGTTGGTTGCTCAGGCCAAAAATCTTGGTGTCCTTCCTAAATCCTTCATTTCCTTCTATCCTACCTTCAATCCACCTTCAATTCTATTGGTTCACCTGATAACCTTTTTTCTGGAATCTAATCACTGGTCATCGCCTCCCTTGGTGGTATAAGCCACCGTTATGTCCCATGCGGCTGTTGCCATAGCTCCCTGAGGCCAGTTGCACTGGGTTGAATTGTGTCCCCCTGAAATTCACGTCTACCGGAATCTCAGAATGTGACCTTCTTTGGAAACAGGGTTTGCATGTGTATTCAGTTAAGATGAGGTCATAGTGGATGAGGACAGGCCCCAAATCCAGTGGCTGGTGTCCTCGTGAGAAAGCCACGTGAAGACACACAGAGACATGACGAAGGGCGCCATGTGATGCTGGAGTGACAGAGCTGTGAGCCCAGGAGCGCCTGTGCTGTCGGCAGCCACCAAAGGTGGGAAGAGTCAAGGGAGGGCTCCCCTAGAGCCTTCAGGGCGAGCAGGGTCCTGCTGATGCTGTGATGTTGGGCTTCTGGTCTCCACAACTGTGAGAGAATAACTGTTTTTCAAGCCACCTAGTTCTTGGTACTTTGTTACAACACCCCCAGAAAACCAGTAGGACTACTTAGCAGTAGGCCTACTTTTGTTCCTCACAGTCCCACCTCAACAGAGCAGAAGAATCACGGCTTTAGAACGTAAATCATCATGTCATTCCTCTCCTCAGACACCCCCCAATGAAGTCCCATCTCCCTAGAAATGAAGGTGATGTCCTTGCAAAGTCCCACGAGGTCCTACGTGCTCTGCCTATAGTCGCTTCCGCTGATGTTGGCTCCCACGGCTCTTCTCACTTGCTCAGTCTGGCTCGTGCGGGCTTCAAATGTGCGAAGCACCTTCCTGCACTGGAGCTGCAGGCTGTGCTCTTCCCTCTGCCTAGAACACTCGCCTGCATGTCCTCACGGCACCACTTTGCATTCTTCTTGTCATGAGGTCATCCCAGAGCCCTCTAAAACTGCACCCTCCTCCCACTCTCTGCTCCTTTACTCTGCTTAATGTTCCTTGTAGAAACTTCCAACACCCAACACACTATGTGTTTATTTGTTTCCCTCTTTCTCTCTGCTAGAACACACGCTCCATGAGAGCTGGACCTATATTTTGCTCTCCTGGTGCCTAGAGTAATGAGGCACAGAGTGGGTTCTCAAGAAATATTTTTTGAAAAGAATCAATAAATGCGTCTGCCAAGAATAAGAACAGAGACATTTGGATCAGAGGAGGTTGTTGAACGTTTACAAATTGTAGAGAATAGGGAGAAAGAGAAGGCCTGCCTGCAGCAGCAAGGTGATAGTCGATAGAACTGTGAATTTATGGAGTCATCCGTGTGAGTATTTCCACACCTGGGTGCAAGTATAAAGTCTTGCACAAGGTGGGTTAAACTGGGCAGAAAGATGCCCTGCTCAGCACTGTGTACACTGTTAACTGGACAGCGTTTGCATTTTAAAAAATCATGTGACAATTTTTAAAACAAAATAAATCACTATTATCCACCTGCTGGAAGATTGCAGTGCATCTGCTTGTCAGATTACATAACTGCCAAAATCTCTTTTAGCTTTAACACTTGCCAGTTCCTCCTCCTTCACAATTTGCTTCAGTTTCTTCTTTGCCACAACACATCTCTTCCTGGCTTCCATCATTTCAGAAACAATGAAGGAATATAATTTATATGAGGGCTGGAAAACATTTTATCTTTCCTGAATAGGTCATCTTTCCAATCATTGTTCTGCCAGCTGGGATCCTTGGAAAACTCAACAAATATCTTCAGGGCATTTGTGTGTGGAATAAAGCCTCCTGAAAGGAAGAGAGAATTAGTGTTTTGGAAACACCCTAAGATAGGCTGTCTGCAAGCTCCTGGTTGAATGCGTTGGGCTACAATTAATATTATCACTGCATATCTAGAATTGATCTAATGGCTATTGAATAATCAATTACTCATTATATCACTTTCTTGGAGATTCCTCTATGGGCTGCAAAAATGCCTATGCAATTAATGTCTAAAAGTCCTTTGTATACAGCACATTGGTGATCAACAGAATCAAATGAAATTACACAGAGGTCTTTGCAGTTAGAGAAAGAATGAGGGTCAGAAAGAGCCACATTGAGTGGTTCAATGTCAACCTTTAAGCACTTGATATAGGAGTTTTCAAGAGAGTTCTTTAGTGTGGAATAACTTCACACTGTCAGCTGTAATGACACTGAATGCATGTGGAAGACAGTGTTCAACACTTTTTCCCTAAATATTCTTTCAAACTCATAACGTATATGGGTCAGAAGTTTAGATTTGGCAATTGTAGTATCAAGCCCACGCTTTGAATGAATCTCATTAACTCAGGTTGGATTTCCGCAGCCCCACACTTGGTTGGGTTTTGCTGGAGTTTGAACAGCCACAGCTTCCTGGTGTTCAAAGTAAGCATGATGAAGGAGGACTCTATGACACTGTTTCTGGTCCCCGTATGTATCTGGAGATGCTCTACCACCTCGACTCAGTGCCTGAGGAAGAGAGTCAAGCGGTGTGTGTGTGTGTGTTCGTGTGTGTGTATGTGTGTTTAGGGCATGAGCAGGCAGATGTGGTCTAGACAAAGAACCAGAAGCTGTGGCAGTTCATGGCTCAATGTTATCATACTAACTAAGTAACTTATTATTACTTAATGAGTTACTTATTAAGCATCCTGGCTTCCTCTCCAAGTGAGGTTGAATAATTCACGAGAAGGAGGGTGTTGAGACACATGACCATGAAACAAACAGAAGATAATGTCTTAGTTACCTATTGCTATAGTAACAAATTACCATGTACTGAGGGGCTTAAGACAACACACATTTATTAATAATGTTACAGCTCTAATGGACAGACATCCAAAATACATCTTAAGGGGTTAAAATTAAGGTGTCAACAGGGCTGGTTCCTTCCGGAGGTTCTAGGGGACAATTTGATTCCTTGTCTTTCTTTGCCAGTGTGGAGAGGTCCCCCACATTCCTTGGCTTGTGGTACCTTCCTCCATCTTCAAAGTACACCCCTTCAACCTCTGTCTCTTGTCACTTCTCTCCAACTTTGACTCCCCTGTCTCCATCTTATAAGGATCTTTTGGTCCGCCCACATAATCCAGGATAATCTCCCCATCTCAAGATCCTTCACTTAATCACATCTGCCAAGTTCTTTCTTCATATTTACAGTTTCAGGGGTAGGCATGACACAGGCACCTTTTTGAGGTCACTCGTCTGCCTACCCGTGATGTGTTCTTCAGTCAGTGTTCATGTGCAAGCACATTATTCTGAGTGTCTAAACTTTTGTTAAGCCTGCCTCTTCCAAGATCAGGTCTCAGTTGGGTGTGGGTACCGCTGATCATAGTTCTCTGTATGAACCAGATGTGTGTCTGGAGATGTCTTCATTATATTCAAATCATCAAATTATTTACAGTTAAATCTTAAATATAGAGTCGATGTCACCAACTAGACCAACAAGGGAGGAAATGAGGAAATGGAGAATTCTGTTCTGCACTCCCTTCTGGACCAAGAGCTGCCATTGCAACTAAGACAGAGTGTTGCGAGTGCTGCTTTCAGCAGTCTTGCTCAAATCGCAAATTACTTACCTGCTCATGCTCCGTGAGGACCCCATCATGGAGCAATCTGCTTTAGTTTCCTGGTAATCCCTTTATGGCAGGGAGCTCCCAGGGACCACTTCTTGAGTTAAGATGCCCAATGGAATTCACTGGCAATGAAATGAGGTCAGATAGACCTGTAAGCAAAATCACGTTGCTTTCTAATTTTTTACTTGCTTTCATAGCTATTTATTTGTTTGTTGTTATTGATATTTAATTTTAGAAATATATTAAACATGATTTGATAATTATGGATAAGGATGGTTTTTAGAAGGCACAGCTTTAGAATATAAATCAATTGCTGGGTGCGGTGGCACACACCTGTAGTCCCAGCTAGTTACTTGGGAGGCTGAGGCAGGAGGATTGTGTGAGCCCAGGAATTTGATTACAGCCTGGGAAGTATAATGAGACCTTGTCCCTCCTCTCCCCCCACCGAAAGAATATAAATCACCTGATTACCTTTTTAAATGTAATTTTCATTGTAACAATTAAACATAATGACTTACTGGAAGATCCTCAGAGTACTCGAGTTAATCAAAACAACAGCTAACATTGAGTCCCTGCTCTGTACAAGGCACTGTTTGAGATGTTTATTATTGCTATTTTATGAAAGCCTCTAGCATAAAAAGGCTAAGTGAAATGTGGAAGGCAACCCAGCTACTGAGTGGCGAGCTGTGTGCAAACTCAGGCAGGCTGATGGAAATTCCCTTTATCTTCAACTCAATCATATTCTTCCTTCCGTGTAGTTATTGTAGTGTCATCCAAACATAAAATTCTCCATATCAACAGCTCTCTTTTTTTCCCCCTTTTCCCTAACTACCCAAATAAGAAATTTTTAAAAAGCTATCAAGTCAAGGTTTTAAGACCCTACATGGTTCCAGTTCCCTACATGTCTACATGTCCCCAGTTTTCCTCATCACTAACACTTGTGTGTTGCTATGGACTCTGCAAACACTGTTGCTTGGCCAACCCTACACCCATTCCCTACCACCTCCTGCAAGATCTCTCTCTCTCTCTCTCTCTCTCCACACACACACACACACACACACACGTGTGTATATATATATATATATACATATATATATATATATATATATATATATATATATATATATATAGTTTCACAGGTATGCTCACTTTTCTAGCTTTCCTTCGGTGAGGGGTGGCCACCTACTATAGTTCTGGGCAATGAGAGATTTGCAGAAGTCAGTTGGATGAGCTCTGGGAGAGTGATTTTCTAATAAAGGATCAGAATGGTAACATTCCCTCCTCCTTCCTACTTTGAATGGCTTGATGGCTAGAGCTGAAATAGCAGGCCAGGCCATAAGGGTAAATGAACTTCAGATATGTTGATTCTGACGTCATTGAATATTTAAACAATGCCCAACTGCTGATCTATTAGCTTCTTGGTATATAAGAAAAAAAAAAACTCTACTGAAGAAGTTGGATTTTCTGGTTTTGTTTTAGTTTTGCCTTTACAGAAAAAAAGTATTTCTATTGCAAATAGAACAACAAAAACTCCTAATTTTCCGTACCATTTTATTGTGAAATTTTCAGTGAAGAATTTCCTTCAGTCTTTCTTGAATCCCTGTTTTCTTTAACTCCAGGCCAAAACTCTGCTGA
The DNA here is from genome assembly GCF_000956105.1 of Propithecus coquereli. Classification (NCBI taxonomy): domain Eukaryota; kingdom Metazoa; phylum Chordata; class Mammalia; order Primates; family Indriidae; genus Propithecus; species Propithecus coquereli. Next base: position 3,171,769 of record NW_012133859.1, on the reverse strand, counting down.
GTTCTAAGACCTAAAACCCACCAGGGCCTTGGCCATATCCTCCTGAATGTTCCATGAGCATCTTAAAGTAACATGTTGAAGGTTCAACTTGTCATCTTCCTCCTTTCAGGCCCTCAACTTCAACTCCCCAGTGTTCCTTTCCTGTGTAAATGGCATCGCAATCCACCTGGTTGCTCAAGCCAGGAAAGCATCATTGTTACCTTCCACCTTCCCCCCTGAGTCACTTCATTCGCATCATTGGGTCCCATTTTCTCCACACCCACTGCCGCTACCTTCCTAAAGACCCTTTTGATTTCTTGCCAAGCTTTCCTTAATAGCTTCTGTCTACTCTCCTAGCTTCTAGTTTTATACACTCCAAATTATATCCTATCCCTCTGCCAGAGTGATATTTCTAAGGCATAGATCTAATCATGTCATTCCCTAAATACCTAAAATTTTTTGAAGCCTCCACTTTGCCTCAGGGTGAAGTCCAGACTCCTCAGCACGGAGGCCAGGGGCCGGCCCTCTGCATCTCCCAGCTCAGTACTTGCTGAGACTCCACAGGAACCTAACACCCCAGCCAGAATGAAGACTGAAAACTAGAATGGGTCAGGTTTGGAAAGTGTATACCATAACCAGAAAGGTCAAAGACAAAACAAAAAGGAGCTTTTGTTTTTTACGGCCTTGGGCCTCAAGCTATCCTGGAGTCTCCACTCTCATTGTGGTGGTAGCTGGGTAGGGAGGGACATCTGAATTGTCCAGCTGGGATAACTCAATTTATTCTGGTTTAAAACACAATTTTCTAAGTAAAAACTGTAGCTTTTGGGCAAATACCTTTTTGTGTAATTGAAAAAAGAAATTTTTAATCCTCTTCCTTTTTCTTCCTTTTTACTCAGGAAGGCAGAAAGAGAAAGGGAAGGAGGGGTTAGTAATATCACAGTGGTGGGAGAAGTAGCATTGGTGGGTGTCTGGTCTGCACGTGATCCATTGTATATGCCTCACAGACCTCCACCTGGGTGCACCTAATTGCTCCAGTCTTTGGGCCTCAGCCTTGATCCTCACTGCATCTCCTGATCCAGAGGCCTCAAGGCCTCCTCTGTCACCAGGTCTTGCCTGGTGGTTGCTCCAAAGAAGTTTGACCATTGCTCCCCGCTGTGCCTTCCCCACCTGGGCTCTCAGTAGGGCACCCACCATCTGAGTCGCACCCAGGCCCTGCAATTAGGCTCTAGGCTTTGGGTCATTGGTATTACGGGATTTACTTCCCTAAGTCCTTGAGAACTTCCCTGGCAGATGTGCTGATTAATTTTTTTCTTATAAACTAATCTTATTGAATTTTAATGTACATACCACAAAAATGCATATGTGTTAAGCATACACTTGACAAATGTATACATGTGTGCAGCAAACATCCCAGTCAAGATGCAGACCACATTCATCACCCCGGAAAGTTTCTTTATGCCCCTTTTCAGTTAGTTTCTGTGCCCCCCACCCAGAGGCAACGACTGTTGTAATATCTACTGAGATAGATTAGTTCTGGCTTCTCCTGAGCTTCATATAAATGAAATATGTATATACCGTATACTATAGTATGTGTTTTTGTATTGGACAATTTTTACTCTTCAAAATATTTTTTGGTATTCATCCATATTGTTGTGTACATCAATTATTTGTTCTTTATTATTGCTGAGTAGTATTCTAATAATATTCCATGAATATATCACAATTTGTTTATCCATTTTCCTTTGATGCACATTTAGGCTGTTTCCAGTTTGGAGCTATTACAAAGAAAATGGCTATGAATTTTCTTGCACAAATCTTTTCGTGAACATGTGTTTTAAAATATTAATATTTCTCTTGGGTAAACATACTTAGGAGTAGAATTGCTAGTTACAGTTTAATATTTAAGTTTTGAAAATTTTTAGTGTAAGTATGCCAACTTTGTCTTTTTTTAAAAAACAAAGAATTGGTTATTCTGGAATCATCGCATTTCCACATACATCTGCTCGGCTTTTGTTTGGGGTTATATTAAAATTATAGATGAAGTTGGGACAAATAGACATTGTAACAATATTGAGTCTTTCAATACATAAACATTTCTTTAGGATTTCATTAATTCAATTCAACCACATTTTGTACTTTTAAGCTTAGAGATCCTTTACATCTTTCATTAAAATTATTTTTAAGTATCTTATATTTTTATGTTTTTGTAGATGGTGTTTTATTTTAATTTATTTTTCTAATTGTTTATTGCTAGTATATAGAAACGAATTGACTTTTCTATGTTGACCTTGTACCCTGACACCTTGTTAATTCACTCATTATTCTCGTAGGTTTTGTTGTCGTTGTTGACTGCTTGGTATTCTCTACACACACAGTCAGATCTGTATCTATAAATAGTGACTATATTATTTCCTTCCTTCTACTAAATTCAGGTTTAATTTTTCTCTTCTTTATCTGGCTTCTTAAGGTGGAAGCTAAAATAATGGACTTTAAACCTTTATTTTTTCTTAATATAAAAACTTAAAACTATAAATTTTCCTCTAAGTGGTATTTTTTTTTGCATCCCACAGATTCTGATATTTTTTTCCTGATCATTCTGTGCAAAATATTTTGTAAATTCCCTTGTGATTTCTCTTTGACCTATAAATTATTCAAAACTGTGTTGTTTAATTTCAAAACATATGTGGATTTTCTAGATATCTTTTGGTTATTGATCTGTAGTATTTACAATTTAACTCATTGTAGTCAATAAAGATACTTTGATTTAAATCCACCAAAATTTATTAAGATCATTTTTATGGCCAAGTATATGGTCGTTGTTAGGTATCAGCAATCTATTATAGCTTCGCAACAAGCTACCCCAAAACTTAGTGGCTTAAATACAACAATTTATTAGTTTTAATAATTCTGCTGGTTGTCTGGATGATTCTTCTGCTAATTTCCCTTGATCTCGCTCATGATGCTACAACCAGCTGGAGGGTTGGCTGGGGCTGGCTCAGCTGGAAGACCCCGCATGGCTGGGCCTCACTCCATGTGATCTTTCAGGCTCATGAGGTTAGCTTAGGCTTTCTTGCGTAGTGGCAGCAGCATTCCAAAAGGGTGGGAACAAAGAGGAAGGACGCCTTGAGGCCTTGCCTCATGAGGAGTATAACAACAATTCTGCCATACTCTGTTGGTCAACACAAGTCACAAGACCAGCTCAGATGAAAGAAATGGGAAAATAGACACTACCTCTTGATATTAAGAGGGATAATTAACTTGTGGCCATGTTTATAACAGTTCCAAGTAGAGTCCATGGAGTTTTGAAAAAAAATGCTATTGCAACTTTTGAGTGTGGCATTCTATAAATTTCTATTACCACAAATTGGTCAATATCATTCAAATCTAGATCATTAAAGATTTTTTTATCTGCATGTTTTTTTACTCCATTATGACTGTGGATTTGTCTGTTTCTCTCTTTAGCTTGTAAGTTTTTGTTTCATGTGTTTTAAAGCTATAATTTTAGATATAAATGTGTGCATATAGGATTATTATGTCTTCTTGATAAATTGATCTTTCTTCATTATAAAATGTTCTTTATCTCTGGCATGAAAACTTACTTTGTCAATATTAATTTTGCCAGACTAGCTTTCTCTGGGAGTTCCAGATGAGCCAGCCCCCAGCCAAATTGAGAGTGGGCATGAAGGGAAAACTTTTATAAGGTGTTCATGGAAGGAAGACAAAGAAAATATTTGATTGGTTAAGGTGTAAAGTCCCTCATTAGAGGTTATTTTTTGTGTGGTACTGTTAAAATAACTAATTGAGAGGCCGTTAGGCTGGGATGCCTCCAGCACCTTGGGTTTCTAGATAAGCAAACCAAAACCAAACTCAATGTAATTAGTGAAACAAAACTTAATCTTAACTAACCAGAAGCTGCCAACTAACCTCTAACTAGGAACTTTTTCTGTGGAGCCCTGAGCCACTTGTGGTCTAATGCTGCCTGATTCGTGAATTGCTTAATGCTCAAATAAACTCTCTAAAATTTTAATGTACCTAAGTTTACCTTTTAACAGTATACGTCTTCTCATCCTTTTACTTTGAATTATTTGTGTTTTTATATTTAAAGTTTATCTCTTGTAAACAGCATATAGTGGAATCTTACTTTTTTATTCACTCTGAAAATTTTTGCTTTCTAAATCTCTTTTGCCATGTCAAGCAACCCATTTGCTGGTTCCAGGGATTAGAATTTGGACATAACTGGGGAGCCATTTTTCTGCCTAACACACATCTCTTTTTTGCATGCCTCGGTTCCCATCCCTTCCAGGATCCAGTGTAATTCTCCTCATGCAAAGCAAATAATAATAACAATAATAGACTAAAATGCAAAACAAAAAATTATCCATAACAGAAAAAAAAAATGCAAACACAGCTTTGGGAGTGGGAGAGAAGGAAAATTTCTTAGCCTTCCATGGAAATAGAGGGGAAATAATCATTAACTGATAGTTCAACAAATTACCTCTCCACATTTTACTTTCTTATGGCTCAAATTCATGAAACTTCCTCAAAATCTCTAAAGATAAAAGTACCATTTAAAACATCAGTTTATACAATTCTTTGTCAACATCTATGCCCAGAGAACCAATCATGTGTTTAGGCAGAGATGGATTTCTTTGGAAGACAAGGGAGGTGTCATATGTCAGAATAATGTCCAGGGAGAGCGTGTACCATTCATTTCTCACAGGTTTAATCTCTGTTGCTTGTTTAGATCCAACAGCCTGACAGGAAACAGAATTCTAACTGCACTTTTGAATTATACCCCAGAAGAATTATGCCTTGATAACTTCTGTTCCATTGGAAATCTTCACAAAGTCATGTTTATGAAGAATTTGCATTATCCTAACCCCCTTCCAAATAAATAAAATTTATTCACAGATATGTGGGATGCTAGTGTTCTTTTACTTTTGTTTTCACTTTTACTTAAAATACTCTAGGGTATAACTTAGATTGGTCTTTTTCTGCTGTTAATAGTATTGATTTAATCAAAATGACAGGTAACCTTTTTTTATAGGACTTTATGATTCATGTTCTTCATGTTTGGACTAAAATAGTATTAAAATACCTAGTTCCAATTAACTAAAACAGTTGGTTCCATGAGTAATAATTTTCTGGACATAACAGAGAATGTGCTTGAAAATAAAAAAAAAAACTAAGTGCATTTGTGTGTGCAACATACACAAGCTTGGAAGATCTGCAGTTTGTAGGTTTGATGAATAATAGTGTACTACTCCCATTATTGGCATTGGCATTGAATGTTCTGTGGTTCTGCAGAGTCTGCTCTGAAAATATAATAAGGATGGGTAGTTCTTTTAAAAGAAATCTTTTAAATGCATAGTTGCAACAGTCTACAGAACAGCAAAGCAACCACTAGCTCCAATCATTTCCATGTTACTTGGTTGTCATTACCAGAAGAACATGTGTACTTGGGTAGGGAAGCGAATGGTCTCAGCTGGGCTTGGGCAGGGGGGAGAGTTCACAACAATTTCTCAGTGTCAGTTGAAATGTCATCATCAGGGCAAAAGGTTGGGACAGTGCTCAAGGTTTCATTCGCAAACGTCTGGTGTTTTCTTTGTGCCACCAGTCATTGAGCCAAATCTAATTCTCACCATTGTGCTTGCTCTTTAGAGCCACTTAGAATCAATCCTAGCTGTGCTCAGAGGTGAACAGAAAGTCTGGCTCCTGACCTAGATGAATGACCTCACTCAGGGCTGACAACTTTAAACCCCAGCAGCACCTAAGACTGAAAATGGAAAACTTGCCTTTGGAAATTGGCTACTTTATTGGGTAAATATTTATTGATCTTCAATCATGAGCCAGACATCCTGACAGAGGGTGAGGGAGAGGGTTTGGAGAAAAGTGCCAACTGGGATATGGGGCCAGTACTGTCCTTTGACCTGCAAAGAGGAGCCCCTGCCATCAGTGCCCTATAGTACAGGGTCCTGCTCCAGTTTTCCTATCTGCACTCTCCCCATAACATAGGAGATGGGGGGCCAAGGGCACATGCCCACCCAGAGTGCTACAGAGCCCACCTCTCCTTCTAGACCATGCTCCAGGCACCAGGATCTCAGCATTTTCTACCCAATGGCCCAAGTCTGCTTCCTGAGGCTGCATGGGCCTCTTGTCTGGGTTCATTTTAGAGCCAACCATCCTCCAGCATGGCCATTCCTAGTACCTCGGGCTGGCCAAGAGGCAGCTGATGGAGTAACAGGACGTGTGAATGAAGTCTGGATATATGTGATAGAGGTTACACATATGTGACCCTTTTAGTGAGGGAGGGATCCTGAGGTGGGCAGAGAATGAGCATAGATCTGGAATCCAAGAATTCTAAATTCAAATCTGGTTATTCAAGTTTCATAAAGGTATTTGTAAAGTTAAGGGGATAAAATTTATTTTATTGAACAACTCTTAATTTTTTTTTCTTTTATTTCAACATATTATGGGGGTACAGATGTTTAGGTTACGTATGTTGCCCTTGGTCCCCCCCCCAAGTCCGTGTTTCAAATATGTCCATCCTTCGGGTGGT
>NW_012133859.1:3120061-3164521 GCF_000956105.1 Propithecus coquereli | reverse complement strand
CCTTTATCAGATGTGTAGAGTTCTACTCTAACTTCCCCAAGATTACACAAGTATTAAGAGATTAAGTCTACTTTTGACCTAGAAGTCTAGCAGAATTATATCAATATATCCCTGAAAAAATTGTATTGAAGCACACATAGAAATTAATGGTACATAATAATTTTTTTTGATTTCTTAACTCTATGATTACAAACATGTTCCTAATATTTAAAGGTCAAAAGCAAGAGAAAAAATTAATACAATGCCTAATATGAGTTAAAAATTAAGAGTTGTTCCCACAGGAACAATTTTTTCAGGGATATATTGATATAATTCTGCTAGACTTCTAGGTCAAAAGTAGACTTTATCTCTTAATACTTGTGTAATCTTGGGGAAGTTAGAGTAGAAGTGTACTTAATAGACCCACTGATTAACACTCGTTCTCTATCCCCTCTGTGAAACATATCCAATGATACCCCACACACTCATTCCAGTTATTTTCTGTTGCATAACAAAACCAACCAAACTTAATGACTTAAAATAATGTATCTTTTATTTTGCTCACTAATTGGTAATGGGGAAATGCTCAGCAGGCATGGCTCATCTCTACTCCACATGGCATGAGGTAGATTGGCTTGACTGTGGACCAGAGCAGTTGTCCCCAACTTTTTTGCCACCAGGGACCGGTTTCATGGAAGACATTTTTTCCACAGACCGAGGATGGGAGGATGGAGTGCCTTGTACCCCAAGACACTGCAGAGCTCAGACAGTGATATGCAGCCCATTTCCTAATAGACCATGGACTTGTATTGGGCCGTGGCCCAGGGGTTGAGGACCATAGGACTAGAGGATCTACTTTCAAGTTAGTTCATTCACACGGCTGGCAAGTTGGTGCTGGTGCCATCTGGGAGCTCAGCCAGAGCTGTGGGCTAGGGGCCTTGGTTCCTCTCTATGTGTACCTCTCTACAGTTTGTTGAACTTCCTCACAGTATGCAGCTGGGTTTCAAAAGGCAGCATTGCAAAAGAACAATGGAGAAGTACAGGCATTTTTATTTTTATGATTTAAGCTTGGAAACCATACAGCATCATTTTCACCATACTCTGTCAAGGTAGTCACCAAGCCACCTCTAGATTCAAGAAGACTGGACATAGATTCCATCTCTAATTTAGGAGTGGCAAAATTCTAGATGAGCCTGTAAGATGGTATGTGTAGTTACAGCAATTTTAGGAGTGTAGAATCCTTTTTAGCAGATCCATACATTTCTGCTCTTACCAGGTGAGTTGTCTAAGAGTCAGTTCTTAAATCTCTTAATACCAGTTGTCCTAACATAATTTAATTACATATAAATAGCTAATGATGAAATATGAATATGAAAAAGGTACTTTTTCCCCTGTGAAAACTAGGCTGAATGCCTTGGAAAGAGAGGATGTAAGCAAGCTGTGCAAATTAGGTATTGCATGAATAAGTATAAAAGGTTAGAGAACAGTAAAAAAGAAATCTAGAGGGATTCTGCATTGGATTGCCTCACACATGTCTCCTCCAGGTTTATTTCACATCAAAGGAACCACACAAGAAAATGGTGAGCATATGTTATGTATGTGGCTTCTGCCAGAAAGCAGTGCTGAATTACTATTAGCAGACCCTCTACTGAAAGAAATGTCCTTGCCAAACTGATGTACATTCATATGTTTTAAAGAAAATAAAATATGTAAGGTTTGCATGAATCATTTTCAACAATTCCTTTTTTTCCATTGGCATTTTCAATTAACTGACTAATTACTGATGCCGATTGCATTCAATAAGGCTACCATTGGATTTGACTGCCTTTCCCCCCATCTTCTCTTCTGTAAAATGGATTGCATAATCATGATACCTACTTCATAGTGTTTCTGAACTAAGTAACTAAACAATTTGCTTAAAACCTTTGGCATTTGATTATTGTGGTTGTTATTACTACTTTGCATTACGTGGAGGAGGCAGGTTTGTGATGCCCCTGGTGATGGGGATTTAACAATGAACTTTTGGGGAAGTGAGGAGGTCAGGGGCCTCATAAGAGTGAAAGCATCATTGCAGATCCTCAGGAGCTCTAGTGCCCTCTTGTCCTCTCTGTCAATAGCACCTGCTGGGACCTACTCTAGTAAATTTATCATTTTCAACACTCGTCATCTTTTCTAGCTGCTTCTCCCTCTTCTCTTGGATTCTCACTACAGTTGCCCTGCCTCTATTTCTTCCATCTACTTCTTGTCTCACTCATTCAAATCCTCCAGAGAGAGGCTCTCACTGGATTGGATGCTCTTCATTCAAAGAAAAGAGCACACTTAACTGGCACTTGGCCACCTTGTCAGCCTCTAGGCTACCATATGTACCACATGGCTTTTAGTTGACAAGCAAACCTCTGGTTCAATCAGCTGTGGTCAATATATCTGTGTCTAATAACACAGAGCAAGAGAACACATGTACTTCCTCTGTGGCCATATGTGTAGTAAGGGTGTAGAATCTCTGGAATGTCAGTTTACAGCCGACATTCAGCCCGATGCACAGTTATGGTCATGGTGGAAGTTTATACTAGTGCTCATGCTGTTTGATCAGTGTTGGGGCTCTACCAATTGTCTTGACTTTCACCTCTGAATGGGGATTGTTGCATGATAACCACTTAGGAGAAGACAGGAATATTGTGCAGTGGAACATGGATAGGAGTCAGGCACTAGTTTTTAATCCTGTTCCTCCACCAGCATCTCATTTCTCTCTCTCTCTTTCTCTCTCTCTCTCTGACACACACACACACACGCACACACACACACACACACACACTCTCTACACTTCTCATTCTAATCACTCCCAAACTAATTAAAATAAAAGTCAAGTATTACTATTACAAAATAATCTAAAAGCATGCACCTGAGCACAGATGTGGACAACTAACTCATCCTGCACTTCCTTCTTGTGGTCCCTACCCTGCCAGGGTTTACCATCTCAGATGCCTCACAAAAACATCAAGAAAAAACCAAGAATTGAAGTCTTTTGCCGAAGTGAGACCAGGATGTGGCAAGATTTGCCATTCTAATTGCTTAATATTTCAGCATCTTTCAATCTTTAGTGAACATGTTCTATTTTTAGAACACATTTAGAGAAAACAATTCCAAAAATGATTCAGAGAGAATCCATCTGGAATCAATTGTTTAAAATGCTCAGCAAAACTCTTCTTCTCTTTGGAACACTCCAATTCCCAAAATGGAGTTAAGATGAAAATAACTCTCCCATCTCACCCCTAGCCAGAAAGTTGAGGGAAAGGGATGTTCCAATGTTATGGAGTAAGAATTTCCACAGAAGATGTCGATATGTTATGCCCCCTGCCCAGCTGATTTCTTCTGTCCTTACACCTCTCTGGTCCCTTACATGAGCCTAGCAGTTCATTTCTTTTCTAAATAGAGTAAAGGAATAGTAAGTTCACCACAAGAAAGAGAAGCGAGCACCAGGAGGTACAAATAAATGGTCAGTAATCTAGAGGGCTATCTGGGCATCACACCAACCTCAGTTAACAGTATCCAGAGCATTGCCCAGTGTCGTGCATTTTATCACTCAGGGCAGAAGGAAAAATATCTTTCCGTGCAGGCTCTGCCAAAAGATTCACTCTTTAACAGGGAGCCAAGCTCACTCACTCTTCCCAGCTTGGGCCTTTAAGGCTCCTTCACATCAGGTTTCCTGGCGTGTGGTTTTATCAGAAATATCCTTGATTCTTACTGCATACAAATTTGAGGGCTTAAATAATGAACCAGACATTACACGAAGTGATTTTCCAAAACATCAGGAAAAATATATTTCGTCCCATCAAGTGGCTTTCCTACCCATCATCCCAAGCTTCACGTCTCACAATGTCTCCTTTTATTCACCCTAATTAGCAGTAAGTGAATCCAGTTGCATTCTGTGGTCAGCCAATTTACAATTGGATTTTATGTGCATTTTAGACTCAGCAACCTGCTGTTATACAGACCCAGATGCCGCCTCATCTATGGGCAAGGAGAGTGTCTGCTTTTGATTTATTTCTACCCAGCCAGCAAAAAGTGGATGCTATGTATATAGCTGACACACTGCTACCTTGCACTTTTTATAAATTTCTGATTTTTGAGAAGGTTAACGTTGTAACATGCAATGGCTGGTTTGTGTTTGTTTTGCTGTTGTGCTGAATCTACAGGGTGGGCACCAGGATTTGTTTTGTAGAGAAAACCTATCAGAGGTCACAGGGGTTGTGCAAAAGCAAGTGGGATGTCAAATAACCAGAGAAGGACAAGTATGTTGTCAGTTCTCCTAGTTGTCGCCTCTGAAGGGTCTTTCTGGGCAAGAAGTCCTCTCTGTCATAAGCTTACCTTACGGGCAAACCACTTGGGAACATTCTCTGTCTCCTCTTCTCTGTTCCTCCATCTTTAGGCTTGACACTCTACAGTTGGGCTTCTTTGAAGAGGAAGAAATAGTTCTGCATGTGTAATGCAATTCAGGACCAAAAATTCGCTCAAAATTAACGATTTGCTCATGGCTCATTTTCAAATGACATACGGCAGACCCTGCTTCCTTCGGGTGCTATACTTTAAGCCATGCTGGGCCCAGGCTGGCCCTCTGGGATTTCTCAGCTGCTCCTTAGAGAGAGAGGGGACAGTCTAAAATCCCACAACATCCCCAAGGGTTAGACCCAAGACCTGTGAGCAATAAGCAACACAAGACTCGCAAAGTACCAACCCCCTGGGCTCCCATTGCCCAACGATGCCAAATTTCATATCCACAGTGAAAGATCTGACATTTTTATTTAGTTTAAATAGCAACAAGTGAATTCCTTCTAGGACCATGCCCTTGGAAGAAGCCTGAGAGGGAAAGTCTCCCTGTGGTTTGGCCAGAATTTGACCGGAAGGAGCAAATCCCTGTTACACAGCCGTTCGGGAGCAGCAGCTCAGGCAGGCTGACCACACCCCATGTCCATCGGCTCATCCTTCTTTCTGGTGGCCAGTGTGGTCCTCGTGGCCTCAGGGAAAGTGCTCTTTACTCTGTCCCAGGTTCCATATGAAAGTCATGTCCTGCAACAGCCTAGGACCAGGACTGGCCAAAACCCTGCCATCTTCGCTGAAGTTGTCTGCTGACACTGACCACTCATCACCCCTACTTACCATAATGACCATAATGTCCCTTACCATCCCCCAAAACTGCACAATCAGAGGCCCATGAAAAGGGCTCCTGGAACTGGCCGTGTGTGTTTTTACCCTTCTAAGGGAGCTCGCTTACAGCCCTACTTCTCTCTTGGTACACCCGCCCTCCCCCCTACAAAGACCTAGCGTTATCGTGGATTTCACAGTCTAGGCTAGTCAGTTCCAAATCACCTGTGCTTGAAATACTCTCAGTGAGGGGGAGGAAGGAGCTAGATACAAAACTATGCATTCATTCACGCTAAAAAAATATTTATCAAACACCTATTATGGGCAAGACATGATGAGTGAGTGAATTATAGTAACGAGAAAGACATAGTCCCTGACCCCAAGGACACAGTCTAATATGCAGCCTATGTCAAAGAGTATATGAGAAGACTTTGGAACAGCAAGCCCCAGGGGCTGTGGGAGCCCAGGGAAGAGAGTCTGACCACACAGTACCAGGGTAGGGGAGGCCACCATAAGAAGTCCAAACACCCGCGTTCTGCTTCAAGTATTGTTTATGGATTGAATATTAATGCTACAGGCATACTATTCTTCATCTGTATGAGATTACTTTAAAGTGAGACTGGATGTGTACAATCCTTCTGTCCTGTGTGACTTGGTCCTCAGTGAAACCACCACTACAATGAGAAGGACGCACAGCGTCCTATTCAGAGCCGGGACCATGGAGCGGGACAGCCTGGCACTTGCCTCCCCTTCCTCTCACTGGCTGAACGACTTTGGGTGAGTTCTTTAGCTTCCTTGTACCTTGGGTTTCTCATCTGTAAAGTGGCATGATATTGTTTACTTCATAGAGATGGAATGAATATTAATGGAATTAATATACAGAAAGCACTTAAAAAGGGGCTTGGCACATGATAGGTCTTCTAAACATGTCAGCTACAATTATAACCACGTGGGAGAGATATAAAATATTTTGTGATTTAAAATGGGTTCTGATCAGAAAAAATATAAATCAAACCCACAATGAGGTACCATCTCACCCCAGTTAAAACAGCTACTATCAAAAAGACAAAAATAACAAATGATCGTGATGATGTAGAGCAAAGGGAACCCTTATACGCAATTGGTGGGAAGGTAAACTAGGACAGCCACCATGGAGAACAGTATGGAAGTTACTCAAAAAACTAAAAAATAGAATTACCACTACCAATCCAGCAATCCCACTGCTGGGTATTTACCCATAAAAATGGAAATCAGTGTATTAAAGGGGTACCTGTACTCCCATGTTTACTGCAGCGCTACTCACAAACAAAATATGGAATCGCCCTAAGTGTCCATCAACAGATGTGTGGATAAGCAAAACGTGGTAAATATACACAATGGAAAACTATTCGGTTCCAAAAAAGAATGAAAATCCTGTAATTTGCAGCAACATGGATGGAGCTGGGGGCCATTATGTTAAATGAAATAAGTCAGCACAGAAAGACAATAACACATGTTCTCACCCATATGTGGGAGCTACAAAAGGAGGAGCTATCCCAGGAGGTAGAGAGTAGATGGTGGTTACCAGAGGCCAGGAAGTGGGGAGGGATTGGTTAATGGCTACAAACATACAGTTAGAGAGAAGGAATAAGTTCTAGTGTTTGATAGCACGGGAGGGTGACTTTAGTTAACAATATTTCATTATATATTCCAAAATAACTAGAAGAGATTTGAAATATTCTCAACACAAAAAAATGGCATGTTTTAGAAGTGATGGACTTCCTAAACACTTGGGTTTGATCATTACACATTGTATTCATGGATCAAAATATCACACATTCCCCATAACGATGTACAACTATTATTTATCAATAAAAGGCAAATAACCCAAAAAATAGGCTCTGATACTGGAAAAGATTGGAAATGAAACTTTATTTCTAGGGATCTGGCTGGGAAGAACTAAGCCAGTTCCATCAGTGGACATAAATCCCATAAACTTTGCCTCTGGTCTCAAGGCAGCAACACATGGGTCTACTCTGCTCAAACTTGTCACGTTCATTGCTTACCTGACGCTCTGTGTACATTGGCAGTGGCCAGTGAGGGTGCCACTGCCTGAGGCTCTTCCCTGCTGGAGGTGTATGAGATGTGGGCAGATTATTCCGGAACATCCAGTCTTGATGGACGCCTCCTTCCCATGCCCTCTCTGCCAAGAACCTACCCATTGCAGCCTCTACCCCAATTCCCTGTTTAAAAGCCTTAGCATTGCTTGGTTCCACACAAACAGTAATTTTAGTTACTTCCCAGCTACACAGCAAAAGCTGAGGGCACGGACACTCTTGGCAGGGGAGAGGAGGTGTGGGGGTGAGGGGAGGAGGGACTTATTGAAGTTAGGGGGCTGGAAAATGTACAATTAGAGGGGAAAAATCTGTGTTCTTTGCTCTCCAATTTTTATTTGAGGCCATTTTTAGTATCTGAGTAGGGGTTTACAATTTTTCTTTCTTATCCATGACTTCCATTTTCCTGTGTCTCATTACTCAGTAACAAGAAAGAAATGTAAATAACCAGGCCCTGTAGTCAAACCTCCTAAGTCCAAATGTCATTTGCAATTACTCAGGCTTTGGATTCAGTAAGATTAAATGGTGATGTCTCATAGAGGTCTGGGTGGGGCAAGAACAATACCTCAATTTTCTATTTCCCTATCTATCTGTCTGTCTATCAAATCTCTGTCCATGGATGCATGTGTCTACCATCTGTCTATCTGTCCATATGCATGTCTGTCTCTCCTCTCTCTCTCTTTATCTAATTAATGTATTATACCTTCAGAAATGATGATAAGAGTGTTTCCAAGAGATCTGGACTTTGGGCATCATGACAGTTGCTGGAAATGTGTATGTTTAGAATAGCTACAGGGGTTAAAGCACATGAAAACCCACTCAGAAAATAAATTAACTAAGCAACTGCTCTGCTGCTAAGCATTGTCCTCAATGCCTTATGTAGATCATCTCGGCATCCTCATAACGACCCTGTGTGGCAGGTCAAAATCTCTCTGTTTCACAAGAGCAGAAACAGGAAACTCAGAGAAATTGTCCCAGGCTCATACAGCTAAGAGGTGGTAAATTAGTCTCAGTTTACTCCCCTGCCACACAGGAAATGGATTCAGGAGAAGATAATTTTCAAACAACTAAAAATAAATTAAATAGAAAACCAGGCATGAATGCATGTTTCTGTGATCCACATGGTCCCTGGATGCATACAGTAATTTAGTGCTCAGGAGACCCAGCAATCTGACATCCCTCAGCGTGTCTCTGCATCACATTTCCTCTCTTTCACCTCAGAGAATCCTTTTACCCACTGCTCCTTCCTGGACAAACTCCCTCCTGTGTCAACACAGAGCACCTTGGCCATTGGCTGCTTACCTGGTCTGGGTGCCCCACCCATGCTGACTCTGGGATTGTTTCAGGACCCCTCACCAGGACAGAAGATCCCTTAGAAGCTCCTACAATACTTACTTATTATGCCAACCCCAAATCCTCACAAGTAAATGAAGGAGAAGAATCCAGTTTTGATGCAATTTCAGTAAGGTGGCATCTTTTTTAATATGAAACACTTTAGATAATTTTTTTGTTCATAATAAAACTATGTTTCCGTAAGTACTTTAAGCCCTGTGAACTAAAAAATCAATGCACTTTCAGGAGCTACAGTCAAGTTCATCAACATCCATTGTGCTAAGCTGGATCTGAGTCCTTGAGCTTAAGGCTTTGTCATGAAGATGGAAACCAGGTCGGCCAGCAATAGAAGGAGAGATTGGGGCACTGTGAAAAGAGCATGGGGCATGCATCTCCCATTAACTGTTTTAATCAGCTTGTGACCTTGGTTAAATCACCTTTCTGCCTTTATAAGGAATATTATATACACAATAAACACGATTTCCATTAAGCTACCAGCTGAGTCACTCAGACTGGCAATGAGGCAAAAGATGAAGGAGAAAAGGTCATGGCAGACCTAGATGTGATCCTGAGCTGAGTCATTCTCCTTGG
This sequence comes from Propithecus coquereli, assembly GCF_000956105.1. NCBI lineage: Eukaryota > Metazoa > Chordata > Mammalia > Primates > Indriidae > Propithecus > Propithecus coquereli. The sequence continues at coordinate 3,155,387 of NW_012133859.1, read as the reverse complement.
GCCCTCCTTCCACTGGGGCGAGTCAGTGGAGGGTGACGCATGGAGGGCATGTCCGCTGAGCAGTAGGGGAGGGAGGGGATGACACTTTTATCTGGGGAATGACTCACAGAGTAGAAGGTGAATGGACAGGGACGCCTAAGCTGGCAGCTGAGCACGCTCCATTAGTGAGAGTAATGGGTGGATAATTCATCCCATCAAACAGTCACTCTACTGACATGCAATGAGCACCTGCTATAAACAAGGCACCAGTCTAGATGCTGTGGAGATTCAGGCCACGTGACATAGTTCTTGCCCTTGGTCATATAAATAACAAAGTTCAGTGGGCTTCACTGGACTGGACGCAGGATGAAATGAACATTGTAAATGAGGTACGGTCATGTCTTAATCTCTGTGCACATCTGAGGCAAGCTCAAAACACCACCCTAAGAAGGCATGTAGTGCTGGCCCTTCCTGCCTATGGGAGGGTCAGCTATTCCCATCTGGGGGCCGGGCTTGTGATGGGGAGGTAAACCAGGGGGCAATGCCAGAGTAGAGGCACAGCCAGCCTTCGGATTGGCCTGGTGGAAGGAAGTCAAGGGGACGGTTCAGTTCTATACCTGCTTCCAGGGTGCTGAATTCCATGATCACTAATCCACTAACTAACTAATCCATCTAAACCCTCAGTGTCTCTACTTCCCCGTGTGTAAAATACAGATCATGATATCTACCCTTTGGGAGTGTTGTGACAATTAATATGATAATACGTGTCAACCACCAATCAGGTGCTCAGTAGAATTCATGACTCCCATGCCAGCTTTTCCCAAAGAGCTGATACTGCCTCAGTTATTGTATTCTGGATATAAACGTGGTTAGAAGGAAGTTGATCTTAAGAACACTTTTTTTACTGACTACAGACCTTCATTTAAAATGCCATATCATTAGCAAACATCAACGCCCCAGACTTTTCTTTTTTTTTAATTCTCAATATACAGCAAGGACCCCTTCCTCACGGGGATCCAATATTATTCTTTATCAGGTAGAATGCATGATAGGTTGGGTTAGTGAACAGAGAGGGCCCGTGTCTTGTTGCCCCGGCATTTGTCCAAATAGGGACAAAATATTTGGAAGTGTAATTTTCAAGGGTATTATTTGACTGCTCCTGGAGTCTGCAGTCAGTTGCAGTGGATAGAAATAATTTCACCTGCAATATTTAGAGCTGGGACTAATGAATCTTCATATCTTTTCAAACTCATCTGTTCTGATTTAAAAGCGATGAATAGTGGCAGTTTGGAAAGGTGTGCTTGTTCATTGGCGCAATAAAAAATAGATGGCATTGCAGCACAAAATGTCCTTCCCCAAGGGGGAAAATAATTGCTATAAGGAATTAGAATTTAAATCTTTGCTCTTATTCCTTCAAAAAGGTTCACCATCACTTTTACTTTTTCCCCTTATAGTTTGCCCAATTTAAGTGTAGAACATTTTATGCTTACATATATACACTAATATTTTCTTATCTATGTTTGGCATATTGATACCAAAAGGAAATTTCATTTTATTGAATTATTTTTCCAAAGAACTCAAAGGGCTTTAGAGACTTCAGTTCAACACGCAGAATTCAGACCTGGGGTACTACTCCCACAAATTTACAGGTGGGTAAAAATAGTGCCAAGAAGTGACCCTTATCTCAGAATTTCCGACATGCAAAGAGTGTCTGCAGAAAACATTTCTAAGTAAATGAAAAGTAAACATGTCCTTGAGGGAAGAATGGACATATGTGTGTCAGGGAGGGAAGAATTTTAGTACTACTTTTTGAATTACAGTTTTATTAGAGAATGAAGACCACTGTTACCATCTGGGGGCAGAATTAATTTCTATTCATGCTACAAGGATAATTTCAATGTGTGGTAGAAAAGAGAGTCTGGATGTATTGATTCTGACTTTGGCTTTTCTGTTAAATAATTATGTGATCTTGTGAATTGCTGTTAGTTGTTTTTTGTTTGTTTGTTTTTGAGCTCAGTTTCCTCATCTATGAGAAAAAAAGAGTTGGACTTAGAGGTGGAAAATACCCAGCACGTTTTACTACCATTCCCCAATCTGTGCCCACATCAGACGTCAACATTGGACATGGCATTGTTTCTCGTTGAGCCCACATTTGGCCTCAGCACATTTTTCAACCTCATGCCCTACATAGCCACCATCAACTGAACTAACAGTTGAAGTAAAATCTATCTGCCACCCGTGGACTGTAAGATTTCAAAGGTACCATCTAAAACCCTAGGATTCTCTTCCTTACACAACTTGCCTATGCTTAATAATAATGATTTAAAACAACTGGACATTTTGAAAGTACCCATATCTTTTGTTAGATGGGAGCCCCAAGGAGCAGGGCCCCAGACTAACGAAGTTCTTAAAATGTCACACACATAGTCCGTGGCAGTCCAGTGCTAACTGATGGGCTATGGGGTCTGACCTCAGGATATAGAGATATCATCTGGTTTCTTCTAAACATAAGCTGCACTACGTAATTTTAAAACTATGCCGCAAGCAAAGGAGAAGAAGAACATTTAGCAATAAAAAGATCCAGCTATTGGCAGCAATACACTATTAAATCTCTGTGGAATTTTTGAAGTTGCTATTGTTGAGATGACGCTGCAAAGACATAGAGCTCTGAGTAGAACCTCAGTCAGCCTCCTGGACCCCACTGAGGAAGGGCACATTAGCAGTCTGGGTCTATGAAAAGAATTACATATTTTCAGATATTATCCAAAGTAAGTCACTTACAGGGAACATATTTTTCAACAATTGCACTGATTAGGACTCTGAATAGATGCTGATGTATGTCCTGGGTTGCTTTATTTCACTCTAGACTCTTAAGTTTCTTTACCTGGAGAAATCAAGACATTCACAAAAGAAACAAGACATTTTGAAAACATAGTATGATTTGTATCTGCAGGTGGACAGTAGCTTCCTGGGGAACGAGGGCTCCTCTTGGTTGGTGTGTTACTTTTGTTATGATTTAAAGCTCAGACTCCTTCCAAACTGAATCTATAAATTAATATATGTGAGGATGCTCTGCTTTTCCTCTGTCTGAAAGTGGTTGAAATTCTCTCTAGAATTTCTTGCTGACTTAAGAAGATGACCCAAAAGCACGGCTGTGATGCAGGAAAGATGGAGCCCCCCGAGGTAGCCCAGGGGAGGCCGATCCAAGGAGGAAGCTGGAGCCACGTGTGATTCATCTGTAGTGTCCCGTGTGCTCGTTCGTTTTTCCCTCTCTGCACTTCTCATCTCTATACAGCAAATACACACAGGCACTGTGTCAGTCTGCTGGAGCTGCCGTAGCAAAATACCCACACCGGGGGCTTGAACATCAGAATTTGTTTTCTCTTAGTGCTGGAGGGTGGAAGTCCAAGATCAAGGCGTGGTAGGGTAGGGGTGGTTCCTCTGAGGGCCACAGGGAAGGATCTATTCCAGGCCTTTCTCCTTGGCCTGCAAAGGCCACCCCCTTGCTGCCTCTGTACATGGTCATCCTGTCTCTCTCTCCCTTCCTCCCTTCCTCTCTCTCCTTTTTTTTTTTTTTTTTTTTTGAGACAGAGTCTCGCTCTGTTGCCCGGGTAGAGTGCCCTGGTGTCAGCCTAGGTCACAGCAACTTCAAACTCCTGGGCTCAAGCAATCCTCCTGCCTCAGCCTCCTAAGTAGCTGGGACTACAGGCGTGCGCCACAACGCCTGGCTAATTTTTTCTATTTTTAGTAGAGACCAGGTCTCACTCTTGCTCAGGCTGGTCTCGAACTCCTGAGCTCAAGCAATTCTCCCGCTTCACTCTCCCAGAGTGCTAGGGTTAGAGGTGTGAGCCACCGCACCTGGCCCCTTTCTCTCTCCTCTCTCCTCTCTCTCTCTCTCTCTCTCTTTGTGTATGTTCTAATTTCCTCTTCTAAGGATTTCATTCATATTGGATTAGGGCCCACCCCAGTGGCCTCTTAACTTAATCACCCCTTTAAAGGTCCTGTCTCCAAATACAGCCACATTTTAAGATATTGGAGTTTCACCATATGAATGTTGGGGGAACAGAATTCAGCTCATAATAGCACTCGTTGCGATCTAGGTTCTCTTCCTAACTTCTTTATGCATGTTATTTCATCTAATCCTCACAGCACGCCTGGCTCACCGTGAGCTGGGTGCTATTACTGGCCCATGCTATCGGGGAGGAAACAGAGGCCCAGAGAAGGGAAGAACTTGCCCAAGATCCCAAATATACATATATGCAGTTATTTTATTTGATAAATATTCATTTCTTAATTTTTTGAAGCATGCTATAAATAAGCTTCATTGTATTTGCTAAAATATTTAATAAATAATAAATCTTATGTATATAAACTTTGACAGTAGCCCTTTTTCAATACATATGTGTACATCGAGACTCCTTTTTCTATTCAGTACCTTGCATTTAGTAGATGCTCAATATTTCATCATTTGACTTCAAGAGTTTTTGAAGGCAGAAATAGAATATAGAAACTTCTGGAAGAGATCAGAGTGAGGGGACTAACCAGATGGCAGTTTACTCTGCAGTAGTAAAGATGCTACATGAGTATCAGGATAGTGAACCTGCGATCAACATATGTTTTTGAAAGTTTGGTGAACATATGGAGATGTTATATTTTCGTTACTATTATTAAAAATGTTGATTGGTAGTGTCGGTGACAGTTAAAAAGCTGGAAGAAATAGGCATCATTTTTATCATTTTTTTCTAGTAATTATCCTGATGTAATTGACAGAAGAGATGAAGTACAGGAGGAAAGTTACTACTTCCCCAAGGTCACAAAGCAGAATTGAGGTGGAGACTGAGTCCACACTCAGCACAGTATAATATATAGATACATACTAAACATTTTTCACCATAGGGGATTTAGGGTCCAGTACCTCAATTTCTTATGCAGTCACTTTGCTCCAATTAAAAGATCTGTCAGGGCAGACATCGTTTCCTCTTACTTGCACATATATAATTTATGTGGGAAAGTACATGATGGATCTAGACACAGAATATTTACATAATCAATATGTAATTGTTATTTTGTTTGTTCAGGCGGGTATGTGCCCAAATTTGAAGCCTCTGTCAGTGGCACTATCTATTCACACACAACTCCACAGCAAAATATTTTTCTCTCTTCCTTGTCATAGTCACAGGAAAATCCTTAGGTCCATTTCAAAGACAGTTTATTTACATGTAACTTATAGGTTTCCTTTTGTTCCAAATCCACAATATCTAGACAGGGAACCCATAATGTCATTTCTTGGAGTTTTCCTTGCTCTGATCTCCTTCTTAATTCCCCCCACGCACAGTGATGAGTACCACCATCCTTTTTCATTCACATTTTCATCTCCCAAGTTCTTAGTCATTAGAAATTCCAGTCCTTCACATACAATGGCTTAGAAAGGATTAGTGGCCCACTCCTAGACTCAGAACTGACTGCAGGGGATAAGAAAATGAAAACAAAATAGAATCTTGAACTCTACTCTCTGCTTTCCAGGCTTTTTGCTTCAGGTCTGAAAATGAACAGTGATCAAAGAACCCAATATAAAGAACCAGCTGAGCGGCAGAGGCTTACCGTCGCATGGGGTGTTTGGGGGCCGGGAGACTTGGCGTAACCTTGGCATTACCCAAACTTTGATGGATGAAAGTCAGGCACTTAATTCTATTTTAATGTTGACTTTGAGCCTGAGATACGTATTTGCATATTGTATATAGGTGCGGCTGCTTGCAAAAGTAAATCCCTGTGATAATGACTTTCGTTTTTTTTTTTTTTGAAAGAAATATTACACTTGTAGTCATCAATAAACCTCTAAACTTTTTCTCTATGATGAAACCAACAGTTTTATCTGGCCTGGTTCCTAATTTATTTCCCAATCTGGCTTTGATGTGAGGTGGATGGCTTCTTCAAATGTTTTTTCCCTTGAAGTCATCCTTTGTCTGATCTCACTGTGAAGAAATAGCTCTATCTGTGCCTACATTATTCTTCAAAATCTATTTGTAGGTAAAAAAACCCAAGTTTATTTGTCTTAAGAACACATATACCTTTATAGCTTCATGTGTCTGGGATTGAATAGGAGATTGCTTTGCAGGGTAGCGGGTAGAACAGTCTGCTTTGAAAACTGTACCTTGTCTATACATCTGTGCCACTTTAAGAAACCTAACTGCAGTGTAGGATTGAGTCAGTTTCCCAGTCTTAGGCTGCGACTGTGTTTCTCTTGTATCTCTCAAAAATCCAAAGAAGTCAATGAACAAACAGAACTATAAATCTTATATTGAAAACTGTAGGCTAGCAGGAAAATGCTTTGTAATATGATTGTATTTCCCTTTTGGATAATGCAGTCTTTCCCCTCATTTTCTTAGTCTGTTTTGTGCTACTAAGACAGATACCCAAGATGGGGCAATTTATTAATATAAAGAACAGAGGTTTATCTCTCACAGTTCTTGAGGTTGGGAAGTCCAACACCAAGGTGCTGGCATCTGACAAGGGCCTTCTTAAGTCTAAGCCAAGATACTGAAGTTTATTGCTTAGGAGCTTATTTTATCATTAAAATAATAATGATGATGATAACAGCAACTCTTCTAGAGCATATATTATGTGCCTGGCACTACTTTATGCAGTTTGCATATATTAAGTGTATGCATCTAGTCTCACCCCTTAACACTAAGTGGACAAACCCATACCTCCAGGCTCACGCATGAACCATCTTAGGCTACCAAAATAGAAAACAAGATGGAAGCTCAAAGTCAAAGCCTTATTTAGCAATGAATTGCTACACTTCCCTGACATTTTCTCTGTGCATACACCCACCAGGAATCTAGTTTGAAAGTGGGAATCTGGCCATATGTGTTTCAACAGACACCGTGACCATTTCACAGAACGTGTATATTCTTAGCTGCACCCTTTTATGCCCCATCTTTTGGGGTAATCTCCAGGAGTCTGATAGGCAGTACAGGCATTTGATTTAGGTAAAAGTTAATATTTCTAAACGCTCTTCCTACTGACCAGTTCTGTGTTCACATAGAATAAAGATGCAGGTCACCCAGGATAGCTATGGGTGGTGATAGGAAATTCCATCATTTCTTATTCTATAATAAGAATAACATCCATTTTCTTCACAGAGTGTCTTAATGTCTTACACTTATCTTGGTCTAAGGTTTGCTCATCTTACATTCAGCCTGAGAAAACACTGCTACTACACAGGGTATATTTTCTAAAATTTGGAAATAAACTCCTGAGAGCATCTATTAAGAGGCTGAGATATACAACAGAAGTATATCTCTTTATCCAAGAAATGACTATTATCTCAGGAGATTGCCTGGTGCCAAAACACCTCATTAAGCCAATAAAAAGCCTCAAGCTACCCCACTCTCAATCTTTTCTTTGGCAAATTTTCCCAAAGCCCTCTGGAGAGGGGAGCAAGCATGCCCCTTAGCAAGGATGACCCATGTGCTCTGGAGGAGGGGATGAAGGTGGGTACAGGTGTGCGGTGGGGTGAGTCTTGGGATGTCTCAGAGGGGCTCTGTCTTCTCTAGTCTGCTGTGGGTTAGAAGTGAGCTCTTGTCCTTCTGCACCAGCCCCGGGAGGCGTGGGCACAGCACAGCCATGCTGAGACAGCAGGCAGAGATCAGAGGCTGTGTCTTTTCAATATCCCTGCTCTGGGGATTAGGGTGGGGTCAGGGGACCTGCATTTTCCACTGGGGGTCAAATGCCACTAGAAGCACCGGAATACAAATTTCCAGAGGGGGTACTAGAAACCTCACAGCTGGACACAGTTACACAGGCTTCCTCCCATTCTGTGGGCCCCAGTGCAACCCACTGACTGCTTGGTTTAGCTTCCCCATAGTTTCTCCTGCACAGCCAAAGAACAAGGGGTTTAACTCAGAGATCTAGCCTCAGAACATACATGTCACTTCTTTAAGAATAAAAATGTGTTTTGTTGCAACAATTTCAATTTTTTTTGAACATACTATATCTTTACTACCTGATTTTTAAAAACTTTGCTGTGAAAAATAATCTTATTTTGATTACTTGGGATCATAATTATGAATGGTGGACATATATAGTATGTGTCACACAGCATCGTGGGAACATATTCAGGAGAAATAAAGAATACACTCTCCAGTGGCAATTGTGACTCTCACCATACTTACCCTCTACAAAGAGATGTCCTGGATGGAGGAGACAGATGGGTAACTAAAAGACAGAGCAGTGATATTCAGCTAAAAATTTTGCCTCAGCTATGTAGATTCTTTAAAGCCAAAGTCAGGTGAACTGGTTCATCCTGCCCTGGATACAGGTACCTGGGGGTTCTGCTTCAGTGCATCTGGGTTGGGACCCAGTGTCTGTATGATCAAAAGGATTCTCCATTGATTTTTCTGCCTGTGATGTCTAGTTGCATCCAAAAGCCTTGAGTTGTCTGCTTGCGTTTCACATCCAGTCACAGACTCCCATATGGAACTCTGAGAGGTCCGGTGCTTATTTTAGTACATTAAAAATACCATTGTGTTCATAGGGGTGTTGTGGTTAATCTTACGTTGTCAACTTGACTGGACCATGGGATGCCCAGAGAGCTGGTTAAACTCTATTGTGGGGCGTGTCTGTGAGAGTGTTTCCGCAAGAGGTGGGCATTTGAACTGGCGAACTGAGGAAAGCAGGTGCCCTCTCCAGTGTGGGTGGGCACTGCCCCAGGGCTGAGGGTCTGGACGGAACACACAGGTGGAGGAAGGTTGGGTGTGCTCGCTGCCTGACGACAGGTGCGGGACATCAGTCTTCTGCCCTCAGCCCTCCTGGTTCTCCGGTCTGTCAGGCCTTAATGGAAATAAACACCATCGGCTCTCCGAATCTAAAGGCTTCAAACTAGAGCTCCGCTTTCCTGGATCTCCAGCTTGCAGACGGCAGCTCATGGGACTTCTCAGCTTCCATAATCATGTGAGCCAATTCCTTAGTAAATCTCATTTATATATCTCTCTCCTATTGGTTTTGTTTCTCTGGAGAACCCTGACTAATGCATACAAAAAGCAATGCTTCCCTTAAGGGAACATTTTGCCTAATCTGTTCTTATACAATAAAGATACACTATGCAGCTGACCAGCTCCCTAAATGTACTTGCAAACCATGCAGTTTCTCCTCTTCCCCCATCTGGGCTTGAGCTCTGCTCATTTCCTCTGATTTCTGACTCTCCTTGCTGAATGCAGAACCTCTCCAGGCCCCGCCCAGGGCAGAGGGGCTGTGGCGATAAGAGGCAGAGCAGCAGAAGAGCATTAGCGTTAACTGGTCAGCCCTGACGTCATGTTCTAAATATCTGACTCTGGGGATAACGGTAATTGAAAACATGCTTCCATTCTCCAAACGCCATGTACAACACTAATTGGCTCTTACTCTGTAAAATTTTTCTCCAAGTGCAATTGTCAGTATATCAGGGTTTTTCCAAATGTAAGGTTTTACTTTATCCTGTTCATATGCAAGGGCAGCATTCAGTAACTAGGCAATTAACTCACTTTTTCCCATTTTCTACTCCCCAAATGTCCTTAATCTCTATTCACTATTTCATACTCATACATGCGTAAGTATGAGTATGCACGTGTGTGTGTCTGTGTACATGTGCATGAATGTATTGATCACAGCTGTATTAGCTTACGTGTTTCAACTCAGTCACAGAATGAAGAGTGGAGTGTTGGTGGAACTCTTTATTACTGTTCAAAATAATATATCATGTCACCACATAGCCATTTTGAATTTCACAGAGAGTCTTAGACTTGGAAGAAATACGAGAGATCATCTAGTTCAAAATCTTACACTATTTTTCATGTGACAAAATGAAAAGCAATTTTTAAAACTCCCAAATCTTAAGCTCATGATATATTCTTTTGAAAAGAGCCTGCACTTTTTGCTCGTGCTTTCTTTAGCTCTATCTCCATTTTATTAAGCTTTTAAAATCTCACCTGCATAGATTATACTTTGCATGTCCTTATTTCCTCTGCTTTGGCTGTTGCTATATCTGACTACTGCTCCAGTTTTAAAGGCATCATTTTTCTTGCAGACATTTATTTTGTTCTACATCGTCTATGTTCTCTTTCCCTTTTAAAAAAATACAATATGCCCTAATGGATCTGAATCAGGAGAAAAAGTGAACCATGGATTCTGGCTACCCTCATGCAACCTCACTCCCTGGTTGAATGATGAATACTTTCATGACCTTTGGAGACTTATCGTGAGATAATTAAAATGTAATTTTACCAGAGGATCCAACAATGACCACATTCAGCTTCAGACTCCTCACTTTCTCCAAGGGGCCTCAAAGGAAAAAAGTCTCGGGACAGTGGTTTACAAATGGAAGGTAACATTGGAGTGTGGTTGACTAGGACTTTGTCACCAAACCCCAATGAGAAATGTGTGTAATGCAGTTGAGCCATATGGAGAGCTTCTAACAGGCCTTTTTATCTTCAAAGCCCAAACCCAAATCTGTGACTTCATCACAGTGTAAGATCAGAACTACCCAATGTGTATGAACTCGGGCCAGGGGTGTAGGACTTGAGACAGACACGGCATGCCAGGTCCATCTTACCTGTGTAGGTAGGAGGGGGGATGTCCACACATTGGAATTTAGCTCTGAAAAAGTCCACTTCTAGAAACAAAAGGAGAGTTCATGAATGTCCTGGAAACTGATCATACTGGTCAATACTCTCTTTGGGCTTAGGAAAAAAGTATTTAATTCTGGTGACTAGTATAATGTATGGGAGGCAGGTGTGGGGAAGCAGTAGAGAAAGGAAGGTTTATATCAAAATTTTAAGCTTCTTTTAGGTCCTAATACTAAAATGACGAAAATTTTCACTGTTTTAGCAGTAGTAAACCTTAGAGAGTGTCCTATCCAACCAGTCACTGGATTGATGGTATCAGCTCTAAGTATAAAGAATATATTTTTTATTTTTTTACTTTACTTATTCCTTAATTTAAAAAAGGATTTTTTCCAAATTACAAAAACAATACAAGCCTATATCACCAAATAAAAAGGTATATATATAGGAAAAGCAAATTATTTCCTGTCCACCCTCCCCTACAAATATTAATAGCATTCGATTCCATTTTTCTTGTGCAAATATATCACATATGTAGAGATTTTATTGATTGGTTAGTTTATACTAAAGTAAAATCATGCTATATGCAAACTTTGCAATTCATCATCTAGCAATATTTTGTTATTTAGCAATATTACATGGTCGTTTTTACAAGTGGGTAGTTTTAGTTCTAACCTTACTTTTTTTTCTTCTAATATCTCTTTGGATACATGTAGATCCATGTAAATAAATTATCTAAATGAGATTATATTGTATATGCTATTTTCCTCTTTTTATCTTACCTCCCTTCTGCCTTTCCCCTTATCCACTCTGCCTGTAACAACCCCACTGCCTGCCCAACCACTAGGCTGTCAACCTGATGTGTATCTTTCTGTACATTTTCCATATTTGTAAAATCACATCATAAAATGTGCTTAATAAATATATGTATAAGCACATGTTTTTATTTAATATTTAAACAATTTTGGTGTCTTAAGGAACAAATTCATTTTTAAGGCAACTTTACAATGATGGAATAACTTAGACGGTGAATTATAAAGAGGATTTCTGTATGTTCATCAAATCCATATTTCTCTAAGATTAAAAATTTTAATACAAGATTGCTAAGGGCTTTGCATATTTAAGATGAAACAGGAAGAACTCTATCCGGATGTAGGAAGACTTAACGTGTTTCATCAGTTGCCAGGAAAGAGAAGCTGCCATGACATCAGTTAATAAAGCAGGTCATTTGCAAACTTCTGATATGTGGGAGAAAGGCTTCCCTTCCTTGTCAGCAGAATGGCTCCAATTAGGAAATTTTCTAATAGTGAGGGCAACATGAAAATAAGTCAATGTGTGTTGAGTGTCCACTATGCATCAGGAAATTTGCCATATTTTATTTTATTTAACTCTTGTATTAAAAACCCTGTGATGTAGACATTTGCATTTTCATTTTACAGACAAGAAAACTGGAGATAAAAAAGTTTCAGTAATCTTGTCCATGATAACATAGCTATTAAGTGATGTCAATTGGGTTTGCCTGGCTCCAAATACCATGCAATGTCTGGTACACCAAGGATATGATCTCCACTGAATAAAAAAATTGTCTCTTCCAGCAATATTCTCATCAATGCCTGCATAGGGATGTGCAAACCTTGGCATGAATGCCAATGAAGGTCACCTGAGGTAATTGTCTAACTGTAGAAGCTCTTTTTCCTTCATGTTTCTTCCTTTTCTATCTTTCTTTCCTTTTTTCTGTATTGAAGACTACCAGTGACATCCATGGGGATGTCAAGGTCAGCACACAGTAAAATAGTAACACAGAAAAAACTTGTCTTCCTTCAGGAATCTTCTTTGTTCTCCACCCCATAATTACTTGCCACATCTTGTCCACAGGTGTCTGGCTAGACAAATAATCTACATTATTGGGCTAAATAAAAAGACCAGAGGAGTTCCCTCTCCATTCTGAGACTCATTTTATGATTATTTTCCCTAGAATTTAAAGGAATAATGCTGGTGGTGGCAATTTCTAGCTCGATGGGATAAAAGGGCAATAGAAGGAGAAATATTTGGGGAGGAAGACTTCAGGGAAACCCATTCCTGGGTTCCATCAGGCTGCCAAATTACCATTGTGAGTAAGCACCACTTTAGGCACGGCTTAGCCTCAATTCTGATAATCAGGTCAAAAACAAAAGATTTTTGAAGCTGCTCTTCAGACATTGTTGGTGGAACAGAGACTGCCAGCTGGTCATCAAAGCATACAGCACAATTCCCCAGTCCCCTTGCGGTTAGGTATGTCCACATGTGGAACTTTTGAGCTGACGATATTTAGATAAAATTTCGGATTCTCGTTAGTCTGGCTAAAGGTGTGTCTATTTTGTTTATTTTTTCAAAAAAACAACTTTTCATTGCATTGACTTTTTGTTTATTTTTTGTTTCAATTTCATTTATTTCTGGTTAGTCTGAGAGAGAAGACCCAAATAAATAAAATCAGAGATGAAAAAGGAGACATTACAACTGATACTGCAGAAATCCAAAGGATTATTAGAGACTAATATGAGCAACTATATGCCAATAAATCAGAAAACTTAGAAGAAATGAATAAATTCCTAGATACATAAAACTTACCAAGATTGAACCAGGAAGAAATCCAAAACCTAAATAAACCAATAGCAAGTAATGAGAGAGAAGCAGTAATAAAAAGTCTCCCATCAAAGAAAAGCCCAGGACCCAAGAGCTTCACTGCTGAATTCTACGAAGCATTCAAAGAAGAGCTAATACCAATGCTACTTAAACTATTGCAAAAAATTAAGGAGGAGGGGACATGCCCAACCTCATTCTTTGAGGCCTGTATCACCTTGATACCAAAACCAGAGAAAGACACAACATATAAAGGAAACTGTAAGCCAATATGACTGGTGAACATAGCTGCAAAAAGTCTCAACAAAATACTAGCAAACCAAATTCAACAACACATTAAAAAGATTATTCATCATGATCAAGTGGGATTCATCCCAGGGATGCAAGGATGTTCCAACATATGCAAATCAATCAATGTGATACATCATATTATATCAACAGAACGAAGGACAAAAACCATATGATCATTTCCATTGATGCTGAAAAAGCACTCAACAAAATTCAACACCTCTTCATGATAAAAGAAACTCTGAAAAAACTGGGTATAGAAGAAACTTACCTCAACACTATAAAAACCATATATGACAGAACACAGCCAGTGTCATACTGAATAGGGAAAAACTGAAAGCCTTTCCTCTAAGATCTGGAGCAAGACAAGGATGTCCACTGCCAATACTGCTATTCAACATAGTACTGGGAGTTTTCAGACAAGAGAATGAAATAAAGGGCACCCAGATTGGAAAGGAAAAAGTCAAATTATCCTTTTTTGTAGACAATATGATCTTATGTCTAGAGAAACCTAAAGTCTCCACCCCAAAACTATTAGAACTGATAAACAAATTCAGTAGAGTTGCAGGATACAAAATCAACATACAAATATCAGTAGCCCTTTCTATAATACATGCCAACAGTAAACAATCTGAAAAAGAAACCAAGAGATGATCCCATTTATAATAGCTACAAATAAAATAAAATACCTAGGAGTAAACTTAACCAAAGAAGTGAAAGATATCTATAACGAAAACTATAAAATGTTGATGAAAGAAGTTGAAGAGGACACAAAAAAATGGAAAGCTATTCCATGCTCATTGATTAGAAGAATCAATATTGTTAAAATGTCCATACTACCCAAAGAGAGAGGTAGAGGGAGATTTGCCAATAGGCAGTAAGTGCCGTGACCGTCAAAGCTAGATATTACACTGTGGGCTTTGACGATGGAAGAAGAGGGAATATATATGCTGCTCGCAGCCTCCAAGAGAGAGATGCTACCAAAAAACAGCCAAAGTGATTTTTAAAAATAAAAGGACAGTAATTGATTAGCCAGTGTTTTGAGAATTGTTATGTGGAATGATACATATATGTTATTTTAGAGAAACTTTGGTGAGTTCAAGAGGATTCATCTTGTCTTTCTGGTTTATTTCTCGCATTTATAAATTAAACATAACAAATGAAAAGTTACTGAAAGAAAAAAAAAAAAGAAAGAGCAAGACCAGCCTCCCTGGGCGTTTCACTTCCCCACCACCACCCGAGGTGAGAGGGAGGGCGCAGCCCTTCCCTTTCAGCCTCAGCTCAGCGGCTGAGGGGCTTTTCTGGGCCAGGAGACAGCGGTCTGTGCTGCCAACTGTGCAAAGAGGGAAGCTTCAGCTCGTGCTGGCTCACGCATCCTCCGGCCTCCTCTTTCTTCAGGGAGTTCCCGAGGTGCAAAGAGTCGTGGAGCAGAACGCTCATTCACATGAGATAACCCAGCGTAGGAACCCAAGCCCGTAAAGGGTGATTGTAATGTGATGGCACTTTGCTGGTTCCAGGAGCCAGCTGAGATGCTCTGTAACGTGAGGCAGAGCAGCATCCGAGAGAGGAGCTGGCTTTGTTTTCCCTACGAGAGCTGAATCGCATCCCACAGCCTTTTCGCTAGTGCCTGCTTGGACACAGCAGTAGCAGCCCACGCCGAATCTCAGCCGCTGCCAAGCCTGCTTCACGCCTCCCAGCCAGAGACCAGGAGCGGCCATGGCATCGGGTGTTCTTTCAGCACGGGGAGCCCGTGCTCTGCCTTAACAAATCAATGCTTTCGATTTTCATAGCCTCCCCATCGTGCAATCTTGTCCGTTCAGTCCATAACCAGGGTCATTTGATTTCTGTCGAGCAGACCCGCGGCTATTTTCCCTTTTGTCTTTGAGAGTAGTTGCTGAACTTTCACTGAGACTGCAACGGGATTTTTTTCTTCTGTTAAAAAAAATATTGTATTAATCATTATTTGCTCAGTGTTAGCATTTTGGCTGGATGAAGCAACATGAAGGTGGGCTGGAAGATTTAGGTTTTTTTTTTAACAGTTTATGTAAAAATACTTTGTAATTGTCTGAGTATTTTGCAAACAGTTATTGTTATTTCTGTTGCTTTCATCACAGCTGTTTATCACTCCTCCACAGAGGAAGGAAGCTGCAATTACTGAAATGGGAAATGATCGGAACTCTTACATGCCAACCTCGACTGGCCAATGCCAAAGGAAAAGAAACATTCTTTATGTGTTCAAAGAGGTGGGAGGCCTGCTTTTTAAGTGTGAGATGTCAGTGTAGATTCCATAGCTTAAAGGAATTGCTTTCAGAGTCTGAAGGAGGAGGAGATGATTAAAAGTTAGAGGACTTGTTCTGGGTACAGGATAACATCAGCAATGAACCTACTCAAGGAAGGCTTTTTATAATTACTATGTATATGCATTGGAGTGAGAGAGAGAACATATCCCATTACAAAATGCTAGTTGTCACTGCTGTGGATACCTCTGCTTGTTTGGCTGGGTGACAGTGAGCAAAACAAAGAGCTCAAGATGTTCAGTAATGCTACTAGTAGACAAAATCTTGGCTTTGCAAGACATTAAATAAGCTTTCTCTTTTTTTGTAGATGAGATCTTTTATTTCTCAGTATCTTTGTGATATTGATTACAGAATAATTCTCAAGAGGAACAAAGGCCATGCCAGTCAGAACTCATCACACACTTGAGAATTATCAATTTATATGATCAGATATTAAATTTGGCTAGAAAAGTTCAAGCTAAATACTTCCATTGCCTGGCACTGCAGCATCTGTGCCCAGTGTTTTCCAGGGAAGAGATATATGTTGCCCCCGTGGACACCAGTCTGAGGGAGGACTTTGTTTTGGCCTTAGCTTGTTAACTTGAACTGAGGGCTAACCTTGCCTCTCCAAAGAGTTGGTGCCAGGCCGGGTCAAAACTGCGCAGTAGGTGCTGCTGGAGCCCAGTGATCTCTGCTGTGATCCACTGACCAATCCACTCCCCCAAGACCTTCATCCGAGTCTGTAAAAACTTAGAATGGCTTCCACTCAAATTTTTTTGACATTGGGGTGGGGAAGAATTTTAGCAACCATCTGAATGCTTCTTTTAAAAATAAAAAGGTCTGGATAGTGAACATTTTAGGCTCTGCAGGCCATCTGTCTGCAACAATAGGTTGACTACAGCACACCATGAGGTGGACACCTAGTGTTGACGTTGAAGGAGAAATAAGAGGGAAGGAGCTGGAGTCTCTAACAGCCCGGAGCACCATACCTGCCACCCTGCACTGCTCTATTTTATGGGAGAAGGAAATACTCTCCTAGCTTATTTAAATCATGCACATTTTGGGTTTTCATCACTCTCTGCCTAATCTATTTCTCACTAATACAGGCACCGAAATTGTTACTCACTATACTTTGAGTAAAACTGATCCCATTCTACCTTATTGCTTACTCCTTCACTCCAGTTGGAGAGGAAAGGCAGAGATAGTACAGCATTTCCCAGAAAAAAGTAGAGAATTAGGCTGGAAATGACATTAGCATAGTAGGAGGAAGGTTGGTGCCCCACCTAAATCACGTAGGGCTGGAGGTTACGTGGCCCCAGCCCCAGCTGTGCCGCAAGGCCACATTGAGTCCCCAATGGGCCACATAGGAGTCAGGGGGCTCAGGTGCCAGAAACTAAAAAACAAAATCTGAAACACAACAAGAAAACTAAATCTTTGGCTGACTTAAGCAGATCATTATCTTATTGAGAAGCTAAGAGGTAGCTCTAAGAACAACCAGGAAGGCTGCAGGACAAGACCCAGAAAATGCTCAGGAACATAAGGTGTTGCAAGCAACTAGCATGATGGCCAAATCATGCGACAAAACCAGTCAGGAGGACACCACTGTTGCCTCCAGAACGGAACAGGAATACCGCTGTAGCAGCACCGAGCATGGAGTGCCTGGAAACAGGGCTGGCACCGCCCACCATCAGAAGGGAATCTCCTGCTTCTCTATACGTCAGGCTTCCAAGGCAGAATTTGGGACGAGTACCTTTGATTAGTGCAGCCGTGGTCACATGCCCTGGCTTCGCTGCAAGAAAGGCTGAGGATGTGAAAGTTTGAGGTTTTCAGTATCTACGAGATAATGGAAAACAAGCTTTGTTTCCCACTGAGACTCATGAACTGAGGAATCCCCCATTTGTAAGAGGGTTTCAGATACCCAACAGTGGGGTGTGGGGTGGAGAGAGAGAGAGGGAGATTCTACAATGGGACTTCATTTTCTCATCCTCAAAATGAGCAGGTTGAATTAAATGATTTCTGAAGTTGTTTTAACTTTTCAAATGTTCTGATTCCAGAGCAGTAACACCTAGATGCTTGTGCAGATTATGAATATATTTCTTGTCATTTAAAAAATATGGGAGAAAGCAGGACATAGAACACCTGCTTTCCGAGCTCCTTGAACCTGGCTTAGAGTCTTGATGGCAAATAGATTTCATCTTGGGTGTTAATATCTATTGATTGGTTGTGGTTTCCAAAACTGTTATCCAAAAAGTAACTCAGAGGATGACCCTATATTCACCAGGAAGGAGAGTTGAGGTCAGTTAGCAGGGACTTTTCCACATAGCACCAGGAGTGGGGAAGGACAGTACCTGTGTGACCTAACTGTAGCCTAAACTTGGAAATATTAGGAGTCGGGGCCTTTCCTCACATTGCCCTTTCACACCAGAGAGGTAGCTACAAGTGGGAACCAGTCCCTGAGAACAGATTTAGATCGAGGTGAAAAGTAGCCAGGGCTGTGCCCAACAGGGACAGAGGCGCAGGGCTGGGCCAGATCAATTATCCCACAGTTCTGCAGCCAGATCATCTGCAGCCAGATCACAGTGTAGACACTTGTCCAGACACCTTTCCGGTGGTGTCTTAAGTGACCTCAACAGAGACATTTTGGAAGACCTGAGTGTAACGATCACGGCCAGCTTTGCCTACGTTCAGGGAGTTTTTCCCTGGAGCACAGGTGATGCCTCTCCGTGGTGGATTTCAGAACAAACGTGCATGTGCTGGGTGGAGGGATGCTGGAACAGCAGATCCAAGACAAGGGATAAAATTCTTGGCCATAAAAATCTGGGAACTCGTCACATAAATTCTTTCCTGTTGGTGGATTGTGTGTTCTTTTCCAATTCATCTGCCTCACTCACTTTTGTATTTGGCCCCTCTGGGCTAGACTAATTGGTTTGCCAACATGACAGCCACAGCAACATTAGAGAGGACCGTTACCTTCCTATAATTTGGCACACAGACCATTCATTAGTATTTATTAGTACCCGCCAGGAATGTGAATGTGTCCTGTGGCATTTGGTTGGAAATGTGAGACTCTGGTTACAAAGGAAGTGGAAGCTTTGATCACTGGCAATCCTCACTTGCTGTGGCTCACTGCCAGTCAAGTGTGAGTCTTAAATAGATAGAATTTATCTATTAAGGCAGATTAGATATATTTACCATTAAATAGACACTGGCTGTGACCGAATCAGGAGCGAGTTAGGGAAGCAAATTATGAGATTCTGAAAACAGTTGAGAGGAGGTGGCTTTTGGGGAAGCTAGATTCCCAATTTTTTATTCGAAAATTAATCTTTTAAAAATATTTTTATTATGAAATATTTCAGACTCACCACAAAGGAAAGAGAACATGGCAGTTGTCTATCTTGTGTATCAACTATCCAAGAAATGAAAGACAGGTTCCAGTGCATTCACAACTAACGCACCAGACGTTAGGCTTGAAAAAGTCCTTTTCATTTCTAATCTCTTCATATAAACTAGAACGCATGAATGCAGATGTCAGTGTCAGTGTTTGAGCCATGTAAGATTCTCACTCACTGTATAGTCACCTCTCTTTATTGGCTCTGAATGACTTTTGGTTGTTTCTAAAAGTCACATCAGCTCTGAGAAGATGATGGTTGTTCTCTATACAAGGATGTTGAGGGGAAGATGTTACACTCTCTGAAGGCTGTTTTAGTGATGAGGTACCAAAGAGAGTTTGCTCAAAAGCAGTATCATTGGAATCAGTGCACGAATTCCCAAGGTGGTAACATTGAGTGGATGGCACCCCCTTGACTGTGTAAATTCTTGAATGGCCAGAAACTTCCAGCACATAATTTTATAGTCAGTGTTATCTTCAAAGTCTTCATGGAAACAGTTTCTATAAATTTTCACAGTAAGATTTATAACTCTTCCTGCAGGGACATTCTTTTTTATGTCAACCTTAAACCTACTTTCCTGCAATCCAGCGGATTGCACCCTGCTTGCCCCTGAATCATAACAGTAGCTACTATTGGAACCTGAACATGGCTCTCTGCCTATGAGGTGGGTACTGCTATAGCCCTTGCTTACAGATGGGTAACATCAGGTTTGGTGCAATTCAGTACTTTTCCCAAAGTCACACAATTAGGAGGGAAGAGAGCTGGGGATTCATACCATCTCATGTTCTGAGACTCTCAACCATTGTTCTTCAGGTCCCTACCAGAGAAAAAGTCTTCTCAGACACAAGAGCTCACTTTTCTTGGAGGTGAAAATAGACACAGATTTCTCCAGTACATAGAGAGAACTAATTCATTTGGTTGGGTGGCTATACCTCAAATTCCACCAGGTCTTGCAAGTCTGATAAAAGTGAGCGGCTCACAGCAGAGCTGTACACAGGACATTTGTCACACATTCACAGCAAGCTATCATCTCCAAACGAGGCTTCCCTAGAGAAGCTTAACTCTTATTTCCTTGGCAGTAGTTGGACTGGGCTCCTTTGCGTTGGTTGCTAGGTGACTCACTGCACCAGCCAGCCAGAATTACAGATGTGAGGCAGAATGCAGGCATGCCTCATTTTATTGGGCTTTGCTTTATTGGGCTTCACAGATACTGTGTTTTTTCACAAGTTGAAGGTTCGTGGCAACCCTGCCTCCAACAAATCTATTGGTGCCATTTTCCCAACAGCATATGTTCACTTTCTGTCTCTATGTCACATTTTGGTAATTTTGACAATATTTCAAACTTTCTCATTATATCTGTTATGATGATCTGTGGTCAGTGATCTATGATATTTCCATGGTAACTGCTTTGGGGCACCACAAACTGTGCCCATGTGAGATGACAAACTTAACTGATAAGTGGTGAATGTGTTCAGATTGGTCCACTGAGCAGCTGTTCCTGTCTCTCTCCCTCTCCTCAGGCCTCCCTAGACCCTGAGATGCAAAATAGTGAAATTAGGCTAACTAATAAGCCTACCATAGCCTCTAAGTGTTCAAGTGAAAGAAAGAATTGCATGTTTCCTACTTTAAATCAAAAGCTAGAAATGATTAAGCTTAGTGAGAAAGGCATGTCGAAAGCCAAGACAGGCCGAAAGCCAAGCTCTTGTGCCAGTTAGTCAAGTTGTGAATGCAAAGGAAAAGTTCTTGAAGGAAATTAAAAGTGCTGTTCCAGTGAACAGAAGAATGATGAGAAAGTGAAACAGCATTATTGCTGATATGGACAAAATTTTAGTGGTCTGGAGAGAGAATCAAATCGGCCACATTCCCTTCAGCCAAAGCCTAATCAAGCGCAAGGCCCTAACTCTCTTCAGTTCTCCAAAGGCTCAGAGAGGTGAGGAAGCTGCAGAAGAAGAGTGGAAAGCTACCAGAGGTTGGTTCATGACATTTAAAGAAAGAAATCATTTCCGGAACATAAAAGTGCAAGGTGAAATAGCAAGTGCTGATGTAGAAGCTGCATCAAGTGACTTAGAGTTGAAGCCAATGCTCATTTACCATTCAGAAAATCCTAAGGCCCTTAAGAATTTCATTAAATCTACTCTGTCTGTGCTCTAGAAATGGAACAACAAAACCTGGATGATAGCACATCTGTTTGCAGTATAGTTTAACAGGCAAATTTAAGTCCACTGTTGAGATCTGCTCCTCAGAAAAAAAGATTTCTTTCGAAACATTACTCCTCATTGACAATGCACCTGGTCACCCAAGCACTCTAATGGAGATGTAAAGAAAGATTAGTGCTGTTTTCATGCCTGCTAACACAACATCCATTCTGAAGCCCATGGAAAAAGGAGTAATTTCACCTTCCAAATTTTAGTACTTAAGACATATATTTTGTAAGGCTATAGCTGCCATAAATGGTGATTCCTCTGATGCATCTAGACAAAATACATTGAAAACCTTCTAGAAAGGGTTCACTATTCTTGTGCCATTAAGAACATTTGTAGCTGGGCGCGGTGGCTCACGCCTGTAATCCTAGCACTCTGGGAGGCCGAGGCAGGCGGATCGTCTGAGCTCAGGAGTTTGAGACCAGCCTGAGCAAGAGCGAGACCCCGTCTCTACTAAAAAAATAGAAAGAAATTAGCTGGACAACTAAAAATATATAGAAAAAATTAGCCAGGCATGGTGGCGCATGTCTGTAGTCCCAGCTACTTGGAGGCTGAGACAGAAGGATTCTTCGAGCTCAGGAGTTTGAGGTTGCTGTGAGCTAGGCTGAGCCACAGCACTTTAGTCAGGGCAACAGAATAAGACTCTGTCTCAAAAAAAAAAAAAAAAAAAAACATTTGTGATTCATGAGAGGAAGTCCAAATACCAACATTAATGGGAGGTTGGAAGAAGTTGATTCAAACCCTGGTGGATGACTTTGAGGGATTCAGGGCTTCAGGGGGGGAAGTCACTGCAGATGTGGTGGAAACAGCAAGAAAACTAGAATTAGAAGTGGAACTTGAAGAAGGAAATGAATTGCAACAATTTCATGATGAAACTTGAACGGATGAGTAGTTGCTTCTAATGGATGAGCAAAGAAAGTAGTTTACTGAAATGAACTCTACTCCTGGTGAAGATTCTATGAACATTGTTGAAATGATAACAAAGGATTTAGATTATATAAATTGAGTTGATAAAGCAGTTGCAGGGTTGGGGAGGACTGACTCCACGTTTGAAAGAAGTTCTACTGTGGGTAAATGCTATCAAACAGCATTACATGCTACGGAGAAATATTTTTTGGGAAAGAAAAAGTGAACTAATGTGGCAAACTTCATTGTTGTCTTATTTTAATAAATTGGCACAGCTATACCAATGATCAGCAACCACCATCCTGATCAGTCAGCAGCCATTAACATCAAGGCAAGAACTTTCACTAGCATAAGGATTATTACTTGCTGAAGGCTCAGAGGATCATTAGCATTTTTTAATAATTAAGTATTTTTAAAATTTACATATGTACATTTTTTAGATCTAATGCTATTCTACACTTAATAGACTACAGAATAGTATACACATAACATTTGTATGCACTAGGAAACCAAAACAAATAGGTGTGATTAGCTTTATTGGATGTTTGCTTTATTGTGGTGACTCCATAATATCTCTGAGGTATACCTGTAGTTTCTTGATTTTTCTGCCATGCATATTTAGAATCTGCTTCTGTAATACAAACATACATTTATAAATTTCTGAGAAAAATCTCAAAAAGTAAACTATACAAATGTCAATAACTGATGGATCCCTAATTGGTTGTGGATTTTACCCAACATAATCTTACAGTGTTAACATCTACTTCCTATGACCACCTTAAACATTCCCTTGTTTCTTGGGAACACATACAAGCCTGACCCTCCAATCCTACCAATTCCCATCCCAGTTTCAGATCAAAATTGCCTTTTCCAAAAGTCCCCCTGACTTTTCTAGTTTGATGACTTATTTAAATCTCTCTCCTTTCTAGGCTATTATATCTTGGGAAAGGGTTTTCCAGGAACCTCTCCACCTCCCAATCGTTTTAACTAAACTTCATCTGGACAGGTGGTATTCTTCTTCCACTTCACTTAAATTGGAGAAGCTTGAAATACTGGCCCAATTTTTTCACTGCCCTATGGTATTACATTCAACATTGGCCACGGCCAAACAGCGGTCAGAGTGGCCTTCCTCAACCTTGGACTTTGGAATTAGTCATGTGACTTTTATTGTCCATAGTAGTTTTCTATTGCTTTCATAACAAATTACCACAAAGTTATTGGCTTAAAGCAACCTCCGTTTATTATCTCACAATTTCTATAGGTCAGAAGTCTAGTGGAGTCAGTTGGGTCCTCTGCTTAGGGTCTTACAAGGCCTACATCAGCAGGATTGGGTCTTATATGCAAGTTTTGGGAATGAATCTACATCTGTCCTCATTCAAATGGTTGGTTGAATTCAGTTCCTTGCAACTGTAAGACTATGATCTCTATTTTCTTGCCAGCTGTCATCACGGGCCAGTCTTTGCTCCTATATGCTGTCTGCAATTCTTCCCATGCCTTCCAGTGGCTTCTTCCAACAATGGTGGGTTGAGTTTCTTTCACATTTCAAATCTCTTCAGCTTCCCTTTTGCTTCATCTTTCTCTCTCTAGCTGGAGAAAGTTCTCTTTTTTTAAGGACATGTAATTAGATTGAGCCCACTAAGATAATCCTGGATAATCTCCCTATTTTGAGACTCATCATATTAATGACATAACATTAATTACATCGGTTATGTCCCATTTGCTGTGCAATGTAACATACTCACAGGGTACAGGGATTAGAGTATGGACATCCCTGGGGACCACTCTGACTACCACACTGGCTAATGGGATGTTAGCAGAAGAGATACCAGCAGAGGCTTGAAATGTGCATGCAAGAATGGCTTGATCTCTGGTTCTTCAATCATCATCATGAGAATGACTCCCCCAGGTAGCCAATGGCCCTTCTGTCTGGGCCCCAGAATGAATACACTTGGAAGAACTCTGAGCCCAACACAGAGGAAGGATACAAGATCAGGTGAACCAGCAGCTAGAAGCAGAGCCACCCAGCTGAGCCCAGTATGGATCAATCTGTCTGCCATCAGTCGACCTATAGACCCATGACCCTGAGAACACTTACTGTTGTCCTCCACTGAACAGAGGGAGGTTTGTTCGTGCAGAATTATGGTGGCAATTGTGCTGATATAGTAATCGACATTTAAAAGTAAAGCAAAGAGCAGTTTTTTCCTTTTCCTTTCTACACCCAATCAAAGTTTCATTCCAAAATCTGTTCCAACCCTAAATCACTCTAGAGTCTGAGTTTTGTTACAGTAAAGAGTTTCTGGCCAAGGACAGAAAACTCAGGTTGGAATGCTGGCTCCACTTTTCATGTAATCTTGCCCAAGTCATTTGCTCTCTATGTATCTCGAGTTCTTTGTATAGAAATCAAATAAAGCCAAACTCATAGGATTGTAGTAAGAAAATTAAATAAAATAGTGAATTCACTTATTCAATTGCTCTTTGGTATAGTCATAAAACTAATACTTACTGAGCTACTACCATGAGCCAGACATTAAGAACAGAGGAATCAAAGATAAGTAAGATGCATTTCTATCTTTAAGTTTACATTCCAGTGAGACAAGCATTTTGTAAATGTTAAAGCAGTCTACAAATCTAGGATATTGTTGTTCCTCCTCCTCCTCCTCTTTCTCCTTTCCTTTCCTCCTCCTCCTCCCCTTCCTCCTCCTCTTTCTTCTTCTCCTCCCTGTCACTGCTTTTCCATATCTCCTGTTTTATTTCCTCTAACCTGTCAATCAACCATTGGCTTATTATAAAAATTAACATCTCTCAAGTCCCATCTTCACATTCTTTACATGAAATAAAAGATTGTTACCCTTATGCATTTGGGAAGAGGGATTTGACTTCAGGGAGACCCAAATTCACTAAGCCCTATAGGTAAGCATAGAAACTTTTCAGTTGAAAAGGGTTAATCATTCTTAGATCTATTTAAAAATCTTCATATTTCTTTACTCATACAATTCACCTTAGAGTATATATGCCTCAGTACCAAACCCAACAACAGTATAAATGAATTACATGCAATTCCAGATAAAAGATTATAATGGAAATGATCTGACTACATTTGCTGCTATAATCTTTCAAAACCCCATCTATTAATAACTGGTCCTCTTTTTGTCAGGATGGGAACATGTCTATAAGTGCTTGTGGCTCTCAATAGTTCTCTTTTCCAGACACAGTCACTATGCAAGGTTTGTTAGACTCCAGGAGAGTGTTTCTGGAGCCTTGAATTCCCACCATTTACCATGCTATTAGAGCTTTTGGTTTGTTTCCCTGCCTCTTTCCATCTTCTCTTCCTTTTGTATTATGTCCTCAGACCAGAGAAAACTTTCCTTTTGTTAGGCTGCCCCTAATAGTAAAAAATAATGCTAAGTGTGCATAGCTTGACCTGTTCTGGAACAATTCACCAACAGCCCAACTGACAGAATATTGGCGTTGAAACTCGCCTCAGGGACACATCAACACCCCCCAAGAGTTGCCAGGAGGGCTGCTGCACTGTGATAAAATTCTCCTTCCCTTCAACATCAGAATTGACTAGGTCCCATGGAGGCCCCTTAACTCTGTCTTGAGAAGGGCCTCTGATCCAGGTCCAAAGTTCACTGAAGAGTCACTGGGACGGTCACTTACTCAGGTCCCTCACTGCTCTCAAAGACTTTCTTACCTTGAAGGTACTTCAGTGTGGAATGAACAATTAGATGCTAACAGGCACTCAGCACCATCGTACTTTTAAAGGAGACAACCAACAGGGTGGAAGTTGCAGCCACACTCAGTGAAGGGACAGGTCGCTCACTGGTCAGGTAGGAGTCCTCTGGGAAGTGTGGTGTGTTTCTGTCATTCTGGTCATCACGCATACCAGAATATGGTACACATTTGGGCATAAGATCCAGAAAAGATAGGATACACCCTGGGAATGGGAGGTGCCACACACTGGTGCTGGCCTTGGGGGAGCGTGATGAGACACATCAGAGAGGCCGGCAATGGGGTTAGCTCTGAGCACCTTGAGTCAGGGAAAGGAAACACTCCTTCTGCAAGGCAACGAGAATATGGAAGGTCAGAATCTGGAGGGATAGGTAAACAAGCAAAAACCAGGAGATAGAAGGAGGGTTGCAGAGATGCAGGGAGAGCAGAGACAGAATGAAATAGGAGTTTAGAATAAGGTGGTTTAGGGAAATCCTGTTCTCTGACTGCTCCATCTCCCCTGAAGCTTGGTGTGCAGTGTCTTGACTAGTCAAGAGTAAAGGTCCTGAATTGGCAGGCTCCCAGCATCATACCCCATTCCCTGGTCCTGTAGCATACACCGGAGGGTTCCATAAATGTAAGATTCTTTCAGATTCCTTCAGCTTGCTCCTGACCATAGTGCATGATAAAGTTGAGAAGACTGATTTGTCTGTCAATGCCTTATGGGCTTATGGTTAAAAGAGACCTCAGAGGCCATTTGGATTACTCTTGTGCCTTTAGGCAGATTTTTCTTAACCATCCAAGATTACTCTCCATATTAGTATGAGGCTACTAGTATATAAGTCAAACCAGAGGAATTATGGCCCCTGACAGATATGTGATCAGGGCCTTCCCTCTTCTTAAGGAGGGTCTCACCAGCAAGCCCCTGGGTCTTGGCTAATTTAATTTCATGACCAGATGGTAGCATTTCCAAGATGGATAACATCACTTATTCTCAACTCTCTTGTCTCCCAGGCTTTCCAGTGCTTGGCACAGAGTAGGTGCTTCAGAAATGTTTATGGCATGGATGAAAGACTCAGATCCTTGGCTTCCACAGAGCTGACAAGGTCAATTAAGAACTGTAATCAGACCAGACCATATCAGGCATGAAAATTTTCACCGTGAAGTTTCCACTACTGGAAAATGGAAACCAGTCTGGCCCTTATTAGGAGGGAATGTGGTTTGCATTTAAAAATATTGCACGACGTAAGCTGTGGTGGATAAGCAGATGGGCAAGCAAGGAGCAAATACCTCCTGTTAAAATCAAATACACATTCTGAAGAATAACTATTAGCAAGTTTTGTCTGTGAAATTGGATTAATAACAAAGAAGTTACATGACCATCTAGACACTGCTCACATGCAGAACGGAGACTGGATACAAGGAAACTGGCTTTATGGACTGAGCTGAGTTTTAGATGTCATGTGACCTAGATCCTCAAGCTGGGAGCTGAGCTGGGGCTTTTTGATTTTGTGACTCGGGGACCTTTCTCCAGAAACAGGTCATTTCTGGTTGCCTCATGGTCCCGGGGGTAGATGTCATGGAGGACACTGGCTTACCCATACACAGATGTCTTTTGCAAATTAGAAAAAGTGCCCACTCTTGGTGGGTGCAGTCCAGTGTGGGGTACATGATCTGGCAAGCGGGATATGAGCTGGACTTCAGTCCCCACTCACCTCTCTAGTCTGACACACTTGCACTGGACTCAACTTACATGCCTGAGTGTGTTGGCCTTGGTGATGTGGCTGGGGACTCCAGGGTTCATCCTGAAAAGTCAAGGAGATGGAGAAAGAAGAGGATGCTTTTCTTGGTTTCTGGGTCTCTCATTTCTGAGGTTTTCTGGATACAAGAGAGGAATCTGAGTTTATCTGATCAAATTAGAAGTACTTAATATGGGCATCTCAGATTCTTAAGCCTCCACAGACAGGCCTCTTTAGGGCTTCTCTGAATTTTCCACAATTTGGAAAGCTTTTGTGAGCATGTGAATATAAAGGTTTTTCTATAAAAGGATTCATATGTTTTGCCAGCATCTCCAAAGGATCAGTAACCCCCAAAAGGTTAAAATTACTGTTCTAAGTATCTGTTATAATTCAAGAAGGAAATCAATAAACATGAAAGAGAAGGAAAAAGAATCTGCCAAGGACTTATTCTCTATTTCACTTTAATTGTCATGGTCCAATGAGCATAACATAAACGTAAACCACTTTGCAGACCCATTCAAGGAAACTTGCTCTCCTTACCTGCTTCACACAGCCGGGACTGTAGCTCTTGGCCACCCTAATGAACATGTTATTAAATTAATAGATCTGAAACTCTTCCAAACACAGAACAAAAACCCTTTAAATATGCAATCCTTTAGAATAGCTGGCAACAACCAAGTGCCCTGGGCAAGCAAAGGGAAGCCCAACTTGGGATGGATAGGGGACTCCTGTTTGGAGTCAAGTTTAATTCCTGTCCCTAGGGGCTGGTGGCAGGGAACTTAAGCAACTTAGTTAATTTCTCAGATGCAAAATGGAGCTAAGTAAAAGATCTCCCCCCCCCACTCACAGGGCTGTTTTAAGGGAAAAATGAAATAATATGTGGGAAATGCTTTATACAATCCTTGACACATAATAAGAACTCTATAAATGTAAGACGTTTGATATTTTTATTTTTATTATTGGAAAAATTAACCTATTAGAAGCAGATTGGGAGCTTTAAAATTTTTGGTGGCATTTTCTTTTCCTTTCTGCTGCTTTCCTCAGAGCTAGTCTCATTTTATGTAATTTCAGAAGCAAATGACCAAATTTCTAAGATAAGAGATACATTCCCCTTATTACACTCTTGAGATCTGTTAAAGTAAATTTAACCTTTAAATAGTCTAGCAGCTGTTAACAGTGTATAGTGAATGGGGTTCAGCGGAGCAAACTTTGACAAATGGGTAGAAAAGTAAGGATGCATTGGAAGAAGGAATATGCCCATTGGGCGAAATGATGTAGGAAGATTAGAAGCAATTTTATTCCCCTTGAATTTGGGTTTAGGGCCAATTTTGAACCCTTTAGGCTTTGGGGATCCCTTTGAATTTAGAAAGGAGCAGTCAGGACATCAAGGACTGTATGTCCAGAAGATGTGACGGCTAGTTCATCCTGAAATTCTCTTTAGTCCCAACTGTCTTTCTTGTGTGGACAGTGCACTTTCAATATCCAAGAAGACTCTTAAACCTATTTTTCTGGTCTTTCCTCTAGTGATACTCAAGAGATGGCGTCTGGGTCATAGGCACATTTATTTGGAAAGGTTTGGGGATATAGTTGAGCTAAATTGTGAGGAGCAGGTCAGAATTTACAATAACCATTAGCCACGTGGGACTGGTAAGTAGTAAGACAGTCATTTTTAATTCAGGGTGCACCTCACAACCAATAAGCACATATGCACAAATAGGCATTCATGGGCCTGACCCAAGGTGGGCGGGTGTAATA
This sequence comes from Propithecus coquereli, assembly GCF_000956105.1. Classification (NCBI taxonomy): domain Eukaryota; kingdom Metazoa; phylum Chordata; class Mammalia; order Primates; family Indriidae; genus Propithecus; species Propithecus coquereli. The sequence goes on along the minus strand of NW_012133859.1, from coordinate 3,125,923 downwards.
AGTCTGTGGTGAGACTTGGGACATCTTCAAAAGGAAAAAAAAATATTGTTTTACTAGAGCAATATAATGGAAATGAAATTTCATACCTTTTGAGGAATAACCAATAAACACACACTCACATGTTTCAGTGGCAATGTAGGGCTATGAGTAACAAACAATATGAGCTTGAGAACACAGGGATACGATAATCTACACTCCGCGTAGAACAGGACTCAAGACTGGATGCAGTGATGGAAGGGGACCCCTACTCAACAGAAACAGAGCTATACAAAGGGAGGTGGAAGAGTGTTAGGGCTCCCATGGGTCTGCTGTTCTATTCTCTTCAGTTGCTTTAGGGAACTATTTCTCCCTACCCCAACTCTGTGATGCAGGTGGGAAGTACATAGTCTTGTCTTTCTGCCCAAAGAGATTGATGTAAGCGTGGACACTTCCCTCAGGGTGGGCCAATCATAATATTTCAGCCCCTAGGTCACAGTGACCGGCCTGGAGTTGTGCTGTCCAATGTAGCAAACAAGGCACACATTCGGGTAGTGCTGGAGGCTGTGAGAGTCTTTTTCAGGATTTTTTGACATAGAGCTGACAAGCAGTTGCCCCGTTCCTAATAGAAGTCAAAGGTAGGAAGCTGGGAAGCTGTTGAAGGTTGAGCTCCCTGGGAAGTAGATCCTGAGAGGGAGATTAGCTCGCTGGAAGGTTTTTAGGGAGTGCTTTGGGGATCAATAGTTGTGGAAGAAAAGGGACAGAAGCAGTCCTGAGCAGTGGGCAGTGTTGGACTGGAATGTCTTCTCAGTGAGGACTTTGGCTGACCACACAGGGAGCTGGGAATGAGGTGGGCTAAGAGAACAAAACTTTATAGTGCTGCATGGACTGGTCATTGGATGTGGGCTGCCCTGGAAGGTGGGCATGAACTTGGGCTAGGTCTCTGCAGTCAAGGAAGTTCCTGAAGATGGCTGACAGTTAGGAGCATCTGGAGAGACAAGTATTTTAGTCCTGAAGGTGGTATGTCACAGAATTCACCACAGAATCCCAAGACTGCTGAAAGAGGAATAAATGAAAGCCAAAGAGAGTTCTGATGATATGATTCTATACATCCTTGCACTTCCTGTGGTTTGTTTCCAAAAGCTAATTAGGTTCTTTTTATCTTCAGCCTAGTTCAAATTGGGTTCCCTTATCCTCTACTAAAAGAATCACATCTAAGACAATTAAGAATATGTATATACCCACTTGTAAATCTATAAAACCAAAAATGAAAGCATAACAGAAAGTACATGAGAGCAGTTAAAGGTGGAGAGTAATAAAATGATTATTGTTTGAGCATACGATACACGCATCACTTCACCAGGTGGAGAAACTAGAAGATGTTTTGCAGACAGAAACTAGAGGGAACTCTTTGAGGGAATTCAAGCTAAAGACTGTCTACTGTAGTATCTCTGGGCTTAAAGCAGAATGTCTGATTTCTCCAAAGAAGATTAGCTAACTAATTTCTTTCTCTGCTTCCCAGGGAGCTCGACCTTCAGCAGCTTCCCATCTTCCCAATGGGTATTTGAAAAGATGTTCAACATTCCTAATCACCAGGGAGATGTAAATTAAAAAAAAAAAGAAATGTGTTGCTAAATGTGTGGATTAAAAGGGAACTCTTGAACGTTGGTGGGAATATAGATTGGTGTAGCCACTGTGAAAAATAGTATGGAGGTCCCTTAAGAAACTAACAATAGAACTTCCATATGACCTAGCAATCCCTCTTGTGGATAAAAACCCAAAGGAAATAATATCAATATTTTATAAAGATACCTGCACTCCCGTGTTTATCACAGCATCATTTACAATAGCCAAGATACGGAATCAACTTGTGTCCATCAAAAGATGAATGAATAAAGAAAATGTGGTATATATACACAGTGGAACACCATTCATCCGTAAAAAAGAAGGAAATCCTGTCATTTGCAGCAACATGGAGGGAACTGTAGGTCATTATGTTAAGTGAAATAAGCCAGGCACAGATAGACAAATATCGTATGTTCTCATATGCAGGAGCTAAATGAAGTTGATTTTATGGAGGTAGAGAGTAGAATGATAGTTACCAGAGGCTGGGAAGGGTTGGGGGTGGGGGCGAAGAGAGGCAGGTGAATGGGTACAAACATATAATTAGAAAGAATAACTTCTAGTGCTCCATAGCAATGGAGTGACTATAGTTAGCAACAATTTATTGAATAGTTCAGAATGGCTAGAAGAGAAGATCTGAAATGTTCCGAACATGAAAAAATGATAAATGGTGGAGGTAAAGGGTATCCTGATTGTGCCATTACAAATTGTATGCGTGTTTCAAAATATCACATGTACCCCCATTAATATGCACAATTATTGTGTATCAATAAAAATTTTTAAATCAAATGCACAGACGGAGAGAATAAAATCATCAGAGGTGCAGGAGCAGAAGAGGAAATGGGGAATTATAGGTCAATGCATACAAAGTTGCAGATATGTAGGATGAACAAGTCTAGCGATTTAATGTACAACATGAGGACTCTAGTTAATAATATTGTATTATATTTGGGATTTTTTTCTAAAGGAGTAGAATTTAGGTGTTCTTGCCACAATAAAACAAAAAGGTAACTATGTGAAGTTACAGATATGTTAATTTTCTTGACCATAGTAACCATTTCACTATGTATATACATACCAAAAAATCATGTTGTACACTTTAAATATATACAATACAATAAAAAATATTTTAAAAAGACACCATAGAGCTTGCTTTCTCTCACCACCATGTAAAAACACAACAAGAAGGTGGATGTCTGCAAGTAGGAAGGGAGACATTACCAAGAACCAAATCCTACCAGAAACTTGATCTTGGATTTTCCAGCCTCAGGAACTATGAGAAAACAAATTTCTGTAGTTTAACCAAAAAAAAAAAAAAAAAGCAAAAGCAGAAAGTGGAATACACTCTTGAACTCTTGATCAGTCTTTCTTCTAAAATGACTTTTCCAAAGAGAATAAATAGAATTGTTCCTACGGCTTCAATCCTGATGAACAAGGAGGGTTTAATTGCAGAGGAGGAAGTTGGAGGAATCATTGAATACAGTGCCTTTATTACTTTGGAAAGTTTTTGATTGCTTGGGAAGTTAAGGCTTGGCAGGTGTGGAATCTATGTTTAAGGGAATGGACAATTGCATGCTACGAGAATTGAATGGGGAAAAGGCTCAAGAGGGTTGGGCAACTCTTAAAACTCAAATTCTGAGTATGTAGCTCCAACACAGAAGGAAATTGAGAGGAAGCAAGGTTGTATTCCCAAGACAAGTAAAAGCTTTAAGAATTGTGCCAATGAGACTAAAACCCTAAAGACAGTAACAGTGGCTTTCCGAATTCTCTTTAGAAGGGGATGATCATGGAAAGGATGGATTCACAGTTTGAGCACACCTGGTATAATTGTGTTATATTGCTCTACTGCAAGGAAATCACAACCCTCAATAGCTTTTTTGTTGTTTTTCAATTTGTATTTTAAACATACAGAACCCCCATTGGTGGGATGGGGATTGAAATATATGTATGTAAGATGTATGAAGAAATGAAAATGAAACTTTGGCTGTTCTACTTTCTTGGCTCAGACTATTGCCTTCCAGGACCAGAAGTAATAATAGCTATGATTTATTGGATTCTTACAAGGTTCCAGACATTGCACTAAGTGTTTTGTGTGAATTATCTCATGGAATCTTTACAGAAATTCTTTGGGAGTAGGTATTCTTTAATATCCTCATTTTACTTATGATAAAAGTCAGGCTCTGAGAGGTTGTGTGACCTATTCTAAGGGGCAAAGATGAAAGTTAAGACAAAGCCAAAGTTCCAGACAGTTATACAGAAAAACTTGCAAATGAAAATGATAAATCATTTTCCTTTGTCTTTGAGGGGTTGTGAAGAAAAGGAATAGTGCTCCTTAGGCTGGAAGCAGAGCACAAGGATGGCAGAAGGAGGTGTCTACCGAGGGTTGAAATAAACCAACTCTCTGTTGGTGAACAGGCTGTCAACCCTGCAGTGAAATCCCAGATGAGGGAGTTCCTCCTTCTATCTGGTCTACCCAGAAGAGGTCTGTCTATTTTGCAGTGTCTCTGTTTGGAAGTGAAAATATCCTAATTCTTACAAAAGTATTGAGTGCACTAGAGCTCCAAGGACAAAAAACTGAATAAATCAATGAATGAATGAATGTAAGATGATTAAAGAAGAGAGAAAATGTTAAGATGTTAATGCAATTTGCAACAAGATGAATAAGGTATTAATAGATTTTGAAAACCAGCAGCCAGTGCAACTGACTTCCATCCTGGAAGAGATTCCTGGAAAGATTTATTAAGGCAATGATTTGTAATGCAGCCTTCCACTGCCTTCCTTGTCTGAAGGTAATTTTTGAACCAATGAAGTTGAGAGCCAGGGTTTCATTATGTTATATACCAATGCTGGTAGAGGGATTCTTATATAAAGGTTAACATGTGTGTTTAAAGTATGCATCTGTGTATGTTTGTATGCATTTATTTCAAGGCTCAATAAATACTTGTTGAATATTGAGTAAATGTGTAACATGAGGATAAGCTCAAAATGAGTCCACATACTGATATAGTTGTCTTCAAAATTAATTTGGCCCTAAGATATATTAATTGACACAGTTAACAACCATGATGTCATTCATTTGGTCTTAGGTTCAATCCTTAGAAAAACCTTCCTTGATCTCAAAATCTAAATCATATCTCTCCCTGTTATTTTTTACCGAATTACCTAAATTTTTGTCCTCACATCACTTATCATGAATTGTCATTTATCTCTACTGGTATATAGTCATTCAAAGCTGTTCACCACAGCAGGGACTGTATCTTATACAGTTCCTGTATCAGATACAGTTCACCACTGTATCTCCAACACCCAGCACTTAGCAGGTGCCCAATAAAATTTTAGTGAATTAAAAAGATGAAAAACACAGGGGGTAAGATCTCTGCTTGCTAGATCAGCAGATCACTGGGGTATTGCTGTCATTCTGGATGGCACACTTGAAATGCATATAGACAAAGAGGAGTAGGTTATGTTGAGAAGAGAGGAACCATCCCATTGCCAGAGTTCATCCTGAGCTAGAGAGGAGATTTGATCTGCAGTTATATGAAGAAATGGAGTCATTTTGTCCATTGAGAAAAGTCTCAAGCTGAGTAGCAGGGCCATGGACAGTGACAACTGGCAAGCTGCGTGCAGATATTGCAAGGGTTGTCTCTGTGGAAGTGAGTATTCACACATACACACACACACACACACACACACACACACTCGCATGCACACACAATTTTTAATATGGCCTTAAGGTATAGTCTAGGACCAATGTTGCCAATAATAATTCTAGAAGGTAAACGTCTGGACTCAATTAACAAAACATTGTTTTTAATAGTTAGATCTGCCCCCAAATAGAATGGACATCTTCAGGAAGTCTTCAAATCTCCAGTTAGATAAACACTCAGTGGGTACTTTAGAGCAGAGATAATTAAGAAATGGCATGGGTGTCGGACCAGTAGGAGAGGTGCAGCACTGGAGACTTTTGTCTGGTAATATTAATAGCTGCTTTGACTTTGTCTGGGCTGGTCAGATGACCTTTGGCTTCTTCTCACTCCAAAATTCTGCAGAAACGACTGTAAAACCCATTGTTTCTTAGAACTTCTATCATCTATGCCTTTCTTGAAAGAGGCTGAGCAGAAATTCTGGCCTTTTATGTTTGAAGTATACAGGGCATGGCACTGAAACTGCAGTTCTTTATAAACTCATAACAAATGGGTTATGATTTAATAAACTTCACTTTTTCAAATGGAACATGAGAAATCTAAGCAATTGCCTCAAACC
>NW_012133859.1:3114872-3118746 GCF_000956105.1 Propithecus coquereli | reverse complement strand
CTCAGTCCTTAGAGATGGGAGGTGAGACACAAACTTAAAGAGAAGAACAGAAATGGTTATATTTCCAGGCAAATGGGCTGATCCTTTATTTTTCTTGGGGGTAGTGTGGCTGGAGTGGGGTTTCCTGAAGTGGGAGCTGTGAGCTCTGCAGCCGGACCGAAGATTCCTCTTCAGGAGGCAGGGCTCGGTCCCAGAGAAAACCTAAGAGTGTGACAACCCTGGAGTATGAGATTTTAAAGTTTTGTTCATAGTCCACAATTAGGAGACATCAAAGGGCAGAAAAGCCTGGCTCCACGCTATGATTTTATAAAAACCTGCGCTGTTATAAACTCCAGGAGTGCACATGCCTCTCTGCGGTCAGAAATAAAATCTCTTAGAAGCTAACTCTTAGTCTTTAGTCTTCCACAGTCCCTTTTGCTAAACTGTTGCCCATAGCGCTGAACAGAGGCTTGCTGAACAGCATGTGTTGAGGAGTGTCCGAGAAAGCTGAAATTTTTCTCATATCATAAAGACCCTTACACAAAGACCCTTTATTTTGTATACACTATAAAGACCCATCAACTACAATGGTGATACAGTTTTATTTATATAACCAGCCACAAGGGTAGGACCAACCTGTTGGAAGGCAAAGGATTCATCCAATTTAGGGATCAGTATCTAAAACTCTACCCTTACAAATTCATTTCTTTGCCTTAAATATTGTCCTCTTCCTTTAGTTCTCTTTCTCAAATAGCCAAAATGAAGATGATATACGAAATCATTAACACTTGAGGGTGAACGATTTTGTCAAATCCATGGCCAATAGGAAAAGGCAGGGAGAAAGGAAGCTGAAAGTAGTGGTGGGGGAATATGAAAAGGTTTAAATAAAAAATTATTTCTTTTACTTTGGATGACAGCATCAGAACCCACCTGCAAGCATAAATTTTACCAGTTTTCTTGTTCACAAGCAGTTTCTCAACCTTATCATTACCGAGGGAGAATTCTTTTTCCCGGGGAACTGTCCTGTTCATTGTAGGGTGTTTAGCAGCATCGCTGGCCTCTATTCACTAGATGTTAATTGCACTCACAATCTAGTTATGACAAAACTGTCTCAAGACATTGCCAAATGTCCCTGGGGGACAAAATTCGCCTCAGCTGAGAACCGCTAGTCTAATTCTGATGTGCATTACAGTGTTCAAGGTGTTAAGGGTGGAAGTACATGTAATTGATTTGCCCCATAGATGGAGCTCTTGTTCAACAAAGCACTTCCTTAAAAGGGTAAAGGCAAGTCTAACCAAAAGGAATGACATAGTTCGCCAGCCTCTTAACCAATTGCAAATAGTTCCTTGGTTTTGTCTCCTTCTGAATCAGCAGGAAATGGACAGAACTGGTGAGTTCTGGTTTGTAATGGCTGCCTTGACCTTCTAGGGCTGGTCAGAAAGCCTTTTGAAGATGGTAGGTGCTGGCTACCCAGGCCCGCTCTCAACCAGAGGGACTCCCAGGAGAGGCTTGGATAGACGCCCAAAGCAGCAGGCCACTCATATGCTTTTGATATTGCAAAACTGTTCCTCCTTTCCCTGTACATTTTGTCTTTAAATTGCTTTCATTGTTTTATGTGATCTGTGGTACACACCTCATTTCTTTCAGCTTGCAGCCATAATATTTCTAGTGGTTAGCTCGTTTAACAAAACTCCCTTGTATTTTTAGGCCAAGGAGTCAACATTAAGTCAGGGGGTGGAGGTGAGAAGTTGGAATACATAGCCCTGAGATGAGAGGTAACTAACTATTTCCAGTAAAATGTGCTGTTATCCAAAGAGAGAAGGTATGTTCTTTGAGCTCTCAAAATGATGCTCAAAAATCCCTTTGTCGTTTTGATGAGATTGTATGGAACTGATTATGCATTAAACAAATTGAAGTTCTCACTTACCAGTTCAGGGGCAGGTGTGATTCTACCGAGAAGCAGCAGTGATACTTCATTCAAGCTGATGCACATTGTAATCCTAATGCTTTTCCCTTCCACCTGTTAAGTGAAGGGGTTGACAGGTACCGGATAGAGTAGACACGCAGGCTGACACCCTCTTAATTTGTCATTCGCAGCAGTGTACACAATGTCAAGACTGAGATTTGTCAAAGCTGAAAACTGTTGACCTAGCCTGTTTATTACCAGTAAACTCTTTTTAACAAATTCCACAAGGGCTTATGTTGCTCAGATAAACACTCCAGAAGCCAGAGGTTCAGACCCGTAGGAAACTTTGAGATTCATTAACTCAGCAACTACTTTTTGAGGGTCTACTGTGTGCAGATATAAACTTTGCTCCATCACTCCCAGACACGGCACTAAGCACCGCCCCACTTGGAAGCACATAGGCCGTCTGCAGGACTTCGTTGTGGCCGAGTCTGCTGTACAACACTCCGGAGTCTCCTTTTCAGACCCTGCTGGGGACCTTTTTCTTCCTTCGCAGCAGCAGCAGCTCCTTGTGACAGGATGCTCTTCCTTTAATGGGGTGTGTGGAGTTCAACAAAGCAAGTCAAGTAGCCTATTCCTGTTAACGCTGTCCTCCATGATCAGCAGCAGACAGAAGTAGGAGCTTTGCAAGCCACAGAACCTGATTTAAGTCAAGGGTGATTTGTGTTTTTACAGATCTCCTTGGGTGTTTCTTCCATGTGCTACTGGCTTAGAACCATTATTGTGATACGGAGATTCTCAACCCAGGCTGCACACTGTAGTCACCTGGGGGAGCTTAAAACGTACTGCTGCCTGGGCCCCATCCCTGAGATTCTGATTTCATCAGTCTGGGGGGGATTTTTCTCCATGGAAAAGTAATACATTTTACATCAGTGGTTCTCAATCCTAGCTACACATTAAAATCACCTGGGGATACTTTAAGGCTTCTGATGTCTGAATCGCATCCCAGACCAATTAAAAATAAACCTCTGGGCAGAGCAACAGCATCTGTAGTTTTTTTTTTTTTGAAGTTCCTCAATGTATGTGCATAGGTAAGTTTTGGCCCTTTTATGAAAATTTGAATATTTTCACATGAAGATCGTCTATACCAGCAATCAAAAAGGTAGAAAGGGTCAGTAAACGTTGTAAATACAAATTGATATGGTTCTTTGTGTGCTGAGAATCAAGAAACAGACATTTCTGCTGGAACTCATGAGGGAGAGTGTGTGTGTGTGTGTGTTTGTGTATAAATAAGGACACTGACATGACAGGTTTTGCACAGCTGCATGAACAGGAGCAGAATGCCCATGATTAAGAAAAAATAAATTCTGCACCCAAAGCATGTCTTAACACCTCCTATATGCTAAGTGCTGTCAGGGAAAATAAGATGAGTAAGATTGAGTCCTTTCTCATGATTCAGAAGCTCATATCCTTAGAAGGAAATATTGCTTTGACAGGCCTACTGGAGTTAGAAGAAAGCAAGCAGCTGAAGGACCTAGATTTGAGTTTATGTCCCCCAAATATGCCACGTGTATGACCTTGGAGGAGGTTCAATATCTTTCCAAGCTCCTGCTGCTCACCTGTTGAAGGTCCCAGTTTGATTGGTGATTCTGCCTCCCCTGTAGCCTCTATTCTATAATTTCTGCTCCCTCAGAGGAACTTCATACTTTTTCTACATCATATACCTGTATTCACCTGCGTCCCCTGGTCCAGACTTATTCCTGGTGCCACCTTCCACCTCCCCCAAAGGACTAATTTTGTCTTATATGTCCTCTTCCCTAAGAACCCTGTAGTCTGAAGTCCAGAGTAGCAGTTGATGTGTCATGAAATTTTCCCACTAAAAAATGGGCAAAGGACATGAACATATATTTTGCAACCGAAGATATACAGATGGCCAAAGGGCATTAGAAACAAATGCTCAGTATCACTAATCATCAGAGAAATGTAAAT
>NW_012133859.1:3111442-3113287 GCF_000956105.1 Propithecus coquereli | reverse complement strand
TTCACTCCTATGTCAAAAAGTTTTAAGTGACTGGCACTTCAAGCAACTACAGCAAGACCTTCGGCAACAAAAAGATAGCTTCCTTGTTCATTGGGGCTCAGCTTCCTAGTCAACTACAGAAGTGCATGGTTGGATGTTTTCCCACTTGGCAATTAGATTGAACAAAGTCCTGGGTTACCTGAACAATTGTGAAGTTGTCCCTAACAGGGAGATATGAAGTTTCTATTTAATAGGGCTGATAGTATTTAACTGTATTTTTATGGCATATTTTAGGGTTGGAGGAGACAGTCCCTTTGGATTTAGCCACAAATAAGTTAATGGTGACCTTCAAGTCAGAATTTCAGCAGAGTAATATGTAATTCAGCCAGAATACACTGGGTTAAGGAATGATTAAGTGAAGGCAGCAAGGTTAAAATGCGTTAGTTTTCTATTTTTGTGTAACAAATTATCAAACATTTCCAGTCTTAGAACCACACCCCCTTACTAGTTCATAGTTCTACAGGTCAGAAGTCTGGTATAGCTGGTATGGGTCCTCTGCTCAGAGTATCACAAGACTAGGATCAAGGTGTTGACCAGGCAGAATTCCTGTCTGGAAGCTTGTCTGAGGGAAAAAATCTACTTCCCAGCTTATTATTATTGCTGGTAGAATTTGGTTCCTGGTAGTTGTAGGATTAAGGTTTCCATTTCCTTCCTGGCTATCGGTTGAAGACCACTCTCAGCTCTTAATGACTGCCATGGTCTTTGCTATGTGGGCCCCTCCATCTTCAAGCCAACAATGTGCATCAATCCTTTTCATGCCTCAAATCTCTGAGTTGTTTACATCTCATCTCTAAACCCAGATTTAAAGGGCTCATCTTATTAGGTCAGGTCCATCTGGATAATCTCCCATTTGTAAAGACAATTGTACTATATAACATAACCTAATTATGGGAGTGAGGTCCCTTACATTCACAAATCCTGGGAATTATTAGGGTGTATTCACTAGGGTTTGGGGATGTTGAGAACCATTTAGGATATCTCCTATCACAATACTCCTTCAAGAAGCTTTGCTATTAATGGAAAAATACTAATAGGGATAATCTAGAAGGAAGTAAGATTAAATGAGTTTTTTTGAAACCATGATCAAGAACAAGCCTGTTCCATTTGTACTGTTCCGTAACAGTACAAATGTTCAGGTTACGTATATTGCCTTTGCCCCACCTAAGTCAGAACTTAAGTGTGTCCATCCCCCAGACTGTGCACACCACACCCATTAGGGTGTGAATATACCCATCACCTCCTCCCACCTCCCATCTGATGACTGTTAGTACTATATGTGCATTTAAGTGTTGATCAGTTAAAACCAATTTGATGGTGAGTATATGTGGTGCTTGTTTTCCCATTAGTAGAATGGGTTCCAGAAGAAGAACTAGGGCTTTTTAAACAGAGATGTGGTTGTTAAATATTTACTAGTCCACCAGTGTTGTAGGAACTACCCTTTCTAACCATTGTGGTTTCAAAGGCAACAGCCTACATTAAATTCTTTCTGTTCATAAACTGCTAGTTTCATAGAGAGGTCATGGGACAGATAGACTACTCAACAAAATCAGGATAACAATGTATGAACAAAATTAGAATTTTGACAAAGAGATACAATCATATAAAATAAGCAAACAAAAATTTAGAGTTAACTAACACAATGAATAAAACAAAAAATGCAATAGAAATAATAAAGAGGAAGACAGACTCAATAAAAGAGGAAGACAGAGTCTGTGAACTCAAAGATAGGTCATTTCAAAGTATCCAGTCAATGTAGGGAAAAGAAAAAAGAATGAAAAAGAATGAAGAAAACTACCTACAGGATTT
>NW_012133859.1:3108967-3110072 GCF_000956105.1 Propithecus coquereli | reverse complement strand
GCGACCAAGTCTTCTGTCATTCACATCCCTGTCTGCTTCAAGCAGTCTTCTAAGGGGAGAATATTAACATTTGAGTCCACAGAAGGCCAAAGCAGGCAAAGCATTAATAAGTTTTGACTTTTGTACATCATTTTAGTCCAGTGTCATTTGTAATAGAAGAAGGCACTAGCCAAATATGATAAGGAAAATTTGGGATTAGCATTGACACAAACTATTCAAAATATTTAAGGTCTTTATTCTCTTTCTACCTGAGACAGTTTCCATTTAGTGATTCCTTCAGTCTTGTTAGAGAAGTCAACATGAAAAGAAAATATGAAAATATAAGAATGGATTTTATGTTTTTACCAGTCCACTTCTTGGGATCAACCTTAATGTCACTCTTAGATCCAAGCCCCATGGGAGAGTGGGGGCTGAAAGTGGAGGCTAGATGCCAGAGGGGAAGCTAATTCCTGATTTTCTCCTTTGCTAAAGTTATTGGCCTTGGCCTTCCTTGCTCAGAGGACTTTGAGACAGTAAATCAGAAGCACCATGAAGAATAAATTTGGATTCTGGCCAGTTCCTTAACACTGTCTTGCTTGATGGACCATCTCCTCTCAGCTGATAACATGCTTCACCAGTGTTCCCAGAGTTCACTATGATTTATCACAGTTCAACAAACGTATTCAAGTGTGATGCTCCAGTAGTTGTATAAATTGCGTTCATTCAGGATTCTAGATAAATTAGAATAGGCTAAGGCTGCCTTTTCTGTAAGTCTGTGACTCTGTACAATTGGATCTCCATGAGAAACTTATTATACTACTCTGATGACGTTTTGAAGAAATTCATGCATGTTTAAGAGTATAGACTATCAATTCACTGATTTCTCAATTTCTTTTTCTACAAAAGTCTAAGTGGCTCTTTGAGCCAGAAGATTATTTAATTTCCTACATTTTAAGTCATGGAAAAAGTTGAATTTTTAAAATAGTTGTTTTTAATTTTACAGGTGCAAGCACAATTTTGTTACATGAGTATATTGCATAGTGGTAAAGCCTGGGCTTTTAGTGTATCCCTTGTGCAAATAATGTACATTGTACCCATTTCTCATCATCCACCCATCTCCCACCCT
>NW_012133859.1:3104157-3108042 GCF_000956105.1 Propithecus coquereli | reverse complement strand
ATACTATGATGAACATCCTTATGCCTTCACACAAGAGTCTTTGAACATCTAATGATCCAGTCCCAAAAAAGGATTCCTAACTCAAAGGCTATAAACATTTTAAAGCTCTCATTAAACTGAACTTCCCCTGCCCCTGGAGACTGGCCCAGTGCCCTTCTACCGCATGTCCCGTGAGCAGCGTGACTGCCTGGACAGCTATTGTTTTACGTGGCCAATGTTGATAAATTGTACATTCCGTTCTGTTACCATTAGTAAGCATTTCATGATTAATTCACAGGTTGTTCCTAAAAATTGAAAATCAATATTTACATTACTTGATTACATTTAATATTGTTCACTGCATCATCGATTAGTAGTACTGTAATTCCTTTTTTTTTCTAAATAGAGCCTGAGTCTTGCTGTGTTGCCCAGGGGTTCAAGTCTATCTTAGGCTCAAGTGATCCTCCCACCTCAGCATTCCGAGTTGCTGGGACTACAGGTGCATGCCACCACATCTGGCCTTAGTATTGTGGCTCTACTGCTACAATTTATTGGCCAACAAAAGAATGTCAAAACAGATTATGTTTCTTATTCTCCACAATTGCTCAAAATCATGCAATATTTCAGGATACTTTATATTTGGCTCATTTCTTTTTCGTAGAAGTTTTTTTTTTTTTTTTTTTGTATTTTCCTGGCATTCTAGTTGTCTTTCTCTTTTTGTGAAGTGCAAAACATATGCCATCCTTAGTATACTTCTAATATCCCCTTCTATTAAGTTTTCTGTTACATAAAATGTCACACAGAGTCCACTATTTTCCTTTGGAAACTCACCGACTTTATATTTTAATTTGTAATTGTTATCTCATAGTTGGACCACAACTGTCTTGAAACTACCTTCCGCCCTGGAGTTCCTAATTACCTTTCACTTAGGTGCTTCAATCTGGATGGAAAGCTCTGCAGCAGAATGAGACAACAATCTCCCTAAGACTGTTTTTCACTACTTTTCTGGGTTGGATAAATATTTTGTGAATTGCATGTTGCCTTCTGTTTCGGTTTATACTGTTTTCCTGAAGTACATTCTGATGCAACTTCTAAGGAAGTTTGTACAAAATATAAACTTTCTGAATTCATGTATGTCTGAAAATGCTTTATTAGACATTTTGGCTAAGATTTATAGTTTAAATTTTTTCTTCAATTTTATATTTGTGTATATTGCTTATTTTTTTCCCTCTGGGAAATTTTAAGATGACCTCTCTGTCCTTACTGTACAAAATGTGGACATTTCATTAATTATGCCAGCACTTGGGAGACCTTTTGAAATATAAGACACTTGTATCCCTTCATATTTCGGAAATGCTTTTTATTAATTCTTTGAAAATCCCTCACCTCTCTTTTCTCCTTCCTCCCTCCTTTCCCCCTTTCTGTCTCTCTTTATTCATTTCATTTCTATTAGTTGAGTTCGGGATGTTGTATTAGATATTATTATTTTAAGATAATATCAGATTATATTAAATACCACTAATTCTGTTTTCATGTAAACAGAAACCTGACTGAAGTGGTTCATTCAACAAAATATAGTTTTGAATTTTCACATAATTAGAAATCTAGAGGTGAGAAGTCTTGGTCTGGGTGGCAATTCCATAATGCTATAAAAACCTTGGGTCCTCCCTCTTCCTGAGTCATCATCTTTGGCATATAGCACTTACCCTCGACACGCCTCTGTGGTTGCTCTTTCTCCATGTATGCTTTCTGTGGTCCAGTCAGAGAGTGGAGGGGAAAAGGAGAAATCATCAGAGACCCCCCAAATATTATAAGGAAGAAGAGAATAGATGTTGAGTGGGGCAACTATCAGTGTGTGCTGGAAACCTACTGATGTAACAACTATGTCCCTTATTGTATCTCCCATAATTATGGTCTCTATTTCTTTTTGCTCTTGTAGATTTCCTTAAATGTGTTTTCCAAGCCTCCTATAGAACTTTTTAAAACCTGAGCAATTATCATTTTTAATTTGTTAAAGCTTGCTTATTCTTGTTTTATGAATGCAAAAATCCTTTCCTATTTTTCTGAGGGACTAATTGAAGGGTTTTAAATGTGTCCTTTAGTTACTTGAATTATCTCTTGTTTGCTCTGGGTCATAATTTTGTATCTTGAGCCTTCTCTTTCATGTTTCAGAGTTCCTCAAATGTTGACTTAATCTGGTTGTCCCATAGTACAGAATCTGGTTGGGAGCTCTGCACAGAGCGAGGGCATCCCAATCAGCAGGTTCTCTAAATATAGAATGATGTCCCTGCAGTTCAGTCCTCATTCCCTCAAGCCAGGCAGCCAGCACCACACACACACACACACACACACACACACACACACACACACACACACAAACGCATGTGTGTGCGCACCTGGAGTTTATTCTCTTTTCCTGTATTTTGCACTTACTCCAACTCAGGACCATGTGTAAGCAGGATTGCAAAGTAAAGAAAGGATAGATTTAGGAAACCTAATACTAACATATTTGAGAAATGCTAAACAGTAGTTGATTTTACTTTCTGAACGTAGGTTCCTATCCTCCTTGATCTTTAAGATCTTTTTTGATCAGACTCTCTCAGAGCTAAATTACAGGTAATTCAATGTAGGGAATAAGCAGCAAAATGAAAAAAAAATTGAGTAACATTTTGCATCCCCCTGTGAAGATATTTAGGATGACAGCTAGATTTTGAAAATGCTTGAGCCCCAGTCGAAGTTAATTTTGTTATAAATTATGGGGTAGCTAACTCAGGGAGCATCTCTCATTTGTCTAATTTTCACCATATCAGCACTCAATATAATTTGCTTTTCTGAAAAAAGTAGTGGTGATGGAGAAGAAAATGCAACAGAATTTGATTAACTCCCTTTTGCAAGAAAAATTATGTGCTTACATGAAAAAGAGCCATCAGATTTTGAAATTGCTAATATTTTAACTTGCCATCTATGTATTGTGTTCAACTTCAGCATGATTTTGAACAAGAAGGTGAAAACCTGGTTGATTTATAATGTTAAAGAATAAAATCTTTGTGTGCTGTTGGGTTTTTTTGGTCTATTTCAAAGCATTTAATGAAAATATATACCAACAACATCATTCTGAATGGACTTCTAAGCTTTTTGCCAGAGATAGGAGAACATTTCCTATCAGGAGCCAATGACCTCACATAGGCTATGTCAATTTAAGGCTTACATAGAAAAACAGTCACTTAATACAGCTTTAGCTTTTTATTTTGAAAGAGAAAAACTTTTTAAAAGCTTAAATAGAGAAGCTATGAGACTTGATAGCAGTATGGGTTACTTACAAATATACTTTAATTCTATACTATATATGAACATAATACAGAAGTATGAGTCAAGGTGGAGGAGGAGAGAAAAGGAGACAGGTGGAAAGAGAAAGAGAACAAGAGCAACAGATTTAGAGACTAGAGAGACTAGGAGTTCAATAGATTATGAAGTGGGAAATATTTTTGTTACATGATGCTGTCTCGTAGGGCTGAGTTATGTATTAGCAGCACCTTCCGAGCTATTAATTTATTAGCATCTGCTCACACATCTTTAATTATCCTTTATTCTTAAATGCAGTGAATAGTCATAGTAGCCCATCATGGGGGTTTCTTTTTTAGACTGCATTACAGTAACTAGGGGAATTATATCTAGGAGGCAGTACCTAAACCATTATTGTTATTCTTATTATTTAAACTAAACTACAGACTTAATCAATTTCATTAGTCTTCCCACTAGTGTTTTTTTCTTTGGTCCCAGACCCAGTCTAGGTTTCCCCGTTGTATTTAGTTTTTATGCCTCCACATTCTCTCCCAATCCATGGCAGTTCCTCAGTCTCTCTTTATCTTCCAGGTGCTGACACTTCTGAATAGTATTGGACAGCTA
>NW_012133859.1:3085451-3103627 GCF_000956105.1 Propithecus coquereli | reverse complement strand
TAGTAGAGACGGGGTCTCGCTCTTGCTCAGGCTGGTTTCGAACTCCTGAGCTCAAACAATCCGCCCGCCTCGGCCTCCCAGAGAGCTAGGATTACAAGCGTGAGCCACTGCGCCCGGCCATTTATTTATGTCATTATAGACTCATGGAAAATTATTGCATTCCTCTGGTTATAATCCAATATATCATTCACTTGCTCGAGCTTTGGACATTGGGAGCTTTTTCAGGTTGGCTTCTGTGAGCTTTTTGACATGGCCTCATTCTTTTTTGAGCATTTCCTTACTTTCTGACACTACAAGATGCTCCAGGTTCATCCTAGGTTTTCCCTGCCCCACCCTTGGAATCAACTACTTCTGTAAGATTTGGTTTCTTTTACTGAAAAATGTTATTTAGAAACATAGATCTAGGCTCTAGGTGTGTTCATTATTACTGGGATGTCATTGACTCTAGACCCCATAAGTGGTTCCTGCTTTACCAATACCATGCTGACATGATTAATGTGGCTTTATATTAAGTCCTGAAATTTTGTTTTGTGAGGGTTCCAACTTTGTTCTTTTTTCAAAATTTCTTTGGCTTTTGGTGTTCCTTTGCCTTTAAATATAGGTTTTAGAATCAGTTTAGCATTATCTAAAACACAACCTGCTGGAATTTTTATTGGGTTTGTATTTAACCTATAGATTGATTTGGAATGAATTGACATTTTAACAATATTGAGTCTTCCAGAAACTTACTTTTTTACAACGCTGATCTCTAAACAAAATTCAAGCCAATTCATGGAAACCTATTTCAGGAAGCTGAGTTCAGAAACTGAATCTATATACTAAAAATAGGTCTCTATGTTAGACAACCCAAGACTTGGGTGGGAAGAAGTTCACATAGTTTTTTCAAATTTGATTTTGTCTCTTACAAGCCAACGATGGATGAACTGAGGAAAAAAGAAAAAGATTTCTATATGGTAGAGTATTAAGAGAACTGATAGCAAAATTTAGATATTTTCTTCTAATGCCCTTGAGAACATCTTCACCGGATGTCCTGCCTATTCTGAAATACTGTCAAAACATTCTGCATTCACAGAACCATAACATTTATTTTTGGCTTTGTAAACATTGCAAATATGCCTCCTGTTTTTTTCTTTCTTTATCCCATCCCCATGTATTTTTTGGAGAGAAAACAAAAACCTCGGATAAGACAGCAAATGAGTGGAATTATTTTTCCACCATGAATTCATTTGTTGGAATTACCTTGAGTTTCATTTATTGCAGGGATCTTAGAATAATCATTCCTAGTACGTCTATTGTGGTTTGGAAACTGAAGAAGACTAGCATATGGTCTTTTAAAGCCTGTTTATGTTTTTATGATTTTAAAAAAATTAATATGTTCACTGACATCTTCTTTCAACTTCATCTTCTTATTAGACATAGGTTGGAAGGATGCTTGGTGGGGGAGAATATAGCTAGGCCTCTGTGGTGGTTTAGAAATTGGCCATGTAAGGCAGGGATATCTCAGAACAGTCTATTAAACTCTATGAAAAGATAAACTGACATATTTCACTTTCAGAAGCCATGTAACCAATGACAGCTTTGTGGAAAATTTTCTGATGGAGTAAATTATTCTGTGGTGTGGTAGACATGATTTCAGCTGCTGGTTACCTTGGGCTAGAAAATAAAAGGTCTAGAATTATAATAGATTTTGAAGGAAAGCCACTTTTCAACACTGAACTTTACTATTAGTATATAAAGTTTGTTTTCTGATTTTAAAAAAGTTGTGGTAAAATGCAATTAACATAAAATTTACCATCTTAACCATTTTTAAGGGAACCGTTTAGTGGTATTAAGTACATCTATATTGTTGTGAAACCTACACTGTCATCCATCTCCAAAATTCTTTTCATCTTGCAAAACTGAAATTCTGTACCCATTGAACAATAACTCCCTATGTCCCTCTCCTCCCAGGCTCTGGAAACCACCATTCTACTTTCTATCACTGTGATTTGGACTACTCCAAGTACTTCATGTAAGTGGAATTATACAGCATTTGTCTTTTTGTAACTGGCTTATTTCACTTAGCATAAAGTCCTTAAGGTTCATCCATGTTGTATTAATAGCATATATCAGGATTTTATCCCTTCGTGAGGCCAAATAATATTCCATTGTAGGTATATACCATATTTTGCTTATTTACTCATCCATTGATGAATGCTTGAGTTGCTTCCACATGTTAGTTATTATGAAAAATACTTCCATGAATATAAATGTACAAATATCTCTTCAAGAACCTGCTTTCAATCTTTTGGGTATTATATCCAGAATTGGAATTGTTGGATCATATGGTAATTCTATTTTAATTTTGGAGGAGATCCACCATACTGTTTTCCACAGCAGCTATACCATTCTACGTTCCCACCAACAGTGCACAAGTGTTCCTATTTCTTGGAAAATGTCTCATGTGCACTTGAGAAGAATTCTGTTATTGTTGGGTAAAATGTTCTTTGTATTTCTTTTAGAGCTAGTTGGTTTATTGTGTTGCTCAAGTCCTCTATTTTCTTACTTATCTTCTTTCTGTCTGCTTGTTCTATCTATTATTGAGAATGAGGCAGTAAAATTTCCAACTATTATTGTAGAACTGTCTATCTCTTTAAGTTTGTTCATCTTTCTTCATATAATTTGAGGGTTTGTTGTTAGGTTTTTAAATGTTTAAAATGGTTATATCTTCTCACTGCATTGAATCTTTCATTAGTATATAACACCCTTTTTTGTTTCTTATAAGCTTTTTAAATTTGAAGTCTATTTATTCTGATATTAGTATATCTACTTTTGATCTTTTTTGGTTACTATTTGCATAGGATATATTTCCCCATTCTTTCTCTTTCACCTATTTGTGTCTTTGGATTTAAAGTGACTTTCTTGTAGACAACATATAGCTAGATTGTGTTTTTTAAATCCCTTCTGCCAATCTCTGTCTTTTGACTAAATAATTTACTCCATTTTCATTTAAAGCAGTTACTAATAGGGAGAAACTTCTGTCATTTTGCTGCTTGTTTTCTGTAAGCTTTACAGCTTTTTTGTCCCTCCTTTCTTGCATTACTGTCTTCTTTTGTATTTAGTTGATTTTTTTAGTGAAGCATTTAAATTTCTTTCTCTTTTCCTTTTGTGTATAATCTACAACTATGTTCATTGTGGTATCCTTGGGGATTACAGTGAACATGCTAATTATACTTAAATTATAACACTCTAATTTGAATTTATACCAGCCTAACTTTAATAACATAGAAAAATCTGCTTCTTTGTAGCTTCATTCCCACTTCTTTCAGTTGTTGATATAACAAAATTACATCATCATACATTGTGTATCTAAAAGCACAAATAAGTAAATTTT
Source organism: Propithecus coquereli (assembly GCF_000956105.1). Taxonomy (NCBI): domain Eukaryota; kingdom Metazoa; phylum Chordata; class Mammalia; order Primates; family Indriidae; genus Propithecus; species Propithecus coquereli. The sequence goes on along the minus strand of NW_012133859.1, from coordinate 3,100,254 downwards.
ATTCATTAGTCACTCTAATTATGTAGAACACAAAATGCAGAGTCACAAACCAAAGTTACAATATTAGCTTTTAAAATAAGAATTTTATAAAATGTATTAGTCTTTTAAATAATGTAGAAAACAAAAAGTGAAGTTATAGACCATTGTTACAGTAATACTAGTTTTTATAATTTTCCATGTATTTACCTTTACTGAGATCTTTATTTCTCCATACAGTTTCTAATTACTGTCTAATGTCCTTACATTTTATCCTACAGGACGCCATTGAGCATTTCTTACAAGGCAGGACTATTGTTAATAAACTCCCTAGGCTTTCACTTCTATAGGAATATATGTCTTGATTCCTCCCTCACTTTTGAAGGACAATTTTGCTGGATATCAATTCTTGCTTTGCAGTTTTTTTTTCTTTTATAACTTTGACGAGTTCCAAAGAAAAAACCCTCTGCTTTCTGGCCTCCAAAGTTTCTAATGAGATATCTACTGATAATCTTATTACAGATCCCTTGCGTGTGATGAGTCTTCTCTCTTGCTACTTTCAAGATTCTCTTTGTCTTTGACAGTTTGATTATAATGTGTCTCAGTGTGGGTCCCCTTGAGTTCATCTTATCTGGAGTTTATTGAGCTTCTTGTATATTTGCATTTCTGTATTTCATTAAATTGGGGAAGTTTTTAGCCATTATATCTTCAAATATTCTCTCTGTCCCCTTCTCTCTTTCTTCTTTTTCTGCGACTGCCACAATGAATGTGTTGGTTTGCTTGATGTTGTCTCACGGTCCCTTGGGCTCTGTTCACTTTTCTTCAAACTTTTTCTTTCTGTTCCTCAGACTTGATAATTTCTATTGTCCTTCACCAAGTTCACTGATTCTTTTTTTTTTTTAAGTTCACTGATTCTTCTGCCTGCTCAAATCTGCCTATGAAGCCCTTTAGTGAATTTTTTATTTTATTTCTTATACTCTTCAGCTCCAGAATTTCTTTTGGGGTTCTTCTTCAGTTTTGTCTCTTTTTACTGATATTTTCATTTTTTCCTATCCAGGTCCTTTTCAAGGACCTGCTTTCAATCTTTTGGGTATATATCCAGAATTGTTGGATTATATGGTACATCTTTTCCTATGTGTTGTTTTCTTGACTTTATGTTTTTCTTTAGCTCTTTGAGCATCTTTAAGATCATTGTTTTAAATTGCCATCAGGATTTTTAGGGACAGTTTCTGTTGGTTTATTTTTTTCCCTTTAAATTGGCCATACTTTCCTGTTCCTTTGCATGCCTTGTGATTATTTGGTGAAAACTGAACATTTGAATCTAATAATGTGGTAACTCTAGAAATCAGATTCTACCCCTTCTCCAGGGTTTGCTATTTCTTGTTTCTGTTTTTTTAATTGTTGGAGGCTTTCTCTGTTCTGAGGATCAGCCTGAGCTATAAACTCAGGTCTTCTCAGGCCTTTTTGAGCCTGTGTCTTTCCTTGGTATGTGCAGTGATTTTCTAATTTCCCCTGTATATGTGGTTGTTTTTGAATGTCCTGGTCTTTAATGTCTGTCTCTCAAAAGGAAAAAAAAAATATGCTGGCCCTTTGAATCCCCTGTAAGTCACTTCAGCTGGAGGGAAGAGCCTTGCAACCAGGGCTGCCTGCCTCTGGGTCTGCACTTCTATGATCAGAAGCAGCAATCAGAGATCAGAACATAGATCCTGGATACTTGGAAAACAAAAGTCCTTTTTGCCTACCTTGGCTTCCAAAAGTGTTTGCAAGCTACTCTAGGAAGGTATGTAAGGCTGCTGCCTGCTGCTGAGCCGGGGGGTTGGGGATAGGTAACCACTGCTGAGCTAAGAGCTGAAATTGAGTGAAATTAACTGCAATTTACCATCTAAGTCTTCCCCTGAAAGTCGCAAGCCTTCAATAGACTCCAGGGTACCAAAATAGTTCTATCAGATGATTCTGCTGTACAGTTGCTATCTAAGTGAGGACACAGATTGCTGGTGCTTCCTATTCCTCCATCGTCCCAGAATCTTCTGGCTTATAAAGTTTTTTGTGCAAAGACAGTATTTTTTAATGTGACATATTTCATATACCATAAAATTCAGCCCTTTAGGTATACAGATCTATACATTTTCACAAATGCATACTGTCACAAGCCACCAATGCTATGACATAATAATTTTATCATTCAAAAAAATTCCCTCATGTTGTTTTGTAATCAATTCCTGCCCTAAACCCTGCCTACGGATTGGGAGAAATATTTATAAAGCATACGTCTGATAAGGACTCCTACTCAGACTATATGAAGAACTCTCAAAATGTAATAATAAGCAAAATACCAACCCAATAAAAAGTGGTCACAGGATTTGAACAATCATTTCACCAGAGAAGTTATTTGAATAGCAAATAAGCACATGGAAAGATGCTCAATGTCATTTGTCATTAGAGAAATGCAAATTAAAACCCTAATGAAATGCCAGTGCACACCTGTTAAAGTGTACAAAATTAAAAAGACTGGGCAGATCAAGTGTTGGCCAGGATATGGAAGATCTGGAACTTTCATATACCTCTAGGAGGAATTTAAAATGCTATGTCACTGTGAAAATCTCTTTGGCAGTTTCTAAAGTTAAACATGCACTTACCTTATGATACAGTCATTTGCTCCTAGGTATTTATCCAAGAGAATAAGAAACTATGTGTCCATGCAAAGATTTGTACATGATTTGTACATGTAGCAGTTTTATTTGTATGTTGCCTTTTCAATTTGGCATCTGCAATTGAGATTCATGCAGTGATAGTTTTAAAATGAACCTTATATTCTATACTCTGTTGTTCTCCTGTCAACTCTTTAACATGATCAATGAATATTTTTGAAGAGTATGTGCTCTAAGCCAGTTCTGTCCTAAGAAGCTGATGTGGTAGACAAACCTATGGATCCTGCCCTCCAGGAGTTTAGAGTCTAGCAGAGATGGTGGCCAGTATGCAAATGTTAAGGGGGACACCGAGCAGTTAAGGCTTCAAGAAAAACTCAAAATTGAGGAATCAACTCTAGTATGGGCATATAAAACTTCCCTGAAAATCAGTCATTTAAAAGTAAGCATAAGGATATAGAAGTGAGAGTTTACCGAGACAGTGGTTTTGACAGGCTTGTCCATAAACCAGTGCTATTCCATAATGAAGATTTTACTGGTTCATGGTGAAACAAGGAAAATGTAAGGACCATATTATGAAGTTACTAAATATGAAAGATTCTGCTTATTTTGAGATTGTGCCTCTTCTAATTTTTTGTGCTAAAATTTTTCTTTCAATAATAACTATATGCATGTGTGTGTGTATATTCAGAGAGAGAGTGAGAGGGGGAGGGAGATAATGATAAACAAATGCAGCAAAATATTAAAAATTGGTGAATCTGTATAATATTGCACATAGGAATTCTTTTTATTATTTCAAAATAAGATGTTAAAAGTAAAAAGTTCTCTCTTGAAAATCAGGGTATAATAGATGGCAATTATATTTTTATTTTTAAACTAAAAAGTAAGTAGTATCTTCTGGCAGTTTTGAAATTTTACTGCTGCATGAATTTCCAGTGGCGGATATAATAGTTTCCTTTTGCTGCTGTAACACTTACTACAAACTTGGTGGCTTAAAACATACAAATTTATTATCCTAAAATTTTGGAAGTCAGAAGTCCAAAATGATTCTCACTGGGCTAAAATCAGGATGTCAGCAGGCTCCGTGAGAGAATCCACTCCTTGCCTTTCCCAGCATTAGCGGTCACCCTTGTTACTTGGATTGTAATCCCTTTCTCCATCTTCACAGCCAGCAGTGTGATGCCCTCAAATCTCTCTCAAACTCTGACTCTCTTGCTTCCCCCTTTTACTAATGAGGACCCTGTAACAACATTGGTACTTACCAGATAGCCCAGGATAATCACGTTGTTTGAAGGTCAGATGATTAACAACCTTAATTTCATTGGCAACCTTATTTCTACTTCACCATATAACACAACATGCCCAATTGTTCTAGGGATTAGGACATGGATGCCTTTGGGCAACCATTATTCCCTCTGGGGAATGTTGGAGGAACATTCAGGCCGCTGAGAGAAGAGGCAGAGTGTGGCAGGAAAGACAGTGGAGAGGTGGAAAGGAGCCAGGCAGTGCAGAAACTTTTAGGGCATGTTAAGGATCTCAGGCATCATCCAGTGGGAAACCGCAGAAGGGTTTTAAGAGGTGGCTGACATGTTCAGATTTGTATTTATGGAAGTTTATCCTGTGTTCAATGAACAAAGTAGGCTGGGTATGAATGGCTTGCTGAGTACAAGTTATGAGGCTCCTCTAGTCATTCTGATAAGAACTGGCGGTATTCCAGTCTTGGCTAAGGGCAGTGGGAAAGGACAGAAATAAATCACTCTTCGTTAGTGCTGGGAGAAGTGAGAAATGGAACTGGATGCCTCAGATGGCAGTGTCCTCTTCAGTGTTATTAAGATACCACTTAGAAGGAAGGATGGGCAGGACTTGGGGATGACTAGACAATGGACATTGAGGGGGAGTGCACCAGTCAGGGTTCAACTGGAGAAGCAAAGTCAACAGGAGATGTGGTCTTTACCTGTGGATTTATTAGGAGAAATCTCCTTCACAACTGTGTAGCTGATCAAGCACGCCCAAGACTACAGGACAGGTGGTGAGGAAGGGAAGATCCCAAGCAGGCTGGGGCCCCAGGGGCCTGAGCTAAGGCTTGTTGCCCACAGACAGGCCGACAGGGTGGAGGGCACAGCTGCAGACTCAGCTGCTATTTGGAGCCTCTGGCTCGGGGAAGACCTAAAGGCTCTGTTAAAGGCTCATCACTGAATAATTCAGGCCCACCCAGGATAGTCTCCTTTTTGATTTATATGAAGTCAACTGATTAAGAACTTTAATTGTATCCAAAAAACCCCATCACAGAAGCACCTACAAATACTGTTTTATTGAATACTTGGGAGAAGGTGTATGCATGCTACAAACTGGCGGCTGCCTTTCTTCCATCCTCCAACTGCTGTGAGAGAACATCCCCTGTAGCTCATCCTAACCAGAAATATACTAGAAAGGGAATTATGAGGACTGTAGTTTGGCCCAGCCAAGTTAGCTGATGCATCACAAAGCTGTCAAAGGGAGGAAGGAGTGAAGGACGATACAAAGATTCCTGGTTGGAGCCACTGGGAATGGGCTTTGGGGAGCCAATCATGCATGTGACGTGGAGAATATACCTGGGAAGGACCTTTTCCATTTTATATCTTTTGTTGCTATCACAGTCCTACAGAACAAGATGGAGATAGGGAGGGTACGAGCATGGGAAGAACAGCACTTCAAACTCAACGAGCTCCATTCTGGACTCCTCTTTTCCAGTTTGTTGTGACTCAGCCCCGTGTCTGCAGGAGCCGTGAGGCACTAGCCCCAGGGAGCTGACAGATGACACTATGACTAAGACTTGTAGCTTTTGTCTGGGGTTTTACTGCCTGGCAGTAATATTCACACCTCTTGGATTCTTGGCCTCCTGGACACGCTATAAAAATGGCATCTCCTCTCCTCAGCTCTCTGGGGAGTGTTCACAGGAAGCTGGAGCGGCAGTGTGAAGAGAGTGGTGGTGGGTGGGTGTGCTGTCGCGGTCTCGGCTCCCTGCTGCGTGACAGTGCACGTGCTGACAGTCCAGGGCAGTCTTGGCTCCATCTCAGCCACATACACCCCTGGGCATCCTGAGAAACAGCATGGTTGTGCTTTTTATGTCATCATTAGGAAGGTAGAACTTCCCCAAGTATCTTTTGCTTCCTAGGACACATTTAACTTAATGTCTCAGAGTAAAAAAGTTCCCCAAGATGATTTTTAATGCATTCACTCTGTTATGAATTTCCATGATATTTAAAATTAATTTATTGAGTATGAAATTAGGAAAAGTCTAAAATCACCATGTATTGAGCATGAAGTATGTGCTAAGTTTTTCATATACATCTTATTTTTTTCTCCACAGCTGATCCAAGAGATGAGAATTATTACCTACACTTTGCAAATAAGGATTTACAAAGTTATATTCCTAATAAGTTCCATGTCTATCTGAGATAATGACAATAGTTTATCCACTAGGACACACTGTGCATCTAAACCTAGTAGTTCAGTAACTTTACCCCATAATAAGGAATTACATATTGACATCAATGATATTGTCTTAAAAAATTAATAGGAAAAACTGTTATCTTCAACTACTCCACTATTGAAAATTAGCTTTAAGTACAAGAAATCCACAAATTCATAGGGAAAACATAACATAAATGGCTAGAACAGTAACGAAATACAATTTTCAAGCAACGTAAAGGTTCTATAATCTATTGTTTGATTTATCCAGGCATACTTATCTAGATACTTATGATAAAAAGATAAATCCAATACAAATTTTGAACTAAAGGAGATTTATGTCTGAGTGGGAAGAGAAGATATGACATAGATTATCATGGTGTATGATAGCAAAGGCCAGATAACATAAGACAAGAGCAGATAAGGTGTTTTGGTAAGACAGAGAACAGAGATTTATAGAATATGCACCAATATGTCATGACATCCCCATTGTCACAGTCTATCTCCTGCATTAGAGAATTTCTATGTTTGGAAGTCAGTCATCCCAAATTTGGGTTAATCAAGTGTGAGGCTTCCAGTTTACACAGTCAAGCTGACTGGCATACAGTGGTACAAACAGTGCAATATAGTAAATCAAATTGTCATCAATAGTCTTACAAAGGCAGGGCACCCTCAAATGACTTTTATAGGTTGGCAGCATGTAGATTGGCCAATAATCAGTATTGGGTTTTTTGAATATTTTATTCTATTCTCAGACTCTGCACCAGCATTTAAATGATGGTGTACATCAAATTGGTATCAACTGATCAACACTTACGCGCACATATAGTAGTAACATTCATTGGGTGTCGGGCAGGTGGAGTGGGGGAGGAGAAGATGGGTAAATTCACACCTAATGGGTGCGTACAGTGCGCACTGTCTGGGGGATGGACACACTTGAAGCTCTGACTCTGGTGGGGCAAAGGCAATATATGTAACCTAAACATTTGTACCCCTGTAATATGCTGAAATAAAAAAATAATAAATGCATACATAATGAGTGCAATGCGCACCATCTGGGGGATGGACACGCTTGAAGCTCTGACTTGGGGTGGGGGGGTAAGGGCAACATACATAACCTAAACATCTGTACCCCCATAATATGCTGAAATAAAAAAAATAATAATAAATAAATGATGTTTGTGTGTGTGTGTGAGAGAGAGAGACAGAGAGAGAGAGATCACAATAATGGGACCTAGGGATCAAGGAAGACATCAGCAGATAGTAAATCCAGACTTCTATATCTGAATAGCAGCTCCCACACTTTTTCAGAATTACGAATTATACCTACATTCTGGGCTCTCTTTCTTACTTGGTCTTTGTAGTTTCTTGCCTCTGTGATTCTGAATATGACATCATGGCTGCACATTCCTACTAATAAACTTGCCCATCAAATCAACATTTGTGCTGTGATGTCTGGCTCTCACTTGCAAGCTTGCCCACTGGTTTCGATTGTCTTCCACCAATTCTAGCTGGATATCTGGCAGCATGGCCAGGGAAGGGTGGTGGACATTCCTCATGATCTGATTCTCAGAGGTTTGGCAACTTCAAGAACTGAGGTCATCCCTAAAGATGAAGTGCCCGTGTGCCTTGAGTTCACTTCTTAGATGTTGATTAAAAACTCAGGAATTCTGTTCCCTCCCTGTTGATAAAAGTGATATTATACATGGTGATTGGACACCCAAGGAAGCTTGCAGAAATCAACAGAAGCTACAGCGTGAGTATAATATTGACCCCACCATTCTAAGTGAAAGGGTTTTATTTTCTTTTCCAGGAAACACACTGTTCTCCTAAGCCTCAGTTCTTTTACTCAATTAAGCTTTGCAGGGTAAAACATTAACAATAATGATGCTTTGTGTACACAAAGAACATGAAAAAATATTACTTCATCTTTCAGAGGAAGCTCAGAAGTGGGGACAGGCACTCTGGACATTTCATCACAGGACCAGGAAGCAGGACCACTTGAAAAACCTGTGGAAGACTAAGGCAGACTGAGAATGCTGCAGATAAAAAGAACAGTATACACGCTAGGACAGATTGACAGAGGAAAGCTGGGCTGGTTTGTGCTATGTCAACTTGATTAGGCAAAAACCATATTTCCCAAAAAAGGAAAAAAAGGAAAAAAATAGCAGACTAGAAGCAGCCTGCCAGCATGCTGCTCCCAAGGGAAAACAGTGAAAGGTGCAGGCAACTGCCTACATATGGATCGCTCTTCTCTGAAGAGCATTGTGAAATCAGAGAGAAGCAACGCAGGACATTCAGAGTGGGAAAAAAAAAAAAAAAAAAAAAAAAGGAGAGTTTCCGTCAAGAAACAGAAGCCCCTCAAACCTATTAGCCCTGAGCTGAGAAAACAGGTACCAGATGAAAAGAAACCGGCAAAAGAGCCCTGGCAACATGAAAAATCAAAACAGATCAACACCCACAAGGGATTACAATGGAGAAACAGCAGTGAATTCTAACTCCAAGGAAATTGTCAGAAATGACAGAAATGCAATTCAGAATATCAGTTGCAAATAAGATTAATGGAATCGAAAAGAAAGTTTAAAACAAACAAAAGGAAGCCCAAAAAATATTTCAGGAAAGTAATGAAAAAGTCACTAAAGAAATAGTCAAAATTCGGAAAGGTATTCCAAAACTTAAAGAAATTAAAGAGTCATTCAGGGATTTTGAAAACACAGCAGAAAGTTTCAGCAACAGACTAAACCAAAGAGAAGAAAGAGTTTCAGAGCTCAAAGACAAGGCTCTCAAGCTAATCCAATCATTTCAAGAGGCAGAGAAGAGAACAGCAAAGGCAGAGCAATCACTTAGAGAGACGTGGGACTATGCGAAGTGAAAAAACATACAAATTATAGGTATCCTTGAGGAAGAGGAAGAAAATGCTAAAAGCATGGAAAATCTATCTGAGGGAGGAATGGAAGAAAACTTTCCTAGTATCACCAAAGATCCAGACATCCAGGTACAAGATGGCCATTGAATTCCAGGAAAGATTCATAACAAAATGGACATTTTCAAGACACATAGTAATCAACTTGGCCAAAGTTAAAATGAAAGAGAAAATTCTACAAGCAGCCAGACATAAGCAATAACGGTCCTACAAAGGAAAACCTATCAGGATAACAGCAGACTTCTCAGAAGAAACCTTACGAACCAGAAGAAGTGAGCCCTTGATCTTCAATCTTCTTAAACAGAACAACTGCCAGCCTAGAATTTTGTATCAGGCAAAACTAAGTTTTACATTTGATTCAGAAATTAAGTCTTTCCCAGACAAGCAAACATTGAGGAAATTTATCATAACTAGACCCGTCCTGCAGGAAGTATTCAGATTTGCGTTATACATGGGTCAGCACAATAGACACCCACTAGTGTAAAAACACCAAAAAGCTATAGATCAGAGCCCAGATACCACAATGGCTCAAAAGGTAAAACAAAGCGATAAAGTTCTATGCAACAGGATGAATAAAAATTCACCCCACTTATCAATTATTTCAATAATTGTGAATGGCTTGAACACTGCACTGAAGAGACACAGGCTGGATGAATGGATAAATAAATACAAGCCGAGCATCTGCCACCTCCAGAAATGCATCTAAACCACAAGGACTCATTCAAACTCAAGGTGAAGGGATCGACAACAATATTCCATGCAAATGGAAACCAAAAGAAAGCTGGTGTAGCCATTCTCATATCATATAACATAGAATTTAAATCAACAAAAGTAAAGAAAGACAAAGATGGTCATTAACTAATGGTGAAGGGAACGATTGAACAAGAAGACATAACAATCCTAAATATATATGCACGTAACACAGGTGTGCCCAGATTCATAAAGCAAACCCTACTTGATTTAAACAAAATGATAAACGGCAACATTGTAATAGCCAGGGACATAAAAACCCCACTGACAGAATGAGACATACCCACCAAGCAGAAAATAAACAAAGAAACAATGGAATTAAATGGGACTCTAGAACAAATGGGCCTAACAGACATCTATAGAATGTTCTACCCCAAAACTACTGAATATACATTCTTCTCATCAAATCACAGAACATTCTCTAAGATTAATCACATCCTAGGCCACAAAACATGTCGCAACAAATTTGAAAAAGTAGAAATTATACCATGTATCTTCCCAGACCACAGTGGAATAAAATTAGAAATCAATTTCAACAGAAACTGCTGAATAGTTATTGGGTCAAGGAGGAAATTAAGAGGGAAATCAAAAGATTCTTTGAACTAAATGTCAAAGGAGACACAACTTACCAAAATCTGTGGAATTTGGCAAAATCAGTCCTAGGAGAAAATTCGTATCTTTAAATACCTACATCTAAAAGACAGAAAGATCACAAATCAGCAATCTAATGAGTCATCTGCAGGAATTGGAAAAGGAAGACCAAACCAATCCTAAACCCAGCAGAAGAAAAGAAATAGTGCAGGTCAGAGCACAACTAAATGAAATTGATTCCCAAAGAATCATGAAGAAGATTAATAAAATAGAAAGTTGGTTCTTTGAAAGGATAAACAAAATTGATGGCCTCTCATTAGATTAAACCAAAACAGAAAAGAAAGAACCTACATAAGCTTAATCAGAAATGAAAAAGGAGATATGACAACTGATACCACAGAAATACAAATTACCATCTCTGAATACTATAAAAACTCTATGTACATGGACTTGAAAATGTGGAGGAAATGGACAAATTCTTGGAAACACACAACCACCCTAGGCTCAATCAGGAAGAAATATAACTCCTGAAGAGATCCATATCAAGTAATGAAATTGAAGCAGCAATAAAAACTCTTCCAACAAAAGAAGTCCTGGACTAGATGTTTTAAAGCCAAATTTTACCAGACATACAAAGAAGAACTGATACCTATGCTGCAGAAATTATTTCATAACATCAAGAAGGAAGGAATCCTCGCCAACTTGTTCTACCAAGCCAATATCACCTTGACACCAAAGCCAGGAAAGGACACAACAAATAAAGAAAACTAGAAATCAATAACTCTTATGAATATAGACACAAAAATGCTCAATAAAATCCTAGCACACTGAATTCAGCTGCACATGAAAAAAATAATACACCACAACCAGGTGGGCTTCATCCCAGGGATATAAGGATGGTTCAACATACATAAATCTATAAATGTGATTCACCACATAAATAGAAGCAAAAGCAAAGACCATATGATTCTCTCAATAGACACAGAAAAAGCATTTGACAAAATTCAACACCATTTTATGATAAGAATTCTTAACCAAATAGGCATAGATGGAACATATCTCAATATTATAAAAGCCATATACAACAAACTCGTAGCCAACATTCTACTGAACGGGGAAAATTTGAGAGCATTCCTGCTCAGATCTAGAATCAGACAAGGTTACCTGCTATCACTAATTCTGTTCAACGTAGTGTTAGAAGTCCTAGACAGAGCAATCAGGCAAGAGAAGGAAATCAAGGGTACCCAAATGGGGAAAGAAGAAGTCAAACTATCTCTCTTTGTTGATAACATAATCTTATATCTAGAAAACCCCAAAGATTCTACCAAGACACTACTGGAATTAATAAATAAATACTGCAAAGTCTCAGGTTACAAAATCAATGTACACAAAACAGTATCATTCCTATATGCCAACAATAGTCAAACTGAGAATCAAATCAAAGACTCAATATCTTTAACAATAGCAACAAAGAAAATAAAATACCTAGGAATATATTAAACCAAGGAGGTAAAAGACCTCTATAGGGAGAACTACAAAACACTGAGGAAGGAAATTGCAGAGGATGTAAACAAATGGAAAAACATATCACACTCATGGATTGGCAGAATCAACATTGTTAAAATGTCTATACTACCCCAAATAATTTACAGATTCAATGCAATCCCCATTAAAATGTCAATGTCATTTTTCACAGATCTAGAAAAAATAATTCTATGCTTTGTATGGAACCAGAAAAGGCCCCCAAGAGCCAAAGCAACCTTAAACAAAAAGAACAAATTGGGAAGCATCAATTTACCAGACTTCAAATTATACTGCAAGGCTATAGTAACCAAAACAGCATGGTACTGGCACAAGAAGAGAGACATAGACCAATAGATCAGAAGAGAGAACCCAGATATAAAACTATCCTCATATTACCATCTGATCTTTGACAAAGCAGACAAAAACATACACCAGGAGGGTAAAAATCCCTATTCAATAAATGATGTTGGGAAAATAGGATAGCCACATGTAGAAGATAGAAACAGGATCTGCATCTCTCACCACGCACAAAATTTAGTTCATAATGGCTAACAGACATTAGCCTAATGGAGAAAACTATAAGAATTCTACAAGAAGAAGGAAAAACTCTTATAGATATTGGCCTAGGCAAGGAATTTATGAAGAAGACCTCAAAAGCAATCATAACAACAACAATAAAAAAAAATAAATGGGACCTGATTAAATTAAAAACCTTCTGCACAGCCAAGGAAATAATCAATAGAGCAAATAGACAATCTACAGAACAGGAGAAAATATTTGCATGCTATCCATCTGACAAAGGGCTAATAACCAGAATCGACAAAAAAACTCAAGGAAATCCGAAAGAAAATATCAAACAAATCCATTAAAAAGTGGGCAAAAGACAGGACAGAAGTTTTTCAAAAGAAGATACACTAATGGCCAATAAACATAGGAAAAAATATTCAATGCCTCTAATCATCAGGGAAATGCAAATCAAAACCATGATGAGATATCACTTAACTCCAGTGAGAATGGTTTTTATCAAAAGATCCCTAAACAACAGATGCAGTCATGGATGTGGAGAGAATGGAACACTTATACACTCTTGGTGGGACTGCAAACTAGTACAACCTCTGTGGAAAGTAGTATGGAGATACCTCAAAGAACTAAAAGTAGAACTACCATTTAATTCAGCAGACCCACTACTGGGTATTTACCCACAGAAAAAAAGACATTTTATAAAAAAGACACTTGTACTCCAATGTTTATAGCAGCACAATTCACAATTGTAAAGATGTGGAAACAACCCAAGTGCCCATCAATAAATACATAAGTGGACTAATAAAATGTGGTATATGTATACCATGGAGTACTACTCAGCCATAAAAAAAATGGTGAACTGGGCCGGGCGTGGTGGCTCACACCTGTAATCCTAGCACTCTGGGAGGCCGAGGTGGGTGGATCGCTCAAGGTCAGGAGTTCAAGACCAACTTGAGCAAGAATGAGACCCCGTCTCTACTAAAAAAAAGAGAAAGAAATTATCTGGACAACTAAAAAAATATATATAGAAAAAATTAGCTGGGCATGGTGGCATATGCCTGTAGTCCCAGCTACTCAGGAGGCTGAGGCAGTAGGATCGCTTGAGCCCAGGAGTTTGAGGTTGCTGTGAGCTAGGCTGAAGCCACGGCACTCTAGCTCGGGCAACAGAGCGAGACTCTGTCTCAAAAAAAAAAAAAAAAGAAAATGGTGAACTGATACCTTTTATAACAACCTGGATGGAACTGGAGCCCATTCTTCTAAGTGAAGTATTGCAAGGATGGAAAAATAAACACCACATGTACTCACTATTAGATTGGAACTAATGGATCAAGCAGGTGGGAGGGGGGGAAAAGTGGATGGGTAAATTCACACCTAACAGGTACAATGCACACTATCTGGGTGATGGATATACTTATAGAGTTGACTCAAACTGTACAAAAGCAAATTATGTAACTAAAACGTTTGTATCCCTGAAATATTCTGAAAAAATAAAACCATATTTCCCAAATTCCCATTCCCTACATGGTCTTGAGTTGTACTTCACCAAATATGATGATGGGAGCTTTGGAAGGTAGTAGTGCAATCCAAGCCATTATGTTCTGAAGGCTCTGGTGAGCCCATAGGCTCCTCCTTTATAGTCTCACTTTGATAGCAAGACACAGGTGGGTTCACAGCTTGATTGAATCCCTTAATTTCCCAATTTCCTCCTGGACCTTTGCTTCCCAGCTTCTCCCACACTTGTGTAAGATCTAATTCCTTTAGTACATACCTAATCTCATACAATGGTTCTACTGCCCTATCGAGCCCTGACAAGTGGACATGAACAAGGGGGGTGGATGTCTCACTTCCATTGACCATCATGAAATTAACCCTACAAAACCTACCCAGGGAAAACTTGCTCAGCACTGGGAAAAAATGAGAAATTAGAACTTGAGTTCCCTGGGAGGAGTAGCTTCATTCATTAATTCATTTATTCAACATATATGTAGAAAGCTCCCAAAGTGTACCTGATACTCTATCCTAGGTGATTAAGGTACAATTGAGGTCAAATAGGCTTATCATATAATTCATTGTGCAAACCAGATCTGTTTAAGAGCAAAAGAGGAACTATTAATAAATATACCAGAAAACCAGATATAAACTGGGACTGTGGTGGTAGACAAACCAAGATACAGATAAAAAGAGTCTGGTTCTGGGAACTAATAGATGAGCACACATGGGCACAAACCAATATATAAAGGACATGAGAAACCAAGAAAGGGGGAAGGTGGGTAAGTTGAATGTGTGATAAAACTTACCTATTAGGTACAATGAACACTATTTTTATAATGGGCACACCAAATGCCCTGGCTTAAGCATTATACAAGATATCTATGTAACAAAAACAATTGTACCACCTTAATTAATATTTTGAAAATAAGTA
>NW_012133859.1:3072335-3083926 GCF_000956105.1 Propithecus coquereli | reverse complement strand
TGATGCTCTGAGCTTTGTTATTTCTTCTCTTCTGCTGGCTTTGGGTTTGGTTTGTTCTTTTTCTAGTTCCCTGTGGTGTGACATTAGATTGTTAATTTGTGATCTTTCTGTCTCTTTGATGTAGCCATTTAAGGCTATATACTTTCCCCTTAGGGCTGCTTTTGCTGTATGCCATAGATTTTTAAAGCTTATGTCCCCTTTGTCATTTAGTTCGAGGAATCTTTTGATATCCATCTTTAATTTCATCATTGACCCAAGGATCATTCAGCAGCAGGTTGTTTAATTTTCATGACTTTGTGTAGATTTGTGTGTTCTCTGGGAATTGATTTCTAGTCTTATTTCACCATGGTGTAAGAAGATAAATGGTATGATTTTGATTTTTTTGAATTTTCTGAGACTTGTTTTGTGGCCTAAGATATAATCAATCTTGGAAAATGTCCTATGTGCTGATGAGATGAATGTATATTCAGTAGTATAGGGGTAGAATGTTCTATAGATGCTGTTTGTTTCATTTGTTCTAGAATGCTGTTTAAGTCCAGTCTTTCTTTGTTGATCTTCTGCCTTGATGATCCTTCCACTTCTGTCCAAGGAGTGTCGAATTCCCCAACTATTGAGATGCTATTGTTTATTTCTCTGCTTAGATTTCAAATCATTTGCTTCATGAAACTGGGAGCTCTTGTGTGAGGTGCATATATATTTAGAATTATTACGTATTCTTATTGAATTGCTTCCATTACCATTATACAATGACCATCTTTGTTTCTTTTACCATTTTGATTTAAAGTCTATTTTATCTAATATGAGAATGTCTACCCCTGTTCACTTTTGGTTTCCGTTTTTTTTTTTCTTTTTTCTTTTGGCATATTATGGGGGTACAAATGTTTAGGTTACGTATATTGCCCTTGCCCCACCTGAGTCAGAACTTCAAGGGTGTCCATCTCCCAGATGGTGCGCACTGCACCCATT
Source organism: Propithecus coquereli (assembly GCF_000956105.1). Taxonomy (NCBI): domain Eukaryota; kingdom Metazoa; phylum Chordata; class Mammalia; order Primates; family Indriidae; genus Propithecus; species Propithecus coquereli. Next base: position 3,082,960 of record NW_012133859.1, on the reverse strand, counting down.
CTGTGTATATATACCCATCCCCTTCTCCCCGCTCCTATATGCCCGACACCAATGAATGTTGTTGCTATATGTGCACTTAAGTGTTGATCAGTTAAAACTAATTTGATAGTGAGTGAGTACATGTGGTGCTTATTTTTCCATTTTGGGGATACTTCATTTGCATGGAATATTTTTTTCCATCCCATTACCTTGAATCTGTGTGAGTCCTCATGCTTTAGATGTGTTTCTTGGAGACAGAAAAACTTGGTTTGTGTTTTTTCATCCATTCAGCTAGTGTATGTCTTTTAAGTGGGGCATATAGACCATTGATGTTGAATGTTAGTACTGATACGTGAGATTATGTTCTGTTCAATGTGTTTTGTTTTCCTTCTTGTGCTATTGTTTTGTAAGCATGGTGAGCTATATCTTTTGTGTGTTTTTACATTGGTTGGTATCTATTGTGCTGTTGCATGTATAATGCATTTTTGAGCATTTCTTATATGGCAGGTCTAATAGTGACAAATTCCCTTAGTGTTTGTTTGTCTGGGAAAGACTTTATTTCTTTTTCATTTATGAAACATAGTTTATTTTAGCAGGATACAAAATTCTTGGGTGACAGTTATTCTCTTTAAGGAGACTAAAGATAGGACCCCATTCCTTTCTGGCTTGTAAGGTTTCTTTTGAGAAGTCTGCTATTAGTCTGATGGGTTTTCCTTTGTAAGTAACTTGATGTTTTGCCTCACGGCTTGTAGGAGTTTCACCTTCATGTTGATTTTGGCCAGTATTGTGACCATATGCCTTTTTGCAATGAATCTCCCAGGTGTTCATTGAGTTTCTTCTATCTGGATGTCTAAATCTCCAGAAAGATCAGGGTAGTTTTCCTCAATTATTCCCTCAGATAGGTTTTCCAGGATTTGTGCTTTTTCTTCTTAACCCTCAGGGATGCCTATGATTCTTCTATTTGGTGGTTTTATATAATCCCACATTTCTCTTAGACTTTTTTCATTCCTCTTCATTCTTTGTTCTTTATTTTTGATTGACTGGGTTAATTTGAAAGAATTGTCTTCAAGATCTGAAGGTCTTTTTTCTGCTTGGTCTAGTTTATTCTTAAAACTTTTCACTGTGTTTTCTATTTCCCTAAATGAATTTTTCATTTCCTGGAGTTCTATTTTTTCTTGTTGTTATTAATATATCTATCCCTTTAGTAAATTTTTCATTCATTTCTTAAATTATTTTTCTGATTTCTTTGAGTTGGTTTTCCATTTTCTCTCAAATATCATTGAGGTTCTTTATAATCTTTATGTGGAATTCTTTATTTGTCATTTCAGTATTTTCATTTTGGTTGTGATCCATTGCTAGAGAGCTGGTGTGCCCCTATGTAGGTGTACACTCTGATTTTTCATACTTCTGGAGTTTTTGCATTAATTGCTTCTCATTTGGAGCAGCTGTTGCTTCTGCTTCCTGGATTTTCTTTTGTTTATACGGGGCTTTTGTGGGTGGAGGAGTGAGGCTGGATGGGGCTGGGTCAGGTGAGCCTGCTTTCAGGCTCCACAAAGGTGGGCACAAGCACTGTGTTGGCAAGGGCCAAGGCTGAACTCCCAGGCTGCTGGAGAAAACCATCAGGGAAAGGCTGAAGTGGCCACACCAAGCCAGGAATTCTGCTTGTTGGGGAGGGGATGTCTGGGATTCACGGAGTGGCTGTTGGGAGTGAGAATCACTCTTTTTCCTCTTCCCCTTCCCTGAGGTCTCCTTCTGGCATCTGGCTGCAAGCAGCAGCCCAAACTAGCTGAACTCATCAGCAATGGTACCCATGGGATGGGGTCCTCCCTGCCCAGTGTCCCACCCTGGACTGAAATTGGGACTGTCCTGTGGGAGGAGGGGTGCTCCATGAGTGCACTGGAGCTCGAACCCACACTGCACTCTCCTTTCAGTCCTGCCCACAAGGGCTACGTCACCTCCCATGATTAGTTCACAAATCTCCCCTCCGTGCCCCCAGGCAACACACTTGAGTCCTCAGGGTACGGAATTTGGCCTGAGGGCCCATCCCCTGGTCCCCCAAGTTCAATCCCTGACCATACCAGGGAGAAGCGTGCTGGTCTCAAGTTGCCCATGGAGTGCTCGAGCAGGCTTAATGTCCCTCTGCTTCAGAGTATGTCCTGCTCTTCTGGAGCAGCCAGGTGGGCAGTGCCAGAGAGGGCCAGTGGGCAGGGAGCTCACAGTCTGAGCACCCCTTGATACGCTGCTCATCTTTAAAAGGAAAGGTGTGAGCCCCACTCTCGGTGGAAGCCTTGGTGTAGTGGATACACCAACAGTGGTGAAGCAGCCACTCCTGAGAGCCTTGACTCAATTGTCCCTTGTGGTACCTGTGCCACTTGGCAAGAGTAGATGGGGAAGGGGAGGGAGGGGAAAAGAGTCTGAATGGAGGAGATCTGGCACTCTGGTCATCTCTGTCCCTCTCCCCAGAAGGCAGGTGCCCCAGAATGTCCAAGCTCTGGGATCACAGCTTCCCCAGGACCTTCTGTCCCCCTGTGGCCACTGTAGTCGGGGCCAGAGTTGGGAAATGTTCGTGTATGTGATACGAAAACTGAAGGGCTGAAGTTCCCTAGGAAGGACAAAGGCACACAATGGGTGGAAAAGCTGTATGGTGCCCACTCCCTTGGCTCAGGTCTGTAGTGATGAGGAGTGACCCCGAGGGGGCTGGTAGCCTGGTGCTTTATTTTCAAGAAGCTCCCAGTTCACTAGTGGCAGCAGTGTTTTGGCTCATGAGGGTAGAGAAGTTCTCCAGCAGCTCGGGAGCCTGCTAATAACCACAGGTGTGAGGGAGGCAGAAACAAAACCCCAACCTACCCTTTCCGTGGGACCAAGCTTCTCAGAGATTGATCTCTGCCAAAATCTTGCTCCCTCTTGTTCTGTTCTGAAATGTCCCTTGTACAATTCTGTTGGAATCTCTGGTAGGCGTTGACCCTTTTACCTCCAAATTACACCTGAACTATGGTTTTTTTCATCTAAAATTTTTGCTTCTTTCTGAGACAATCTGGTGACTGATGTCTCTAGTCAGACATCTTGCTCCATCTGTATCCTTGTAATTTAAAACTCAAATTCAGCAAAATATATAAGCATGAAAGTTGTTTTCTCAAGTATGCCTTTGATTGTTGCTTCTGTAGAGAGAGTTTCTCCAGGTCCTCTTCCATATCATTTACATTTTTTACTACGTTGCTAATTCTGTATTTTACTGCCTCCAGTAGAAAATTTAACTTAGCAATTACATTGCTAACTTCCTTGTAATAATTTTCTATCCCATTCATCTGCTGTACATATCACTGTGTTGTCTTTTTTCTCAGGCTTCTTATTCCTTCTTTTTCTTTTTTCCTGTCAAGATTGTATTTTCTTACATTCATCAGCTGATGCTAGATTTTCAAAGTTTCCTTGCAGCTCCCATAGCAAATAATTTTAAAGAATATTTTTTTTGGTTCCTCTGAGTCTTCAGCATAATGCTTCCTTTATCTAAATCTGTTTAATTTAATCACAGGTTTGATGTTCACACATCCTCCAGTGATCTGAGGAATAACAAGATCGATTGTTAAACTACAGGATGGATGTAGATTGTTTTCTGGCTCTGCCAATGTGTTTTCTGGCCAAGCCCTTGCTGATATTTTCTGTTTCCCTTCCCGCTGCTCTGAAGTTCTTAGAGCACTGTTGACTTCTGTTTTTTAGTTGGCTTCAGCTAATAGGGATCTCCAGCAAGAGACTGGAGGCAGGGAAGAGAGTAAGATTGGGGCATTTATTCTCTGGCTTCCTTCCCGATGTGGCTGGGCCCTTTACTCAAGGTTACGGCTCCTCTTAAGACACCTCTCTCATACAATTCTCTCTGTCCATATTCTGGTAACTATTCACCCCCATGCCTTTCCCTTTCAGGACTACAGGTAACAATTGCCCCACTGTTTTTAGCTCCTACCATCAATTTTGGATTTCCCTGTGACTTACTATAATTCTGCTGCTATAACAAAATATGTGACACTGAGTAATCTATAAGAAATAGAACTTTATTTCTCACAGTTACGGTGTCTAAAAGTCCAAGATTAAGGCATTGCCAGACTTGGTGTGTGGTGAGGGCCTGGTCTCTGTTTCCGAGATGGTGTGTTGGTGTTGTGTCCTCCAGAGCAGACAAATGCTGTGTTATCACATGGCGAAAGGGTGAAAGTGCAAAGGGGGCCTAGCTAGTTCTATCCAGCCCTTTCATAACAGCACTAATCCATTCATGAGGGGAAAGTCTTCATGACCTAATCACCTCCCGAAGGCCATACTTCTTAATATTGTTGCATTGTGGGTTATGTTTCAACATGAATTTCAGAGGGGACACAGAAATTGAAATCATAGCACCCTACTCTGCCCACAGTTTTGTAAATACAGGCATACCCCTGAGATATTGCTGGTTCAATTTATACCACTACAACAAAGTAAATATCACCACAGAGCAAATCACACAAATTTTTTGGTATTGCAATGCATATAAAAGTTATGTTTATATTATACTGTAGTCTATTCAGGGTGTAATAGCATTATGTCTAAGAAAACAAATTATATACTTGAAGCAAAAAATACTTTATTGCTGAAAAATGCTAACAATCATCTGAGCCTTCAGGAAGTCACAATCTTTTTGCTGGTGGAGGATCTTGCCTTGATGTTAATGGCTGCTGACTGATCGGGATGTTGGTTGCTAAACGTCTGGGTGGCTGTGGCAATTTATTAAGATAAAACAGCAATGAAGTTTGCCACATTGGTTCACTTTTTCTTTCACAAAAATATTTCTCTGAAGCATGCAATGCTGTTTGATAGCAATTTACTCACTGTAGAACTTCCTTCAAAAATGAAGTCAATCCTCTCCAACCCTGTGACTGCTTTATCAACTCAGTTTATGTAATATTATAAGTCCTTTGTTATCATTTCAACAATATTCACAGCATCTTCACCAGGAATAGATTCCACCTCAAGAAGTTACTTTTTTGCTTATCTATTAGAAGCAACTGCTCATCCATTCAAGTTTCATCATGAGATTGCTGCAATTCAGTTTCTTCTTTAGGCTCCACTTCTAATTCTAGTTCTCTTGCTATTTCCACCACATCTTCAGTGACTTTCTTCACTGAAGTCTTGAACCCCTCAAAGTCATCCATGAAGATTTCAATCAACTTCTTACAAACTCCTGTTAATGTTGACATTTTGACCTCCTCCCATGAATCATGAAAGTTCTCAATGGTGCAAAAATAGCAAATCCTTTCCAGAAGGTTTTCAATGTACTTTTCCTAGATCCATTAGAGGAAGCACTATGGCAGCTATGGTCTTACGAAATGTATTTCTTAAATAATAAGACTTGAAAGTTGAAATTACTCCTTGATCCATGGGCTGCAGAATGGATTCTATGTTAGCAAGCATGAAAACAACATTAATTTCCTTGTATATCATCATGAGAGCTCTTGGGTAACCAGGTACATTATCAATGAGTAGTAATATTTTGAAAGGAATCTTTTTTTCTGAGCAGTAGGTCTCAATATTGTGCTTAAAATATTTAGTAAACCACACTTAAATACATGCTCTATCTTCCAGGCTTTGTTGTTCCATTTATAGAGCACAGGCAGAGTAAATTTAGAATAATTCTTAAGGGTCCTAGGATTTTTGCAGTGGTAAATGGTAATAAATGGAATGGTGACTTAAAAGTCAGCAGCTGCATTATCCCCTAACCAGAGAGTCAGACTGTCCTTTGAAGATTTGAAGCCAAGCATTGACTTCTCCTCTCTAGCTATTAAAAGTCCTAGATGGTATCTTCTTCCAGTAGAAGGGTGTTTAGTCTACACTGAAAATATGATGTTTAGTGTAGCCACCTTCATCAATGATTTTGGCTAGATCTTCTGGATAACTGGCTACATCTTCTATATCAGCAATTGTGGCTTTACATTGTGCTTTTATATTCTGGAAATGGCTTTTTTTCTTTAAACCTCATGAGCCAAACCTTGCTTGCTTCAAACTTTTCTTCTGCAGCTTTCTCACCTCTCTCAGGCTTCATGGAATTGAAGAGAGGTAGAGCCTTGCTCTGGATTAGGCTTTGGCTTAAGGGAATGTTCTCGCTGGTTTGATTTTCTATCCAGACCACTAAAACTTTCTCCAAATTAGCAATAAGGCTGTTTTACTTTCTTATCAATTGTGTGTTCACTAGAGTAGCACTTTTGATTACCTTTAAGAACTTTTTCTTTGCATTTTCAAGTCTTACACCTGTTAAGTGTAAGAGACCTAGCTTTTGGCCTCTCTCAGCTTTCAATATGCCTTCCTCACTAAGCTTAATTATTTCCAGCTTTTTGTTTAAAGTGAGATATCTCACAGTATGTTTACCCTCAACCCTCCCTTCTTGCTCAGAAGTTTTCTGGTAGCTTCAGTCACCAATGAATTTAAGCATAAAGGTGCAACCATGTCTTCAAAATCATAGTATTTCAGTTGTCATTTCCACGTAGGTGAGAAACTGTGGATGAATTTTCTGATTGTTATTCCCCTGCCTTTCTGAGCCAGAGACAGATACTACACCAATTTCCATGTTTTACAGTCATTGGAAATTCCTTCAAATTATGAATAAACTTGACCATCAGTGCTAGTTTCCAGAAGTGTTATGAGTCTTTATTAATGGATTGATTATTTGATTAATTGATTGATCTTTAGCCAGAACTTGGCAGAAAGTGGAGCAAAATTTTAGAAGTAGTTTTTTTAGGAGGTGCTACCCAGATGTCACTTCCAAACAAGAAGTCTGAGCTTATCTTTTCTGATAAGGAGATGAGATTCAATTTCATTTTTATAAATCATATCTGTCTACTAAAGCAGACACTTGATTGAATCAAAGAAGGCTTTTTCTTGGACGTCCTGAATGATTGCCTCGATTCTCCATTTAGTACACGTGTATTGCAGTAATGGTGTTTGAGGGAGAGGGGGATGGTAGGTCTAATTGGCAAGTCTGGTTTTATAAGCAGGCTGCTTTCATCTTGCTCTTCTTTGGAAATAATGAGGTTTGTAAAATTACTGTAAATATATGTCTGAACATGTAACCCTCCTCACCTCTCTCTCCTCATAATTTCATAAGCAGCTGGTGTTGCCGTGGCAGTTGAACAGAACAAACTTGCTCCTTGCAGGACATCTGTATCCAATATAGACTATCTGGCATGTCTGTGTCCCTTCTCTGTGTGTAGCATGATGGAAAGCAGGCTTCGAGTTTTGGGTCCCTGCCCCATGTACTTCTCTGTATCGTGAAGTGAACAGCCACTTCCTCTCCAAGTCTCATAAATGCTACAGGGATTTTCATTTTCCATCAGGAGGATGAGATTTTCTTTCTCCCTGTGATCTCAGAAGTCCTTGTAGCTGGCACTCTGCAAAAAGTGAAGAAAAGGCCGCTAGGCCCTTGATTGTGCCATCTGTTCCACAGCCTCATAATTCCAAAAACATAGAGAGTCCCAGCTTTTCATTATGGTTTTGTAAATAGAAACAATAGACATAAAACAAGCCATAATTGATACACAAAGTTCAGCGAGATTGGGTGATGGCTACGTATAAAGATCCAATTCACATCCGTACTCTCGGCCTGGTCTCCGTTTTCTTTCCTTCTTGAATATCCCATTCAGAAGAATCAACTGCTATAAGAGTCTTAGAGAGTATATTTTTGCTTATAAATTTTGACGTTATTTGAAATAAATCATAAATATATTAATCTACATAATCCCGATCTTGTCCTATTTAGAACAAAGGAGTTTGCTTAACAGAGAGAGTGTTTAACAGAACTATGACCTATAACAGTAGTTGTCAGTGTATGGTGCCCAAACCAGCAATATCAGTGTTCCACTGAAACTTAGCAGGGATGCAAATCCTCAGGTCCCACCCAAATCAGAAGACCCAGGGGTGGGGCTCCTCGATCCGTGTTTTCCCAAGCCCTCTAGGTAATCTTGATGCATCCTAAAATTTGAGAAGCTCTGGTCTCTAAAAGGTGACTAGTGAAGTGGAATTGAAAATAAAATGAATGTCTGCGCAATGTATTCGTTTAGGTAATGACTAAGTAACTTTGGAGCTGATCTATTAATACTTTTTCTGTGAGGACTCACTTGAGTGATCTTCTGACTTACCTGTATTAATTTAATTAATTTTCACTACAATCCTACATGTTAGGTACTGTTACTCTTACTTTCAAGATGAGGAAACAGGGTAAATACCTTGTTCAAGTTTGCTCAGCTTAATCAGAAATAGAAGTGCAATCCAACTCAGGAAATCTGGGGCTTAGGAAAAAATGGTTACCCTTCCTTGGATTTGTAGGGATCTGGGAAGGAGCTGGAGACTTTGCACAAGGAAACCAAGGCCCTTTAGGAGAAGAGTCTGAGGCCAGACCTGCTGCCAGAAGTATGGAGATAAGGAAGCGTGTCAGAAAAAGCAGGACGCAGCTTCACATGGTATGGCGAGGAATGTATGCTCCGTGATGTATAAACATCTCTGTCCCTAGAATCACACTCCGGTATGCCCATTTCTCTATGTTACAGCTCCACATCTATGAAATTACTTCTTATATTTTACCCCTACTGGAACGCTTTTCATAAATTTCACTTGCCCAGGTTTGGTGGCACTGATGGCTAGAGAGTTCTGTATCACAGTGGATGGAGAATAAAACCCCTGATGGATTGGATTTCCTCTGACTATTTCAAGGGTATCAGCTAAGTCTACTTGTGGGTGTTCACAGGGGTCTGCTTACGTACTCGTTAAATTATAGTTTAGTTTCCTTCTGCCTTGACCCTGTGATAGAAATCTGTATAAGATAGTACCAAGTCTGAATGTGTTTCCCCAAATCCATATGTTGAAACTGTCACCAAGGTGATAGTATTAAGAGGTTGGGCATTTAGGAGCTACTTAAGTCATGAGGAGCCCTCATAGCTGGGCTTAGGGCACTTATAAAAGGACTCCAGGGAGTGGGTTCATTCTTTCCTGCCCTCCCACTGCTTGGGGACACAGCGTTCCATCCCCGCTGTGGCCACACGTGGCAACAAGGCTCCATGTTGGAAGCAGAGAGCAGTCCTCCCCAGACACACCAAACCTGCCTGCACCTTGATCTTGGACTTCCCAGCCTCCAGAACTATGAAAAACAAATTTCTATTGTTCATAAATCACCCAGTCTATGGTGTTTTTGGTCATGGTATCACAAACAAACTGAGATAGATAGTCAACTTTTGTTTATCTAGGACAAAATCAGATAGAAAGCCCCAATCTTAAAATTCCTCCTAGATTGTCACCATGAGGTAACATCACATTGCTTGCAGTATCACTGTTGTATTGTATTGCATATTTATGGTTTGAGGAAAATTATCAGGAAAAGTTCATTGTGGGAAAAATGTGGAGTTAACGATCTAATGAAGATCTGCTCTTCCCTTCCTTCTGTTGGTTTAGACCCATCATTTGGATACCTCCTTCTTGGTACCTAACTTGAACAGTCTGAGTCAGAAATGTCCTCCTCAACCTTTCTAGGACAGGTGAGCAGGACCCACGAGCCTGGGCTTCCTTTTCTATCCAGCACCCACCATCTCCTCCACAGCCCTAGCCAATTTGCAGATGTTTCTTCCACAGCTGGCTCTGGTTCGCCTGCTCACTTTCTCACCACAGCTGTGGCTGCTCACGTGCCTAGTGCTGCTGGTTGAACACAGTCCCAAGGGGTGGCTGGTGGGGTCACTTCTGTCCTCACTGGTGAACATGGCCAGAGCCATCTGCAGGGGCCAGACTCTCTGTCTGAGTTGCCCAGGCTCTCCCAGTTGCAGCCACTTCTCAATGCTCTGGGCTTCCCCGTCACCACCATGCCACTGTTCTCTCCCATCACTTCTTTTTTTTTTCTTTTTTTGAGACAGGGTCTCTGTCACCCTGCATAGAGTACAGTGGTGTCATCGTAGTTCTCTGTAACCTCAAACTTCTGGGCTCAAGTGGTCCTCCTGCCTCAGTCTCCAGAGTAGCTGAGGCTACAGGTGCACGCCACCATGCCTGGCTGATTTTTTCTATATTTGGTGGAGATGGGGGCTCACTTTTGCTCAAGCTGGTCTTGAACTACTAAGCTCAAGTGATCTTCCTGCCTTGGCCTCCTAGATTGCTAGGATTACAGGCAAGAGCCACCGCGCCTGGCCCTGTCACTTATTTTCTTTTCCATGGGCCAAAACAGAACAGGATGTGGGGTACAGTTATTTAAGGCTTCGAATGCTAAGGTACTTGGTACCCTGCCTTCTCATTCTCCACCACAAGGCTGTTGACCTCATTCATCAATAGTAATATTACTGTGCCTATTTAAAAGCCAGCTTCTTTGAGTAAGAAAGTGACATATTACCAACAGGAAAAGGAAAACCAAATTCAAAACAATTTGGTATTGCTAAAAACTCAATCTCAAAAAACTGCTTTAACTCTGAAGGTCTTCAAAACTGTATGCAAGCCTTGCTAATTACTTACTCAGTAGGTGAGGGATTATCAATTACCAAAACAGAATGAAGTAGTAAAGTTAAATCTTAAACCATAAAGATGTTACAATTAGACTTAAGGATCTGTTGTTATTGTTGTTGTTTTTGAGAATATCATCTTGGTACTCAGAGATACATATTATCGAT
>NW_012133859.1:3069504-3071180 GCF_000956105.1 Propithecus coquereli | reverse complement strand
GGCATTTTCATAGCCACCATTCAAATATTTTGATCCCTCCAGCCAAGAAATCATGGCTGATGAACTACACTTATCCATCATAACAAATTCTGATAAAGGGACACCCAGTCATCAATGCTCCAGATGTACACATGTCCAGCACCTGTGTACTTGAGTCAGCAGATAAACATCCCATTTTCTTCACGGAAAGGTTTGCATCTTTGCATGGGTGGGTTCAATCGATAGCTTGTGGAAAAATATCACTATGTATGTTTAGCAGAGATCAGAAGAGATTCTCATTTATCAAGGCTGGCCATTGGCATAACAGCGTGGAAATATTTGGATAGCTCTGTCCGCACCGCATTCTGAAGATGATAATAGAAGCTGAGTGTCACCAGCAACACCATCTTAGGATGCATAAATATTTATATCCCCTTTCCACAAAGGAAATACTACTGTAGTTTAAAAAAAAAAAAAAAGAGTAAGAGGAGAAGGAAGGGAAACATTTGTGTGTCTTTTAACTTATCTACAGGGAACATTGTTTTCCTGGTTTCGAATTTCTACCCATCACCACTCCCCACTTGCTCCCTGATAGTCCTCACTTTGCTAAATCACAACGTCAAATTAGAGGCTGGAAATGTGGTCCGGCCATGATTTCAGCAGACCTGCTCTACTGCAAAAATCCCCTTGGCCAAGAAGTAAGCCTCTGTCTTTTCTTGGGGAAGAAAGAAGGATGTGTCGATGGTTTCTTAATGTGAAAATTGGCCTGTTATGCCCATCTCTCAGGGTCTTTTTCCATCCCCATCCCCAGGAGAAGGACTTGTGCCTCCCTACCATTCTTCAGATTTAGAAATGAAATTTCACACTTGCAGAGATTTAAAGTAATTTCAAAAGTTGAATAGAAGATGACAATTGGTGGGTTTGAGCCATAAAGGACACAGCCGAAGTACTTCAGTGTCACATGAAGGAATAAGACCCTTGGGCCTTATGGGAAACAATCTCCTCTTTGATACCTCCCCCACCCCTTGTTGCCACTCTATTAGCATCGCCTTTCCCCAGTGGACCAGTGGTGCTCAGAGGAGTGAGCCGTGGATCAGGCTGACTGTGCCTTTGATACGTTCGGAAGTTCACTTGGGATGCAGCTGATACCTGTTAGCATGATTGGTTTCTGCTAGTCTACTCCCCGTGCTCAGCCTCTATATGAGTTCATGTCTTCAAACCAAATTGTGGCCAATTATAGCTTGACCCTGATTATGAAAATAATTGAAGGCTTCAGCTTTTATTCCTCTGTGGGAGGATATAACAATATGTTAGTTCTCTAGAGCTACCAGAACAAAGCAGCAGAGACTCGGTAGCTCAAACATCAGAAATTTATTTTCTCACAGTTTTGGCAGTTAAAAGTCCAAGACCAAGGTGTGTGTCTGCAGGGTGGTTTCTCCTGAGGCCTCTCTTCTTGACTTGTAGACAGCCGTCTTCTTCCTGCGCCTTTACATGATCTTCCTCTGTACATGTCTGTGTCCAAACCTCTTCTTACAATGACACCAGTTATACTGAATTAGGACCTACCCTAATGAACTCCTTTTAACTGAATTACCTCTTTAAAGACCCTACACCAAATGCAGTCACACTCTAAGGTATTGGGGGTTAGGCCTTCAACATAATGTGTGGGGTCAGGGGAAGACATCCCATAATAAACA
>NW_012133859.1:3065529-3068959 GCF_000956105.1 Propithecus coquereli | reverse complement strand
CAGCCCTTGTGTATGTGGACCTAAGGTTTGGAGCCTGAGTCAAGAATTGTTTGCTCTTGGCTGAAGCTGCCATAATTTACTATTTATTTGAAATATAAATCCTGCCTACTGCAAAAGGATTGGAGGTGCAGTATGACTTTAAACCTAATGAAAAAGAGAAGAATAGTAACCATATGAAATTCAGCAGAATGAATAGATGTTACTAGTTACCAGGAAAGACCTAAAGATTATGTAGTTTGGCCCTTAATTATTTTTTAGATTTCCTGAAAACAGAAGAAGACAGCGATATACTGAGATATGTTGTCTTCATGAACTGTTAAAAGAAAGCAGGCAAACTTGTCTGCAGGGTAAATTTTTTCCCTGAAACGAAACCCAAGGAGAAATTTATTGTGTGAGACACTCTGCAGAGAACTGAGTGAATTAAGAGTGGCAGATGTTGAATAAGGGATAGTGAATCATAAAATAGACAATGTCTTCAAATAGGTTCAATGAAAGTAATTATTTATGATAAAAACTGTCTTAAAGCTAACTTCAGTCTTAAAGGGGAACATTTGGTGTAATTCATGTCTTTGAGGAAATAAAATCCTTAGAAAACTCCCTTCTTCCTGTGGTATCTGAAGTGACAGTGGGAGAAAGAAACTCTGAGATAGCGAGTAGCCACCACATTACAGCCAAGCCCATTGAGGAGTCCTTGGACGTGCCACAGCATGTCGAGGGGTGATCCGGGCTTAGGAGCTGGCAAAATTGGATGGCTTTTCAAAAGAACGTGCAGAAATTTCTCTGACTTTTTTTTCCTTTTCATTTTCTTTCTCCTCCTCCTCCCCTTCCAATCTTCCTTCTTTTCTTCTGTTGGTCTCTGAGAGAGAGAGGTCAGAGTGCCAATCATGGCACGACTAAATAACAAAGAGCTGAGTGGCTCTCAGAATGGGAGGCTCTGTAGCCTCCAAGAGTCCCCAGTGACCCACACGCCCTTTATAGTTCTCTCCCATGGTGTGTCAGGGCCCTTCTGTGTGACCAATATGATAGAGCAGAAGTGATGGGCTGTCATTCCAGGATAAAGTCAAAAAAGACCCATGGTTTCCTGCTTGCTGTCTCTTGCCCTCTTTCCTGGGTCACTCACTCTGGGGGCCACCAGCTGTTGTGTCACGCACGAGCAGCCCTGTGGAGAGGCCCACTTGGCAAGGAACTGAGGCCTCCTGCCAGCAGCCACTGAGTGAGGTTGGAAGTGGGTTCTCCAGCCCGTGAAGCCTTCAGAGGACAACAGCCTGGGCTGGTATCTCTACTGAGAGACCCCAAGCCAGAACCACCCAGCTGAACTGCTCCTAATTTCCTGACACACAGAAACTGTAAGAAAACAGATTGTTGTTTTTACGTTGCCAAATTTAGGGGTAATTTGTAATCTGTAATAGGAAACTAATACAGCATTCAGTTGCAAATTGGTTGCATGCTGTGATGCAAACACACTCTCTCTTGCTGAAGTGTCATCTCTGAGGCATTACATGGTCTTTGCATGGTCTTTTCCTGCACATGTCTGTGTCCAGCTTTCTTCTCCAAGGAGATGACACCTCCTTGGGCACATGCTCTCCCTTAACCTACTTAGTTTTCTTCATAGTCACTCCCTGCTATGACATTGTGCTTTGGTTTGTTCACTGTTTGTCTCTCTTTATGTAATGTAAGTTTCACATGGCAGGGAGTTGTCTCTTCTGTTCATATTTTTGGCACCGAAGAAAGTGCTTGGCCCATAGCTGATACTCAGTAAATACTGTTTGAATAAGTTAAATTAACCAAGTCTTTGGTAACTGTCGGCTGCCAGTGACTGAATTCTGGGAAGAGCAGTGCAAGCAGCCAACGCCGGTGGACACCGTCAGACCATATCTGACGAGTGCAACTTCAGCTCAGCCCAAGGGAGGATGGCAGGTGGAGGTCTCAAGTAGACTCTGTGTTGCTTTCCAGGAGTTTCCTTGGTAAGAGAACTGACAGACAGTGGTGACTCCGGAATATCGATAAGGAGGTTTGGTTGGGAGGCGAGATGGCTGAAGAGGAACTTCCATAGCCTCTTATGTGAAAGACTGAGAAAAGCTGAAGTGTTCATATCAAAGAAACTGTTTGATGGCGGCTTAGCTACAGCCCTTCTGTATATTATTTATTCACATTGCCAGTGTGGATAGATGAGTGGATGTCCCCTCAGGAATAAGACAGAGCCTTGAAGTTTGTCATGTGGATAGTACAGGACATAACGTCTGACTTTATTTTGTAGTCCCTGCTGATAAATCCAGAGCATGCGTCAGCTGAACTTGGAGACATCTCTGGCTATTCTCTTTGTTTCTCAATCTGCATTCAATCTGTAAACAAATCTTTTAAAAAACCTACTCAGAATCTAACCACTTTTCACCACTCCACCTACACCAGCCCGTCCCAACCACTCTCAACTCTCACTTAGATTGTTGCAGTAGCTTTCTAGCTAGTCTCTGCCCTTTCGCCCTGGTGTCATTACACATTTGTTTCAATGAGAAGCCAGAGGGTGCTTTTTAAAATGTAAGTCAACTCATATTACTCCTTTTGTTTAAAATCCCTCATTCTAACTGGGAGTAAAAGCCAAATTCCTTACAATGGCTCCAGCCTGTCCCAAGCTGCTCCTGTCACCTCTGGGACCCCATCTCTTCCCGCCCTGCCCGATTTTCTCTGTGCCCCAGCCCTGTGGCTCCTTGCAGTTCCTGGAACAAGTGTGGGGGTGCGGAGGGAAGGGCTTTGCTTTTGCAGTTCTAGCTGCTGGGAATGCCCTTTGGGAAGATACCCACTCTCCTGTTCCCTCACCTTCTTCAAGTCTTTTCTCCATCGTCACATTTTCAGTGAAGATTTTTCTGAAGTCTTTTAAAAGTTAAAACTTCTCCACACTGCTCTCCCTCTCCCCCTTCCCTGCTTTGTTTTGCACCGTAGAACTCTCTCATCCTCACCCATACACACATTTTTCTCCTTCATAGATACATTCTATCCACACACAGATGCACCCGCACATACGTATACACACACAGGATTCATTTATTTTGTTGTATTTTTTGTCTGCCTCTAACAGACCGGTGCTTTGGAAACTTTAATCTGAGGATCCCGCTAGAGTGCAGGGGCTGAATTTTTAACATCCTGAGTGTCACAGGTGCTGCTGGGCCGTGGACAACACTCTGAGGAGCAAGTCTCTCAGGACTGCGCTGTCCTGTACAGCAGTCACCAGCCACATGTGATTATTTAAATTTAAATAATTAAAATAAAATTGAATATTCAGTTCCTCCATCACAATAGGCACATTTCAGGTGCTCACTAACCACCCAGCGACTAGTGGCTGCTCTTGGAGAGCACAGAACATTTCGTTATCACTGAAATCACAATGAGTGCTGCTCTAGCCATCTGTGACTATTTAAATTTAAATTAATTAAAA
>NW_012133859.1:3050236-3053042 GCF_000956105.1 Propithecus coquereli | reverse complement strand
GATTGCAAAATGAGGAACTGTACAGTTGAAATCCAGTACCTTTGTATAGTTACTCTGGAAGCATGAACAATGTAAAATTGTGCAAAGGTAATTATATTGACTCGGTTTCCATCTCCAAAAGAAAGGCTTTGAGATGAAATGGAGAATACTACTTTTCACTTGTGACAGCGGTTTTGTCCCTTTATCTACTTTCTTATAAATGAAAAAGGCCATGGTAAGTTTGTTCAAATTTTAAATGTAAACACCCATGAAGAATACATTCATGATGTGAAACCTGTATTTTTTAAAAACATTTTATTCATAGAGGGAGGCTGCATTCATTAGGGGTTGGAAGAAGACTGGAAAAAAAGGAAGTGTCAATTATTGGTTAATCCTTGTAATTAAAAATCCTTTCTCCTATATCTTGTGCACGTCTATCTGGAAATGGGCTTCCTAAGCCCACTCAGATTCTGGGAGACACCTGGGGCCTCTGAAAACTCATGAGTACTCTTGACTCTGCCTGCAGAGAAATTGGATTTAAAAGCCTTCCTCGAGCTCTTGCCCTTCCTAATGGCCGTCTCTATTTAGTTTATTATTACTGTGGACACATAATTTCACATTCACAACCCTGTGAAATTTGAGGTTTCAAAAAAACCTATCCTCAGTGAATTTACAAGTAAAATCCATTTCTTGGCTATTTTAAAGGCTATCTAATCAATCTTACTTAGGCTGCCTGGTATTTTGAAGGTTACTGACATAGTCTAGTTTTCAATAAAGGGACGTGGTAAATTGAGAAACCTCAATTATTCTGATCGTTCCCATTGCAGGTATGTAACAATTGGTGTGACAGCAAAGAGCACCCATGTTGGCTGAAAAAGTCAAGGATTATTGAGGGAGAGAGCTCCTTCTACTCTCCCTGAGCTCGATTCTAGGGAATCAGGGTTCCAGGTGCCCAGGCATATGGCTGTGTTTGGACTGTTACTGCATATGCTGTTTGGGAGGACAGCAAGCTGCTTTGAAGTTCTGTTTTCTCACAACATTCCTAGCCTTTAAAATATATATATATATATATGATGTGTGTCTGTGCATGTGTGTACACACGGGGATTAATTTCTGAGAAGACACTGGAATAAAATAGAACCTACCATGTTTTCATATGACTAACCCAAAGCAATGGAAATGTTAAGATATGGTTAGTACAGTTGATATTTTGATGTTAACCCTATAATAGAGAGAAATTATTACATTAACCTTATCAAATATTTTCCCGAGTGAGCTTCGTGCATGCCGTTTTGGGTGTTGAAGAGCATCACTGTTTGTTATTCCTTGATACCCACCTTGTCTGAGTTTACAAAACCCAGTTCAAGAGTCTTCTACTCAAAGCCTCATCCCTCTCTCCTAATAATGTGCTGGACAGTATTTATTTGTTAAATTCCATCAGGGCAGGACTCTCAGTGACAAAACAGTACTGGCACATGTTATATTCTTAGTAAGTATTTATTCAAATGATTGAATGTTGCCATATTCTTTTTATATTCCACTCCTCTACTCCAACTTATTATATGATGTTATAATTTTTTGATCTGAGTTTCTTTAGGATAAGGATATTGTACATATTCACCCAGAACTTGTCATAGTACCTGGCATATAGTAGATGGTCAATAAACTATTTTCAAAGTTCTGTTTTTATGATTGGCACTTACAAGGCATCCTTTGTTCATGAAGAATGAGTGCAATTTCTAGTTGCCATCGTATGTTGATCATCACATGGGCTAGGGTAGAATTCGGACATAATAATTCCATCAGAGTAAAATTTAGTAGTTGAGTGACCTCAAAGACAAACATTCCCCAACATAGAAATAACTAGTTTGGAATTTTTAGGTCAAGAATTTTTTTTAAATGATCCTTCAAGGCAATCCTCTGATGCCTGGAAGATGCTGATTGCTAACACTTGAGAAACAGCCTAGAGCTTACAGGCAGCCTTCCTGAGTAGCCCACAAGATTAGCATCTGAGATGCTGATGCTTCCTAGGGTAGCTCTGTGGGAGATGCCACAACAGTTCTGTTGACAGGCAGGGATCGTGCCCTGTCCGCTTCCCAGATGGAGATGTTCTTTCACCCCGTGTGGTTTGAAATAAAAGCTGATCTGCCAACTTAAGACGGTAACTACAAGATGGACCTGTGGCTTTAGGGGATAACGCACTCAAAGAACAAAGGAGGAATAACCATATCCTGGGTGCATTCCTGGATACAGTGTCCCTAGTCTGACTGTCTATGAGAGTTTTTCTTACCTCGTGTGAATGGCTTTTCCCTGCTGGTGTCATCTTAATGAAACTTGCCTGAGTTGCTCTTTAGGCAACCGAAGCTGTGTTTAGGCAAGTCTCAGTGACAGCATCAACATCCGCTGTAGGCAACAATGACAGGCACGCCCCCAAGCCTTGCACCTCTCCCCACCACAGAAGGACAACTTCTGGTGTATAGATCAAAAAGAAAAAAAAAACTAACTAACAGCGTGTAAGAGGAAAGTCAATTTTGTGTGGCACATTTTCACTGCCACATTTACCCAGCTCTCAACATTCTTTCTTCTTCATCTCCTCTGCCAGTTAGCTTCTCTCTGAGCTGATCACGATTGCCAACCATTGAACAAATGCATCGCTTTTGACGACTTCTCTGTGATGATTCAGATATAGTAGGCAGTTTTATTATCTTACTTTTCCCTTGAAAAATTTTCAGTCTTTTCGTTTTCATTTTGCATGCTCTTAGATATCAAACTTCTAGAAAAATTTTTCTAATTCTGAACAAATGTCAGTTTAAGAAGTCATGAATCT
>NW_012133859.1:3049027-3050186 GCF_000956105.1 Propithecus coquereli | reverse complement strand
GCTGCTGGTGGGACTGCAAACTAGTACAACCTCTATGGAAAGTAATATGGAGATTCCTCAAAGAACTAAAAGTAGAACTACCATTCCATCCAGCTGTCCCACTACTGGGTATTTATCTAAAGGCAAAAAAAGACACTCTATAAAAAAGACACCTGCACTCAAATGTTTATAGCAGCACAGTTCACAGCTGCAAAGATGTGGAAACAACCGAGTCCCCATCAATACATGAGTGGATTAATAAAATGTGGTATGTGTATACCATGGAGTACTACTCAGCCATAAAAAAAAAAATGGTGAACTACCTCTTACATTATCCTGGATGGAGTTGAGCCCATTCTTCTAAGTATCACAAGAATGGAAAAACAAACACTGCATGTACTCACCGCTAGATTAGAACTAATTGATCAACACTTATGTGCACATATGGAAATAACATTCATTGGAAATCAAGCAGGAGGGAAGGGGGAGGTGGGGATGAGTAAATTCACACCTAACGGGTACAATGCACACTATCTGGGGGATGGGCACACTTGTAACTTTGACTCAAATGGTACAAAAGCAATTTATGTAACCAAAATATTTGTATCCCTGTAATATTCTGAAATTAAAAAAAAAAATCTTTAAAATATAGAAGTTGCATTTCCTATCACCATAAGAATTACCAAGTGCCTCTTAGTTTCAGCCAGAGGAACTTTCAGACAAATTTTCCCAAGGCCTTCCTGGGTCCCAGTACTGGCAAGGTTCAGCCTTGGGTTCCCAAACTCTGCCTTGGAGAGGAACTTTGCTGTGGAGCTGCTGACAAGATACTTTCACATCATTCGGAAAACTCGATAGGAAAGTTCACTTTACTGCTTAGCCAGAACAAGCTGTTGGCTGTGAAGAATTAGTCATCTGAGCCCCAAGGCCAGTGAGTGAATTAAAGAAACAGAAACACTCGTCACCTGAGCATGTGTGGCTTTCCTTTTTGTAAATGTGAAAGGACTCGTTACATAACAGGATCACCTTTAAGATCATTTTGCCACTTGCTTTTGGGATTAAGCACAAGCTCTGAAAGAAAGAGAGACTAATGCTCTGCTATGGCAATGTTTGTATTTCCCTTCGCCTTCCTGTGTGCACTATTTTTAAAAGAAATATTACACACAGGAGCCCCAAGGCGAAG
>NW_012133859.1:3039926-3045600 GCF_000956105.1 Propithecus coquereli | reverse complement strand
AAGGGTGAATGCATTTTACTTACTGATAAGTAAGTAAATAAGTTCCCTTATTCTGGGAACTTGACAAAAATTGCATGGGGCTTCCTCAAATTAATGTTGCAAAGCAATTGACAGTCCCATTAGTTTATATGAGAGTTGTTAAAACGGTTAACGCAGGGTGAGAGGGTGGTCAGCGATGAATTCATTTAAAATTGATGTCTCTTAATACTTTCTTACTTGCTAAGGATGAAGTTCCCCAGTCATCTCTCAGTACTTGCTTTCTGCCACATTGATTTCTCAGATCTAAAGGTCTGGGCGAGGAAGGACGTTGGCATTTCACTTTTCCCAGCTGACTTAGATCAGGCTTCCATATTCTCCTTCCAGGTTCTAATGCTCTAAGGCAATTAAAAAGAATTTATAACAACTAATGGTCATCAGAATTTTAAAGATTCCTCCAATGTTTGTAACCTGTGCCAAGGTAAGTATATTCAGGTCTATAATTACTTATCCATAAATCTGAAATCCAAAAAGCTCAGAAAAAAAATAGAAGTTTTTTTCAATATGTATGGTAGAAATTAATTTGGTGACAAATCTGACCTGAACTGATGTAATGCTATTTATAGTCTGTAATAATCTTGTGTAGTGTGATTATTTGGAACTATAGCTACAGAAATATTAACATTTGATTAGGAGTGCTGTCCCAGACTTTGCTGTGAGTGTTACAAAATACATGTAGGATAACTTTTGAATATATGCAAAATTATGAATTCCAAAATACATCTGGCACCAAGATTTGGATTAAAGAATTGAAGACCTGAACTATACTGTGAAAGTAATGTTGTGTCACTTACCTGCCAATTTTAAGACAAAGTCATTGTGTCAAGAGAGATGAAAAAACCATGGATGCAACTTTAAATAGGACAACAGCAGTGGCAGTGACCTGGCTTGCTCTGTCCTTCATCATAAAGCAAGTCTTTTGCTCATTTTAGAGTGTCCCCATTTGAACCCCACTGTTCTGCGGCAAGAGCATTAAAAATGAAGCTGAGCCTGATTACCAACATATTGCTTTATTTCTTGGTGGTAGTAAATTAAGGCTTTCTAGAGTCATACAGCACGCAGTGATTTGAACATTAGAATTAAAAAAACAATGAGCATTCAATTTAGCAGAGCCAGGAAGGAAGCAATGTTTTAAAATAGATAAATTTCCTAGTGAGGCCTTTTGCTTGGTCTCTAAAATCTGCTGAGCTGTTTCCCCAGTAACCTCCGTCATAGATTCCTACCCCGAGGGAGAAGAGAATGGATGAAGAGGAGACTGGGAAAAAAGGAGAAACTGGGTGAGACAGTACATGCTGGGCAATCATTGTGAAGTCAGCTGTGTCTCATGTTTGGAAGACAGTGTAGGTGACGCGGTCAGGAGGTGTCGAGAAAGATGTTCACAATGGTTCAGGGAGCCATTTGGATCTCTCTGCTCATTCCAGGAGTATTAAACCAACTCACTTGGAAGACCCCAGGGCCAAGGTTAGGGACAATCCTTTGTGACTCTCAAAGTTCGAAACTTTAAGTAGGGTCACAAGTCCAGAGCAGAGGAATGCTACCTTAAACTTCTTTCATGGTTCGAAACTCTGTGGCCATCACTAGACACTGCCCTCCAGCTAAACAAATGATTTTCCCCCATGGCATGTAGCCTTGATTGCACATCTAAGTTGGTGACGATGTTGATTGGACAGGCCACGTTTAATGTAACAGGAAAAATAAAAGACACTTCCTGGGCAGATGCTACCTCATCACACTAACTTTTCCTTCCCAACAGAAGACTACAGTACGCACGGGAGCCTACAGTGGCAGTGCAGTTGTCGAGGGTATGCAAGCTGGGTCTGAAACAAATTCAGCGAGCTTGGCTTGGAGATGCAGAGGTTCTGGCTTTGGACGGTGGACCCTTTGAGAAGGAAATGGATGAGCTGTTTCAATAGTGATGAAGGAGGGGCCTGGCCAGAGAATAATTCGGGAAAGGGCGTCTGTTAATTAATAAAAGCCAACTTAATTTCATGAAAAGGAGCAATGGAATTTCTTCTGGCTACCTGATTTCATACCAACCAGGCTAACATATAGATTTCTATTCTGATAGGACCGTTTAAAATTCCATCCATTTAAAATACATATTTTGTGATGATTTTAATGTTCTATTCAAAGGGTCTGGTTGGTGGACTAGTGTCTAAGTTGTATCAGTGCATTTTCTCTTCCATTTGCCTGGCATTTTTGAGTAAACAGAATTTAAACACCTGGAAGTCTGTTTTGCATTCTTTGATGGAAAACATGCAGACAGCCAAGGAGGAGGTATACAAGATGGCAATTTGCACTATTAAACATTTACAAACTTAACCAGATAGGCTTCATGTGATGAAGTCTGGATGCATAAAGAAATAAATAGATGAGAAGAGTCCAAATGGGATCTGAATGACAAAGGACCAAGGTGTCTGTCCTTGCCAGCTGCAGGACAGATGTGCCTGATGCATGCCAGGTGCGCAAGGCGAGGGATTAAGAAAACCTTTGAGGACGTGTGTTTCCTTGGGCCTTGCTTGTTAATTAAAAATTGTGAGGGTCTTTCCTCCTACTTGAAAACACTGAGCAAAGCAATTGGACCGGGGGATCTGGGCTCTGCTGTGATTATGGATTCTGGTGCCTCACTAAGAGTGGAGGGGGGAAATGCAGAAAGTACTTGTACAAAGAAATCATAGCATCCAGCAGGGGAGGAGAGGATGTGCAAAGGACTCGCCCACCAAAACACACAGGGACATGGGTAATACTTAGGTGGGAGCCAAAGGACACACAGGACCCTCTGTGCACTGACGTTAGCTCTGCAGAATCGCCTGACAGCACAGAATCAATTCTCTTGGAAGAGGTAGATGCCTGTGTGCTCGGTGCCAAGGTGCTTCTGTTTATTAGTATCTCTGTTCCCTCAATTCTAAAATGAGAATGAAACTAATCTTTGAGCTGGATGGTCTCTGATTCAGTGCTGGAAGTTGCAGCCCAGAGAGGTGAAGTGCTTTGGCCAAGGTCACACAGCTAGTCAGTGGCAAAGCTGGGGAAAAACGAGGTCTCTTCTTCCACCATGCTGCTGGCCATAAAGGATTTATAAAAAGGTTTGGGAAGCACTTGTACGTGCAAAGCGCTATGAGATTTACTTAACCAGAATTTGCTTGGATGTGGGATTGAGGAAGGTAATTTAGGCCAATCAGTTTAAAGAGGAGATCAGGAGGGCATTATTGTTCTGATGCCTTGTTGCTGTTGCTGCTGCTGTAGGAGGAGGGGCTGAGGTGGGATGGGGAGTAAGATGCCTTTTTAAAGACACCGCAATCAGCCTGCTGAGGTACATCTTTTGTGAGAAGAGAAATTGCCTACAAATGACCAGACCAAAAACAAATCTGTTTGCTGTAACAGAAATTTGTCTCCCACCCTCCCCCCACCCCTCATTTCTTTAACCTCTGTTGCCCATGAGAAATTAGGAAAAATAAAAGCCGGATTCCTAAGAATCTTCCTGGGGGAAAGAGCTGTTATGAGTGGCTGTCGATGCGTACATATGCTGCTTTTTTTTTTTTTTTTAAAAAAAAAACGTTTTGTTTCGTTCACGTTTGTATGAAAACAACGCCGGACGAAAGCTGTCCCTTCAGAAGAAGGCCGGGTTGGTGTGCTCGATGACGCAGCGCTTGCAGTGGCGTTTCACAAACCGCAGGGCCTCCACGGAAACCTCGCAGTCCTGGACATTGAGCATCTGGAGGTCGAAGCAGTTGGCGGCCACGATCTGCAAGCCCTGGCCGGTGATGCTCTCGCAGGACTTGAGGCTGAGCCGCTTGAGGTTGAAGCAGTTCAGGGCCAGGCACTCCAGGCCCGTGTCGGATACCAAAGGGCATTTGCCTATGTCCAGAGACTTGAGTTTCGTGCAGTTCTTGGCGAGGTACTCCACGCCGTGGTCCGTGATGCCCTCGCAGCCCCGCGCGTTGAGGTAGCGCAGCTTGCTGCAGTACTTGGCCACGTAGCGGATGCCCACGTCGGTGACCCGGCCGCAGTGGGCGATGCTGAGGTACCGCAGGCGGGACTCCAGCTTGGCGATCTCCCGCAGGCCGAAGTCGCTGACGAAGCGGCAGTCGCTGACGCTCAGCTCCTTGATGGAGGTGCAGTAGATGACCAGGTAGCGGAGGCCCTCGTCGGTGAGGCGCACGCAGCGGCGCAGGTACAGGTGGGTCAGCTGCGTGCAGTGCGCCGCGATGGTGTGCAGCCCTTCGTCCTCCAGCACGAAGCAGTCCGTCATGTCCAGGTAGCGGATGGAAATCTGTTTGCCATGCAAGGGGGACAGTTTAATGGAGGCCTCCCGGGTCAAGCTGATGCAGGTCACTTTGGAGCACCCTACACAAAGAGACAGAACATGTGCTCAGAGCAACCTGTGAGCATGGGAACCTCCCGGGATGCTCTTCCTGATTCCTGCCCCTCCCACAAGCCCAGTCTCTGCCTAACCTCTCCCTGTGTTGGCCCTAGAAAGTTTTGGCAGCTCGGTAAATGTTGGCTCTTGCCCTACAATAATCTGGTAGCTCCTTGGTCCAAAGAAGTGAGATATGAGCAACAAAGCTTGGGCATGACCTTGGTTTGGCAGAAAGAACACTATGTTGGGAGTAACACCTGGTTCAGGTCTACTTTATATGGTCTTGGACAGAAGGCTTAACTTTTCTGCATCTCAAGACTCTACCATATGGGAGAGAATGGCTGAAGCCTACACTAGGGACATAATGAGGAGGTGATGAGATAATGGATATGAACGTACTTTTAAAACTCTATGGGAATATATGTAGTTATTAGTCTAACAAAGTGACTGTCTGGAGATTCAGTTCAACCCTCTTTGGTCAAGGAAGAACAATTGTGTCATCTGGATTATTACTCTAGCCCCTCGACCTCTCTGCCAGACAGGTTCTGACAAATGGAACTCAAATCATGGCACTCTGCACAAAGCCTTGGAATGGAGCCCGTTCACTCCACACGTAAAATAGAGGGTCTAATGAGGTTTCCAAGGACCTGCACCCCTGTGCTCTCTAATCTGATCTCTCACTTCACTCCTCCAGCCCCAGTGGCCTGAGTGTCCCTGCACAGACACCTCAGGTGCTCTCTGGCCCAGGGTCTAAGCACCGGCCTGGGCTTCCCCAGATAGTCCCATGAGCCTGGCCCCACTTTCTTAGGTCTCAAGCCAATGTCAGTTTATTGCACAATTCTTTCCTGACCATGCTGTATAAACCAGCAGCCCTGCTTCAGTCCCCATTAGTTCCAGCACTCTGTATCCCTTGTGGCATTATATATTTACTGGTGCACTTGTTTATTTGCTATCTCCCAACTCAGGAATGTAAGTTCCTGGGAAAGGGGTTGTTCACTGCTGTATTTCTCATACTTGGTACTCACTAAGTATCTGCTGAACGAATGAATGATTTATAGGGGAGAAAGAGTCTTCTGTAGGAGAACTAGATGGGAACAATCCAACTTGCAACATTTAAATGTCCTTAGGATTTTGAGTCTGGCTGAAGTATATCTACACTGAAAGCAGCTGTCTATTTTATAGTTAATTATTATGCCTTTCATTTGTGTTGAACTATAAAGTTTACAAAGGGCTTTTATTAAGATTTTCTTACCCAATTATTAGAACAATCTATTTAATAGA
>NW_012133859.1:3032813-3039591 GCF_000956105.1 Propithecus coquereli | reverse complement strand
TCTGCTCTTCTCCAATTGCTCTGGCAGTTCTGAAGCCAGGTGTCTCACTTCAGACACCTCTATGCCTTAGCTGTTCAAAGCAATGTCCAAGGCTCTGAGTGGCTGCACGATAGTGCTAACAAGGACTTCTCTCCCTCCTGGCAGCCTGCCCAGAGAACTCTTAAGAAACTCAGGTCCTGGGAATAATGAGGTTCAATAGCCACATGCTAACAAGTCAAAGAATTTCAGGAAAGAGTGAAGCATACAATTCAACCCTGGAAAACAAAGACGCAGCTTGTCAGAGGCTGGTCACACTGCTCCAGTGGGCTCCGTGGTTTTGTGAAAGGTGGTTAGGCCCTTTGAGCTTTGAAATCTCCTTCTGTTTCGAGTTTCTGTCTTTAGGCTGACTGTAATCCTGCTTTTACCAAATTTCTATGTCTATGGTGGTAGCTGGCTATCTGTGATGCCTATGAAGGCACTTCATTTTTCAAGATCATATGATAACCTTTGTTCCTAAACTCTTGGTTTCAGTTTCTTTCTTTCTTTTTTTCCTCTGCTGCACTCCAGAAAAGATACTATATTTGGTTCAGGAAAATATATACCTTGTTTTTGAAACTGAATTCCAAATTTAATGAAATATTAATTTAGTTCAGTTTTGGTAAAGAGACTATTTTGATATGCTTGTTTTATATAATTTTATTAATGGATCAATAATATTTAATCTTAGATTTAGCCCTAAATCTTACAGATCTTCTAACTTTGGGTTGAAAAGAAAATAAATTGGTTCATGGGTCGGTAGATAATATTTATGGTTAGTCCATGTGTTCATACACTATTGACATGGAGAGAACCTTAGAAATCATCCAATTTAATCTTCATTTTTTAAAGATGAGCATCGTAGCCTCAGCAAGATTACATGACTTGTATACCCAGGCTGGAGATAAGTTGTTGGACTCCTGATCTGGGCTTCAATTATAGGAGGGGAGGTAAGAAATGACTATGATGTATCATAGAATTGATGAATCAATCACACAGGGATTCACAGATGTGACAGCATGAAGTAAACATTCAGACATTGGGAAGTCAGAAGTCTTGGAAGCCTTGGAAGATACCATTTTGCTATTTCTAAGGGGATCCTTGAAAGAGAGAAACAATTTGGATACATAGATATGGAGTATAAAACAATTTGGATACATAGATATGGAGTATAAAACAATTTGGATACATAGACATGGAGCCCAGGTAGTAAGATAATAGTAAGACAAATTTGATAACAAAGAAAGCAACGGGGGAGTCCGTAGGGGTGTGAGGAGCACCCACAGGCTGGAACTTAGAGTGTCCGAAAGGATTTAATGGAAACTAACATAAGAATGGTCTGTTGGAATCAGGTAATGGGGATCTGACTTGACATCTAGGGTAAGGTGCATGAATACTATTCAACAGGGAATAGACAGCATAGAGTGAACAAATCTGTGGGGTTCCTTCAGTTTATTCAGATTTCATTCAGCTTTTGCAAATATGCTCTTCATTACCACTTCCTCTCATTATTTGGGTAATATTTCTACCTTTTCTGGGATGTAAAAGGCAATGAAGAACAACTACTAACTTCCAAGCATGTTAATAACAATGGCAATGCAACAATGATGACAACATTAGCTGTGATTTTTTAAGTGCCAACGACACGGTTCTCACAGAGCATATAAGTAAGGACTTAACTCATTTAATCCTCCCAGCTGATTAGGACATTTCACCTACTGCACTACAGCTTCCTAAATGCTTGCTTAGCATATGAGAACTTTCAACTTTTAAGAGGTCAAGTTGACCATCTAGGGCTTTAACACTCCTCTGTTGACTTAATTATAATGCCAAAAAGTGCAAAGATAAAATATGCCTCATTTCTGCCCTTATAAATCTCATAATTAGTTGAGAGAAATTGAATCTGGAAATATACAAGTGCCCAATTGCAAGCCTCGGAGATGTTCTACCTGCTTGTACTCGAAAGGCAGACACCCAGAAGGAAACCCTTGGCTCACTGGGAGTGAGGCAGGGCAGGCTATATTCAGGGGACACTTGACTGGAGCTTATGTGATGAGAAGTCTGTTTAAGAGGGTTCTTGGGGAGTGGCAAAGGGCAGAGGCGGAGGAGGGAGTAGTATGCAAGACTGAGAGGTACCCACACATCCCTATATGCACAGACAGGATGTGTTTGGGGACATGCAGATGGTTCTGCAGAAGGGAACATCAGATGTAAACAAGAAAATGGTGAGATTTGGGCCTGGTAAGGGCCTTGTATGCTCTGTTGAGGAACTTGAAGTTTTCCAGTAGGTCATTGGAACTGGAGATTTTATGTAGGAAACTGAATGGTTAGACTTGTACTTTGAAAAGATTCCTCCAGAGGTTGGTTGTGTATGGTGTGGGTTGAGGAGATGGAGATAGGTATAAAGAGAAAGGTTAGTGAAGTGTGCATCCCGGCAGGCAGGGAGAGAGAGGATATAGAATCAAGGTGCTGGGTAAGTAGAGTCACCTGCACAGGATGCTACTGGTTGGACATCGAAGATTAGGGCAAAGAATAGGGATGACTTCAGGTCTCCAGTTAGGGAGGACCCTTCTGAAGCAATTTATTTTTAATAATTGAAATATTTTATATTTTTAAAATTGGTTGTTTTCAATATATTCCACCGATGTTTCAAGAACTCTTAATAAAAGGTAATACGTGATAATGATAAACACTACAGTTAGTTGGAGTAATTTTCAATGACTTGAAAAGATAACTTTCAAGATGGGCATTTTCTGCATTGATAGGGATGGGATAGGTAGTTTCATATCTTCTGGGATAATTAAGCTCTAGACCAGGGATGAGTCTTCCAAAGTCAAGTTTACTGCCATTGAG
The DNA here is from genome assembly GCF_000956105.1 of Propithecus coquereli. Taxonomy (NCBI): domain Eukaryota; kingdom Metazoa; phylum Chordata; class Mammalia; order Primates; family Indriidae; genus Propithecus; species Propithecus coquereli. The sequence continues at coordinate 3,036,723 of NW_012133859.1, read as the reverse complement.
AATGTAGTCACTATCAGAGCCCAGCTGTAAAAGGCAAAGAGACCCAGGCACAGTGAAATCAACTTTGGCAGCCCTTTGGCCTTTCTCTGTATCAACATAACAATTTCCAGATTCCCTTGGAACTGGAAGGCATCCTTAGCAGGTGCTGATGACGAATCCATCCTTATGGCCTGTTGAGTCTTTCAGTTCTATCTAGTAATACCTGAAAATTTCTCCCGTATCTCAGATTCTGTGTTCTTAATTTGGTGAGCTACGGATTCCCCTTGTTTTAGTCTCTGTGGACACAGAGCACTGGGGTCATTGGGAGACAGGCGAGAAAGCTATACAAATATATTTGACCCTGCAAGTTAGGTTGATACAGAAGACAGATATCAAGCTTAATAATGGTTAGTCAAGGGGTCAAGCAGGATTACTCAGGCTAGAAGCACAAGAATTTCCATTCCCAAGTAGCCAAAGTGGTTTCTGCCTTTCTAATTTCCAAAAGACTCAAAAAGAGAGGATACACTTCCTTGCGATCTGTATTAGGGTCATGGGAAGCCCCGTTAACAAAGATGGGCATTCCAAAAGTGAATCGTTTTCTAATCTGAGAAAATAAAATGAGGTGTTTATAAAATGCTTAGATTCTGAGAACGTTAAAGAATCCAGTCCTTTGCCTTTTTTTTCTTTTAACTGAAGAGGAAAGACATCCAGAAAAAGCTGTGAATTGTCCCAAATCACGAAGTTTTGAAACTTGTCCACCACATCACAATGCTTTCTCTTTCCAGAATTCCTTAGAGGAAAAATGTTAAGAAAATCTCCTCATTTCCTGCTTCTTTGTGCCAGCGGCTACTCATGACTAACTGAACATATGGTTACTACGGTTTTGTCCCGCAGCCAGCTGAAGTAGAGGAGCAGGGAGTTGCTTTCCAGCAAGGGAAAGAATCTGCACGAAATAATGGGCTGTCATCTGAAATATTTTCAGATGTCGGCTTTTTAAAGAGAGCAAGCTGAGAGAGCCGGCTTTCCCTCAGATTTTGTTGTAGGGCATCATTCGCCTCAGATGCTTGTAAATCCCAAATTCTGTACATTCGCCCGCCACGGTGGTTTTCACTTCTTGACCCCTCCCCAACGATCCCTGAGGTCGCGGCTCACACTGCTCATTTCTTTGAGTCCCTGATGCATCTTACACATTTCAGCCTCTCGAATGTTCATCTTTGGGCTGGGCAGCGGATGAGATAAAGAAAGGCTGTTAGTCTGGCCGGATCCACGTCTGGCGCCAAAGTGTGAGTCTGGGCTTTAATTCTTCCTGCCTGAGAGAGGTTTTCAGCAAAGCAGCCATGCTGGGGTTTCCTTCGATTTTAAAAGGACTAAAGGTTCGATTCAATGGACCTTGCCCTTGCACTGTGTAATTGAGAATTTTGCTTAAGGAAAGATATTAAATTACCCCAGAGGTGAGGAGAGGGGGTGAAATCTCAGGACACACTTTTCTACGGTGGATTTCCCCTGGTATCTAGAAAATGGCAAGTGACCGTGAGCGCAGCCCACAGCTGAATGTTTTATCACCCACGGGGGACACGGTCAGGCCAACAGCATAAAAACACACAAGGTCATTGTTACACCTCAGACATGAGGCTCTAGGGACCAGTAACAAGTGGACACAAGGATAATTTCTAAACTAACTGTGCCTTTGGGCTCCCATTTATCTACAATTAGATATTTGGTTTCCTTTCCCTGTGGTTGTTCTGAGATAACTGTGAGAGTTATGGAGAGTAAAGACTAACCTGAACTGCCAAGCAAGAGGTGCTAGAACTCCCCTAAGAAGTGGACATTATTTGATGACAGGGATACTTGTGGGCTCCGGGGTCATGATTACACGGAGACAGTTTCTCTGGAGAGCCAGCCTCCCCACCACCCGCCTCCCATCTCCAAAGATCTGCAAGAAGAGGACCCCCTGGTGGTGGCGATGGATGGTGGCTTCAGGATGGTGCATGGGAAGGCCCACAGCTGGGAGGTCAGTTTCCACTTACCTGACACGTCCAGGTGCTCCAGGTTGGGGCAGAGGGACACCACGTCAAACACGGCCTCGTTGGAGATATTGTAACAGCCTGAGACCTCCAGACGCCTCAGCTCGGGGCAGCACTGGGCGATGGTGTAAAGCCCTCGGTCTGTGAGCCGCCGGCAGCCACTGACAGTGACGGTTTCCAGCATGAGACAGACGTTGGGGGTGTCCTGGCAGAGTCTGCGGGTTAGCACCTTGAGGGCGCGGTCCACGTTGATGGTCTCGCCCGTCAGGCGAATAGTCCTCCAGAGGCGCGGGTCCCAGGCCAGGTTGTACCAGCGGCGGCACACGCGCGCGCAGCGGCACAGCTGGTTGGTGGGCAGGAAGGAGAAGATCTGCACCATGGACTGGTCCGGGAGCCGGTCTATGCTGGCCTGCTCCTTCTGGGGTCTGGAGGCGAGCCGGATGAGTGGGTGCGTGAGGCGGGTTGGGGGTGGGGAGTGGACCATGGCCACCGTCTCCCCGGTGATGGACGACGAGGAGGTGGACGAGCCCCTTCCATTCTGAAATCCTGGCAGATTCGGTGGACATATCAGGGCTGGGCTGGGCGTGCTCAGTGTGCGCATGCTCAGGTCGGAGTCTGGCAAAGGACAGAGAACAAAGGGTTAAGGATGATGGCCTCAGCAGAGCCCTGGGAAGGGAGGGACTCGGAGAACACATTCACGGGGCAACACTCTCGTTCCACTGATATCCTTCCTAGCAGACCTGCGAGGCCATCCCCAGAGGCAGAAGCACATGCAAGTGTCACCCAGTCCAGGGAGCGGCTCATCCCCCAAGGTCTACACCAGGGGTGGACAAACTGCAATGGAAAGGGCCGCATATTAAATATTTGAGTCTCTGCAGGCCACGTGGGCTCTGTCTCCTTTGCAATGACTCAACCCTGCCATTGTAGTGCAAAAGCTGCCATGAACAATAGGCAAACAAATGGGTGTGGCTGTTTCAACAAAACTTGTTTTATAAAAGCAGACCAGCTGGACACGTCCCTGTCCAGACCAGGGGACAATCCCACTGGGCTATGGTTTGCTGACATCCAGTCTGCATTAATGGTGATCATCTAAAGGGCACAACTTCAAAGTTTCATTGTTTCTATTCTGGGGAGAAACCTCATATATTAGATACAGAAACTTATTTGCTTTCCTAATTATATTTTGGCTAGGTGATGATTCTGTTGCATTTACAAATGAGAAGAGTGAGTTTCAGAAGAGGGCAAGACTAGTGAATGGGTGTCGAGAACATCTGGTGTCTTGCCTTCGCCTCCCCCAGAATCCACCTGCTCGTCTTTTGGTGACAGTACTCCAGACGGGGGGAGCCTCCCCTCTCCCTCTGCCACATCAGGCATCTCAGATGATACCTCCAGTCCATGATTAACTTTGAAAATATTTATTTTTCTTTCTTATTAAAAACCTCCCCTTTGCATTTGAATAATATGAGTTGTATTCTGTTTCTTGGAACAAGAAAGATCACTTGATAAGGACATAAGTAGTTTTTACATTTATGAGGGATTTAGCCAGGTATGGTGGCTCATGCCTGTAATCCTAGCACTCTGTGAGGCTGAGGCAGGAGGATCGCTTGAGGTCAGGAGTTCGAGACGAGCCTGAGCAAGAGTGAAACCCCATCTCTACAAAAAAATAGAATAAAAATTAGCGGAGTAACTAAAAATAGAAAAAATTAGCCATGTGTGGTGGCATGTGCCTGTAGTTCCAGCTACTTGGGAGGCTGAGGCAGCAGGATTGCTCGAGCCCAAGAGTTTGAGGTTGCTGTGAGCTAGGCTGACACCATGGCACTCTAGCCTGGGCAACAGAGCAAGACTCTGTCTCAAGAAAAAAAAAAAAAATGAGGGATTAAGAATTCGTTAGAACACCACTTCAAGAT
>NW_012133859.1:3027025-3031944 GCF_000956105.1 Propithecus coquereli | reverse complement strand
TTTCCAGATCTAATTATAGCTCTAAAGACCTAAACAAAAGCTCCATCCTGTGTGCTTTTCCATATTTCATACCTTGGAAATTAATACTCATATCATCTTTTCAAAGAACCTCCAGCAATAATACAGAAGAATTTCTGAGACCTGGACATCTCACTGAATGTCCATTTGTAGTTTTCTTACAGATCTATTTTTTTCTACTGCTGTAATTTATCTCTTTATTTACTTCTTTATAATCTAACACTGAAAATGGCTTATACATGTCCACACTTTGCTGGTGGAACATCTTTGAATTATTGCCTGCTCCCCTACTTCCAATGTCAGCCGCTTAAAATACAAACTACTTTCTTGCGTGACTGTAAATGCCACTCCCCTCTAAGACTATTTCTTCGGGTGTCTTTGGGATAGGATACTTTTCCTGTTGAAATCCCTACTTTTTGTTATACTGGTATTGGTGAATTCATCTTTCCCCAATGTGGTTGACTGTATTATTTTCCTAAATTTTGCATCCCTCCCTATACGGCCATATCCTTTGTCACGCAACGTTGTGGTTCCTCCAGAGCAGAGTATATTTCCTCAGTCTAGTGATGCTGGGCTTGGCTATGTGACTTGCTTTGGCCAGAGAATGTTAGAGAAAAGCCATTTGTGCAGTTGGGCTTGACCTCTTAATCTTGTACCATCACCATGAGAAGAATATCCCTGGCTAGCCCTTTGCTGTCACCATGATGAGGCCCGTGAAGCAGACAGAACTGGCCCCAACCTGCAGCTTACACATAAGCTCATCCAGGGCCAAGTTGGTTCAATAGCGACCAGATGAGCCACAGATGCATGAGTTAGAATAAGTAACTCTTTTAAGCCATGGGTTTTGGGGGTGACTTGTTATACAGCATTACTTTGGCAACAGATGATGGATATGCCTTCGATTACACTAAAATCTCATTTGAGACAATGATTAAATCTTTTTATTATTTGTGTCCTGGAAGCACCTGACATGGTTTATGGTATATAATAGGTGCACAACAAATGGCTTAAATTGAGTAGAAATACTAATATGTCTCAAGTAGTAATTCTAGCTTGGCGTATATTTTTCTATTCAGGTGGCATACATACTGTATTTTAAACCATTCATAAGAAAAGAAATACATATTTCTCTCTTTTGTAATCAGTGAGAATGAACAGTAAATCTTTAATGAAAACCTTAAATAAAAACCAATTATGGATTTCAAAACTGCCATCTAACCTACCACAGGACCAACCTTCCTCATTATGTGCACTCAGAGAATTGCTCTGAAGCCAGAGTTTTTCTTACGCAGGTGAACAACTTATTTCGGGCCAGAAGGGAAAGGCAATCTTAGGCTCTCAGCTCTGACATTTTAGCAGCTGTGAGGGCTCTGAAATCCCTCTCCTGCCTGTCTAGGTTCTATTCATCTTGAAGGAGAAGACACTTAACGGTGCCCTGAGGAGACCTGCCTAGAGTTAGGCCCCTGAGAAATGAAAGATATTTACCCTGCAGGGGAGAACGGGATTTCTAAAACCTGTGTCTTTAACTGATTCACTTTTCTTCATGCACTGAGAGGGATAATGCAAATGTATCCAGATTGCCTGGTACCCGTGTGCCTTTAGCAATGCTTTTAGCTTTTTCTTTCTTTATGTAAAGAATTTCACACTCAGAAAGAGATGGCAGCCTCCCACATCTGTGAGGAACATTCTACTCTGGGAGGGATTCAGGAACACCTTAACAGCTCTCCTATCCAGAGTTTAGATGCGGGATTCTCAGCACTAATTGAAGATTATTGTTCCCTGCTCACAAAGTGGGGAGACAAGCAGGGGCATTGAGAGATTTCTGCCAGGAAAGATGGATGTCTCTTTTACCAGGATTCTCTGGTTCCTTCCTACTTACTGAACAGCGGGTCAAGAACCTCAGAGAATTTTTGAAAAGATACAGTTTGTCCTAATTGAATAAATAGCACCTGATAATTCACAAAAATAATAATGATGAGTAACAACTAGAGGTACACATACCTAGAAGTTGTCACAAAATATTTTGTCTTGATATTTTCCCCAAATGTACACATATATATGCATTTAAATTTGGAAATACATTTAATTATTGATAAAATACATATGGATTTTTACACAATTGCCTTACCCTTTGATACTAGGAGCCACTTACAGCCACTAGATATGATTTATAAAAACAGAAGAAGATTTTCATATAGAACTATCAAGAGTGCCAGGATATATCTGTATACCAGGAGAATGGTGTAGGGCTACAGAGTGAAAGCAACAACCATTTCTACCTCCCAACTAGCATATTTCATTTGCACATAAAAATGCAGAAAGACCAAGTATACTCTTTGTACATAGTTTTTTCTCCTATGTTCCTTTTGAAGGACTTGCAGCTAAATGGGCATTGACAATAGCTGCTGATTTTTCTGAGAGAGCTTAGAAAGAAGGACCCTAGTGCCCAGATACCTGGACATATACTCAGAGCAGAGAAGATCAAAGACAAATATTAAGATAATAGAGGTAAAAGAAAGCTGGAACCCTCTTCCTGGCCTTATGACATTGCAGAAGCAGAAAGAAAGCTGACTATATTTGAATTAGAATATGGATTTAGAATACTTCGTAGGCATGAACATATTTTCATACCTGAATACCTAGTCCAAGTAAATTCTACCTATCTGATGTCTTGGGGCAAAATCACCCTATTTATCTCAGCAGTAAAATGATATTCATTGGGCTAAAATAGAGTTTAAAAATAACTCTGAGAAGATATTTTTGCTAATTTTAATACATCGTATACTTGTCAATATTTATATAAAAACTAGCCATTTATACTACAGCTTTCTTTACTTTTTCCCTGAGGTAAGATGGCGAGATGCACGAATGGTATTAGAACTCCAGACTGCTACAGATTATTCTAAACAGGGGAAACGTGATTTGCAAAAAATGCCAAATAAAATATAAATGTCCAAAAGCTTCTAACAAGAATCAAATTAATTGCTGCCTGTATCAAGTGTCCTTAAATTCTGACAAGTCTTTTTGGTAATTTGAAGAAACTGTAGCATCATTCCTCTAAAAGCTTCCCTTACCTGCTGCGTCTGTGGTACCCGTATCACCATAAGGAGCAGACAGCACCCACAGCATCCTTGGAAAGAAACAACGCAAAGCGGTATACACAAAGCTTTTGATCATTTTGTTTGAAGAAAAAAATGTTCCCTGAAATATCAGGAAAGGGAATGCCCAAACTTTTAAGAGAGCAGTATGTTTTCATAACACATTAAAAATTTCCAGAACACACATAAGGCAGGTTGTTTTTTAAAATCCATGAAGGCCTTTAGGTCATCCATGTTGTGGCAAGTGGCAGGATTTCCTCCTTTTAAAAGGCTGAATAATGTTCGATTGTGTATATGGATACCACAGTTTGTCCATTCGACACCTAGGTTGTTTCCACACCTTGGCTTTTGTGAACAGTGCTGCAACGAACGTGGGAGTGCAGATGGATGTCTTTATGAGGTGGTGATTTCACCTCCTTTGGGTATATACTCAGAAAAGGGATTCCTGAGTCATGTGGAAGTTCTGTTTTTAATTTCTGCAGGAACCTCCATATTGTTTTCCATAATGTCTGTACCAGTCTACCACCAACAGTGTTCCCTTTTTTCCACACCCTCACCAACATTTATGTCTTGTCTTTTTGATAATAGCTATCCTAACAGGTCAGAGGTGATAGTGGTTTTAATTTGCATTTCCCTGATGATTAGTGACGTTGAGCACTTTTTCATGTACCTGTTGGTCATTGTTATGTCATCTTTAGAGAAATGTTTATTCAAGCCTTTTGCCCATTTTTAAATTGGGTTATAGGTTTTCTTGCTATTGAGTTGTATGAGTTCTTTATAAGTATTGGATATCAATTCCTTATCTGCCAGTTGACAGTCTTTGAGCAAACTTGTTTTTCAAGAATAATTACATGAATTTACGATGGAAATCTGTTAAAGTTGCACTCAATGAATTACTTTGTATTAGCATGGATGGATGAATGGAGGGATGGACAGACAGGCAAATCTAAAAGGGGAAAATTATAAAATCTGTAAGAGGACACTAGTTTCCTATCTAAGATTTGGAATAGATGTTGTCAATTATAAATATGTAATACTTGAAGAAAGAGAGAGATGAGCAAAATATAAGTGTCATGAAAGTAGAATGGGGGAATTTAAAGGAGAAATGACCACGAATTTTTGTAATAGGATCCATATTTTGTGGCCCGTGTCTTCTAATGATATTGGGAAGCTGGATATATCCAAAAGATTGAAAAGGAACAAAAAGCAGTTTGATGTCTGCAGGAAGATGTAGAGTGGACTGCAAGGAACACACAGGTTAGACATTAGGTATTAAAATTCAGTAAGTTGCACTGCTGCAGATTCTTGGATTACAGATTTATAGGCAGAAAATAGACAATTCATTCATTCACTGGATCATTTAACACATATTGTTACTGCTGCCCAAGTGCCCAGGTGGGTAGTTTAGGAAGGGAGGAATTACTGCATTTGACTAGATTAGAAAGCGTATATTCCTAGCCCACCTTTTTTCTGCACCACAGACCCATTAAAGAGCCTCCACAGCATAGACTCTGGCATCTCCAATTTTTTGTGTCCTTCAGGAAGAGAGAGAAATGGCTGTGTGTTGAGAATGCCCCGAATCATACAAAACCCTGCATGGTAAAGGATAGAAAGTATGTCTAAGTCTGGGGAAAAAAAATCAGTTTTCAAAATTCCAAGATGAAGACAATAAATATGGAATCTCCCAGTGATGGAAAACTTTTGAATTAAACAATATATTTAGTAAGCTTTTGGATTTTCTCAAAATAAATGTAATCTTTGTTTGACATAATGACAATCCTTAAGTCAAATAAATATAATTGT
>NW_012133859.1:3023233-3026208 GCF_000956105.1 Propithecus coquereli | reverse complement strand
TGAAGGGTTCCTGTTGGGAATGCCATCCAGAAGGTGGTACCCCCAGGATCAGACAATGTCTAAGACTCCTATCCAAGAACAAAAAACCTGCTTTGTCAGTCACCTGGGCCAGTCCCATAAGGGTAGCACTGTGGTGACTGATAGGTGAAAATTTGGTGAAGTTGATGGGACTTGTCTAGTATCAGGTACACAGGCCAGTCCAATGCCGAGCTCTTTATTGATGCCTGAACATTAGTTTCCCAGAGTCCCCCAGTTTCTGACACTGATCTGAACTGGGCAGGGATTTTGTTTTGCCTTTAACTCTTCCAAAAGGGAACATTCACATGGCTAAGGAAGCTTTTAAGCCACGTTAATCTACAAAAGCCATAAACATAATCAAAGGAATTGGGGGGGGGGCAAGGGCAACATACGTAACCTAAATATCTGTACCCCCATAATATGCTGAAATAAAAAAAAACATAATCAAAGGAAACATACAGAATGGCATCTTTGAAATCTATAGTACGGTTTGATTTCACTTCCAATGTGAGTATCTAGAAAGGCTCTTTTAGGAAATTTCTGCCTGAGGAAAGATCAGGTGGTTTCAGAAACTATATGGGTCCCAGATTATAGTTCACCAGACTCTTTATGGTTTTATGAAATGGTGACTTCTTATTGCCTTCCTCTTTCTTATCTGTAAAATGGCAAATGGAGATTACTTTATACCATTTATTCTTTAATGGGAAGTAGGATGTTTTATCCCCCAGAGAGACAGTGCCACTGCTGTTGGGTGCTCCCTTTGGCACAGGCAAGGGGATAATCTCCTATGGTGCAGCATTGTTTTAGAATCTCTTTAAACATTTGCCAATCTCCCTTTTTAATAAAAAACAAAGCAGGTCTCCAGTTCAAAGTCTTTGACAGGCAATAATACTTAGCTAGCATTTAATAATATTTCTATTATTTTGTTTTTTTATCACTCATTATAATTTATTTCATACATCATCACCTATTTATGGAAAATGATACTAGTTTTCCAAGTAAAATAATGCTGTAATATTTGGCTTTTAAATAATAATTTAAGTTTACTTTAAAAAAATATAAAGTGAATACTGGCAGAAGTAGTGAGCAGATACGGCAAAATCATGATGGCAGAATGTCAATGTCTTATGTTTAGGAAACACAGCTGAGGGGGAAGAGCATTGAAGACAGACGCACTTGAACTTGGATTCCTATCTTTATTATGTGCAGTTTGTATCAACTGAGGTAAGTCACTGAAACCTTCTGATTTCCTCATTATTTCCAGTTTATAAAAGGTAAATAATTCCACCCACTTCACAGAGTATTTAGGCAAAGTCTATGAAAATTGATATTATCATCAATAAAAGCATTTAAAAAATTCTACAACTTCTACTGAGGACTTCATGGGAAAGAAATTCTGGGCCCTCCTGCCATGGGACTATGTTTTTAGGGGCATATTATTCTAGATTCCATAGAATAGTCCCACTTTATAAATTCTCTACTGTTGCCTTCATAAACCTTTGAAATGTCTTTCATGGCTGGAAGTGGTGGGCAGATAAAAACAAAATCCATGGTTAGAGCACAGTGTACTTCCTCTCTGTTAGCAAAATATGGCTATTGCATTTATTGGTAAAATAATATTGTAATCGTGAAAGCCTTTTCTCATAGTTTATTTAATAAAATCTGTTTTTCTGGGATATGGTGGGCTGCTTTCTCCTTGAAATTTTTCCCATGCCTTTTGCAGCATCATTCTCTCCTCTGCTTTTCCTTTCTCCTCCTCAGGTGCCACTTGCTGACTCTCTTTTGTGGTGTACACTGGTATACTGGTGTTCCCCAAGGGTTTCATCCTTAACTCTTCTCTGTATCTGGTCTCTCCCTGGGTGGGCTCGTGTACTCACATGGCTTTAGCCATTGCTAACCACTCTCCAAACTCGATTTGTAGTCCAGACCGTGCTCTCTCACTATCTGTGTCTTTCTCAGAGGACATGGGGTGCCTTCAGGGTGGTATGGCCGTAGACTCACTGTGTGTCTCTCTCAAACACCAAACACACATGCCCAAGTACCTGCTAGACCAGTGCTGTCTAATGTGGTAGCTACTAGGCACATGTGGCAATTAGAAATTAAATTTATCAAAGTAAACTAAAAATTCAGCTCCTCAGGAGCACTAGCCACATTTCAGAAGCTTAGTAGCCATGTGTGTCCAGTAGCTATTTTATACAACACAGACACAGAATGAGTCCATCTCTGGAGAGAGTTCTATGGACAACTGTTCTTCTCCTCACAAGTGTATCTGATGTATCTCCAATACAGAATGTACAAGGGTGAACTCATTAATATACTTCGCAAAACAAACCTTTCCCCTTGGATTCTGTATTGTTGTTAGTGGTATCACCTCTCATCACATCTGCCTCCTGCGCTACAACGCTGGGACTCACCTTGACTCCTCTCTTGCTCTGCTCTACCTGTATCTAATTGGCTGCCAAGTCCTGCACTCTGACTACCTGTGGGTCTCGCATCTCCTTCCCTTCTCTCTCTCCTCCACCACCTCAGCTCAAGTTCTCATCATCTCCTGTCTCCTGGCAACAATTCTTTAACTTTAAATTCCTACATGCAGGAAATTGGAACTAAAAATATCAGCAACTACACAAATGGCTGGCTCTCTCTTATTTTCCAGTGTCCTTTACTTTCAGTCTTACATCACTTTTTATGTAAAAGGTTGTATCTTAGGGAGATAAAATAGGTTCTCAAGACAGTACAAGGAGTCATAACTCAAAGTTAGATTTGACTGCGATAGGTAAGTATAGAGGATCATAGGAGCTATTGAGCTAACACCATCCACCCTGCCTGCCCATCAGTGATGGGCTCTAATAGCAAAAATAGCACACGGTCTATTGCTAGCACCAGAGACCCTCTGTTCCCTTCCGCTCTTCTATATATTATTGCTTTTCCTTTTTTTTTTTTTTGCTGGAGTTGTCATG
>NW_012133859.1:3007114-3022713 GCF_000956105.1 Propithecus coquereli | reverse complement strand
CAAGTGCAAGTGTTTTTTTTTAATAAATGTATTTTTTTCCTTTGGGTAAATATCCAGTAGTGGCATTACTGGGTCAAATGGTAGGTCTACTTTTAGTTCTTTGAGATATTTCCAAACTCCTTTCCCTAGAGTCTGTATCAGTTTGCAGTCCCACTAACAGTATATAAGTGTTCCCTTCTCTCTGCATCCACGTCAGCATCTGTTGTATCCTCCTATAAGACAACTGGTATCCTCAGTCTGATAGAAAATGCAAGAGATAAATTGAAGATAAGATTCATGACTATACTAGTGTAAAATGACTTTCTTTTCAAGAAACAATACAAAAATGACAAATGGGAAAGGTGTAGGAGTGAATCAGAAGTCAAACTCTTTCTGTTCTCTTTATCATCAAGCTACCTAATTTCGAAACCTATAGGTTTCCTTTTCCTATAGAGGAACTCTGACTACACTCCACAAATGTAGGGCCCTGGATGTCAAATTTGTTCTTTCCTTATAGATTTAATCATAGTTCCATTTCTCACCTGAGCAGCCATAACCTTCTGTATCTCAGTGGAGGGACAGAAAGTGAGTCACAGTAAGTGAAAGGGTAATATATTGAGCAGCAGGGAAGGCAGGGCTTTCTAGAGAGTGTTGATGGACTTTCTCCTTTGTACACCTTTCTGGAGTGTGGTATAGAGAAACAGAACAGAGATGCTGGTGCCTAAGGAAATTTTCCTTGGTGATTGCATTCATTAAAATCTTGGGTTCTGAAGTCAAACAGATCTGTTTGAATCTTGGCTATGTCATTTTGAGCAAGTTACTTACCTTCTGTGAGCCTCTACTTTCTCATCTATACAATGGGGAAGATAACAGTATATCTCATTGGGTTTCTATGAGAATTAAATGAGGTAATGTATTGGCACAGTGTCTGACATATTGTAAATGCTCAATAAATGAAAGCTATTACTAAAACAAAAACAAAAACAAAAACAAACAAACAAACAAACAAAAAACAATTCCTTAACTGAGATTCCTGATTCTGGTCTTCCTTTCCCACCCTCTGTTTCCATAATATAGCCTCCACTCTGCATTTAGAGTTCACTTTTTAAAATATGGAGCAGTTTCCCCTACATCAAAGCCTTGAATGGCTCATTCCTTCTGTTATGAGTTGAACTTAACCCCCAGTATCTGTGAATGTGACCTTATTTGGAAATAGGGTCTTTGCAGATATGTTAAGATGAGGTCATACTTGATTAGGGTATTCTCTTAATCCAACATGACTGGTGTCCTTATAAGAGAAAACAGAGACACGGGGTGGAGACACAGAAAGACACAGACACAGAGAGACGGCAGTGTGACCATAGAGGCAGAGATTGGAGCTGTGCTGCAACAAGCCAAGGAGTGAATGGGGTTAGCAGAAGCTGGAAGAGGCAAGGAAGGATCTTCCCCCATCTCTGTCAACACCTTGATTTTGGAATTCTAGCCTCCAGAACTGTGAGACCATCGTTTGTTGTTTTAAGTCACCTGGTTTGTAGTATTTGGTTACAGTAGCCCCAGGGAACAAATACAGCTCTTCCTACATTTCTTATCGAATGCTTACTCTACACCGGGCATCGTACTAGGCACTACCCAAGGAACAAAATCCAGTTTTTAGAGTGTGTATGAGACCATCCCATAAAATTCACATCGCAGAGCACACACTCCTGTTCTCCCAGCCCAGGATGTCCATTCCCCCAGGTTAACTGCTGAATTCTCACCCATCACTCAAGTTCCTTGTCAGATGTCAGCTTCTCTGCCGAGGCTTTCCAGATCCACCCAGGCTGAATTATTTAGTTACTTTTAGTGCTTCCATTGAGTTCAAATCTACCTGTTCCACAGCCCTTTCACATAGCGCCTCTCTCTACCCAGCAGACTGAGAACCTCGAGGCCAGGAGCTGCCTCATTCCTTTTTGAGTCAGTCCAGAGTCTTACCTGGACTCAGCCCCCTAGAAACCGCTCAGCTAGTGCACCAAGGGGAGTGAGCTCTGCTTGGTCCTATGACAAATACCCTTCAGTTTCCTTTTGGCTGTAGTTGTTAATACTTATAGGAACTACTTGGAGGAACGAGATGTTTCAGTTTGAAGAAGAAGTTGGGACATCTCTGTGATTTATCAGTATTTCATTTTTAGGTCTTTTTTTTTTGCCCTTCCACTTAGTTGAGGCTGAGGTAGTACACACACTTAGTTTAATCATATGAATCTACTCAGAAGATATTTAAAAAGACACATACACACACAAGGCAATCTCATGCAGCACACATCACCTAAAGCATCTCAGAGCCAAATGCTTAGTGCTTCAGGTTTCATGACATCTGTTACCATAGATTCCCCATGTGGCTGCTCACTTCTAATAACAATGATACCTGAAAACTCACAATAGATATAAAGGAATAACATTTTCACATTGGCCCAGAATTTTAAGACCCATTTCATTTAAGTTTAGTTACCTAAGATGCAGCAGAAATTTTTGGTTTTTTCCTGAACTGATTCACCTTATCAACCATAATAATCAGAACTGGCTTTTCATTGACGGTGTGGAAGAAACAGTATTTTCTATTCCGTCTTCTAGAAAGCTCACAGTTAGCTTTGCAAAGCATGGGAAGGGAGCCAGCTCTTGTCTTGACAAAAGAAGAAACGCATATTTTCATGAAAAGGCTTGCAATCCATAATTTTCAACCTTCAAGTTGCACTTTAAATGGTAGCTTTAATTGTCTTCTATCTTCAGTTGAAGATTAAAGACTAATGCTTTAGTCTCACTTCCCCATGAAGAGTTACAAAATTCCAATGTTTCCGTCTTTTAAAGTACAATAGATAGTATGGTATTGAATTTGGGTTCTAGTAAAGAGATACTTAAAACTTTTCAGTTTGCAGCAGAAAACAGGCACCATTAGGGAGTAACAGTCTACCTCACAAATTCAACTTTCAAGTGAGAAAAAAGAGAAATCTCCACTAAACTTATGACCATGTAAAAGATCAATAATTAATTAGAAGGTTTCCAAAACAAAGCAAATCCCTGAATGTCCTTAGTCATTTGAAAATATGATGCACTGTTGTTGAAATTCCTTATAACATTTCTTTTTAATACAAAATGTAGTATACAGTATTCATTATATACAAGACACTGTTTTAAGTGCTATACAAATCTAAAGTCATAAATACAACATTCCCAACATTTTTAAATGCTTGGGAAAACCAATGACCCAATGATATAGAGAAACATTTTATTCTTTGTATATCATCCAATAAAGGAAGGAACAAGTAAAGAAACTTAGTATATTTAAACATTGTTTTATTTTCCTCCTAAGGGTCTCTCTGCAGCCTGGTGGGTGAACACCTTATACTGACCTGGGATACATTTTGCATGGTGGGTTCCCTTAGCTTATTATAGTCCAAGTTCATAATCTCTTCTTGAGAGACCCTGGAGCCACCCTCCAGGGCAGCGTTTTCCCAAGGGATGGACTCAGTACTAACTAGCATGATGTCTGCCTTTCAGTGGGTCGCTGGGTTTATGGGGCAGGATTCTACATGGATGGCCAACATGAGCCTAATTCTGGACTGACCAATTTATTTTTCAGAACTTAAGTCAACTGTTTTTAAGAAAGCCCTCATTTTGAAGGGAAATTAATAATAATCTTTTGGAAATTCAGCTGCAGAGTAGAATTCAAGCAAACCAAAATACTCCTGGGAAATCCTCCCATACCAACTGCATATCTCTCTAGAATGGCGACCTTTCTTAAACTTTCCCAAAGCACCTATATCCCAAGAGTCTATAATTTATGAGTCATGTTTCTCTTTAGAAAGATAGCTAGAAGTTTATAGTTATTGGATGTATGTCTTAACAGTATTTGGATCAAGCTTGACAAAATAAATCTAAATATCATGATATAACATGGCATTAACCAGTGTTTAATGCTCCATACTTAATGACAACATCATTGAAAAAAATGCTCAGGATGGAGGTTGGGAACAAGGAGGGAAGGAAGTATACATTTGATATGTCATTGATGATCTCTATTTAATATCACTTTTCTGGACAATTTTTGCTTTTAGTTCCCTTTTATACAAATTCAAGACTTAGATTCTGGCTCATCATTTTTGTAGATACTTTACATACAAGGATATTGCATATTCAGTTGGTTACCATTCTGGTTGCCTTTCAGAAGTTATGATTTGACACTGTGACATGGGTGGGGGTCTGGGTCAGGGTGGGGACACATGAGCAGACTGGGTATGCAACTCATGACATATCCCCTCCATTCCTGCCCTCTACATCCTTCCCTAAGGCTTCCCCCAACCCATATCATAATAGTCACACTGCTCTCATAGGCGGACCCCCTTGCTTACCTTCATAAGTTTAGTGCCGAACTGAAAATACTTTATCAGCAGATGTTAATGCTCTCATATTATACTCCAAGCTGGTGGCTTGAGCTTTCCTCAAGATTTTTGTTATTGTTGTTGTTACATTTGTTTGTTTGGCTTTTAAATAAAACTCTGTTAAATTAGTAAAAGCCAAGAGTGCCAAAGACAGAAAAAACATTTCCATATTCATTCTCTGTGGGACTGAACAGAGGTTGACCAGATGGAAGCCTTGAGGTAGAAATTGTTTTGGTACATTCAATACAAACTGTCTTAAAAAGGATTCTTTACTCTGGGCCAGATGATCTACAGGCTGCCCTCCAAGCAATAGGTTAGTCCTTTTTGGTAGAAAGACGACACAATCCCTTAAAATGGATCAAAATGGAAAATAAGATGAAAACAGCACCTTCATTTTAGCTTAGAAAGAGAAATTTCAATCTTTTATTGTTTTGGAATTAATTGTAGGTCATATTTAAAGAGAAAAAACATAGTTGATAGCTAAAAGATTGCTTCAGTTGCTTTATGGACCAGGAAAATAAAAAGCTGATTAAAAGAGCATCTTCCAAAATGGTCAGTTTGGCTCTCTTGGCCAAGTCAAGAGCCTTGTGAAATAATATAGCTGAATATGCAGTGATTGACTATTGTGATACTTAAATACAGTGCAGAGAAGCACAAGCCACAAAAAATGGGAATATATTCACATTTTTAACATTCTCCTTTGGCCACTAATGTTCACTAAAGGGTACACATTGTTTTCATTATTAAAAAATTAATCACAAAACAGTCAAACAGTTATGAAATAGAGATTTTTGAAGAGAAAAACTTAGAGATATCTTGACCAAGATTAATGGGAAAGATATATCAAGCATGTAGTTATTAACGTAACTCTTTCTTTTTTGTGTGTTACATTCCTGAAAATAATTTTGACCTTTGACTAAAGCTGTCCTTTATCACTGGAAATGGTTTTTCTTCTTATAATTTGAACTGTGTAGAGACCAAAAGAACATTAGAAGCAACCCATCCCAACCACAATCTATCTAATACTTAATCATAGCAAAGAATCTCTGTCTTTTCCACAGAATCCACAAAGGGTTTGTAATTACCCCTCTTTAGAGTTTGGCATTGCTGTATAATCAACATAGGGAACAAAGAGCATTGTGTATTCACATCAGGGTTATGCGTTTTGTATGTTTTCATTGTGAATGAGTATACAAAATGTCAGAAAAGGGTCTGTTGCAATTTACATTTGACTAACAGATAACCTAGTATGAATAAATCTGGCTCAAATCTTGGAAATGTATCAAAACACAAGAATACATCTTTAAATTTGAGTTGCCAAGAAAAATATGCTCGAAGTAGCCCTAAGATCTTACTGATAAAAATTAAAATATATACACAATAGAAAACTGTATCTATGAAGATTTGTAGATACTATTGTATTGTGCCTTGAAATGTATTAACTACTGTAAGGTGTACTAGGGGTGCTGTATTTCACAATGCCAACCCTAAACTTAGATACCTAAAATAACCACTAATTCTCTAATTCTTCCCCTCTATTTCCATAGGCTGTAAAATGAACTCCCCAAAATTACATAAAAAGAAAGTCATTATCCACAATTATGATCCTTACATTGTGAAAAGGAAGAACATAGAAGGAGAGAAAAATTCTACTACCCCTGTGCTGGACTTCTTTGTATGAATTAATGTCCTCTAACCTGTTTTTAAAAATTTGAGTTGGATGAGAAGTTGAAAGGAACACCCAGGCTGTTGCTATGTTGTAAAGTTTTACAATCTCCTTTAAAGGAGATTCCACAAAAATAATGTCTATTAATGTTCCCATCTTTCATAATTAAGAACTACAATCATGAAAAAAACATCAAACATGTGAATACATTGTGGGTTCTTCTACTTTATTCCTATTTTTGCATGAAGGAAAGAAGAATTATTGCTAGTCAGAAAGACTGTTTCCATGTGTAGAGGCCAAAGGCCAGAAAAAGACAAAACCACATTAACAAAGAAGCTGCTGGTCTTTCTGGAGGGAATGTGCCAGAATATGGAAAGATGAGAAGAACCTTAATCAGATTCCATAGTGCTTACCTAAACCCCTTCCATGAACCCCTGAATCAGAATCATTTCCATGTAGGAACAATTAGTCAGAATCTTACAACTGAAGAGTTTGGAATCAAATCTTTTAAAAACATTTACTTCCTTAGATGGGTCCAATTATCCACTCTTTTATTCCTCAAATGTTATACATGAAGTTTAATACATTCTTTGAAATGACCCTACCCTTCAATGTATTGATTTGGCTTGCTTGGCCTTTAACCGGTTGGGTTTTATGCAGGTGGCTCCCAGTGGCCGTCAAAGTGGTGGTCCTGTGTTCTTCCCTCCCAGCGCTTTTGTGGAAGAGCTAAGGATTTGTTCTGTAAAATTTGGATTCAGTCAAAAGGTCGCGCTCAAGGATCCAGAAGGCTACATGTGGCCCCAAAGCAGTAGGTTCCCCACCCCTTAGTCATTAACATTATCACAACTTTGTCAAGAGCTGTACTGTGTTCTCCTAGAGATCGGAGGAGAACGACACTGAATCCACCCCAAAGGACTGACAATGACAATGTGGTCTTGGATTTCTGAGGACAGTTCCGTTAGTTATTTCTCTCAATTTAGTGGACTTGCTGAAAGAACTGTCTGTATTGCTGCCTCCTAAACTGTGCCAAGCCAGTTGCCACTGTGCCCCCCTTATTAAGGGGGGCTAAAAAGTGAATCTAGCAATTCTTCTCCTGAAGAGTAATCTCTCTACTCAAACATGGGCAAACTTTGAATACCACTGTCACAAATTGAGCCATATTTTGGGATTATAAGAGCAGATGGAAGTGTATCTCATGTGGCAACCTGGGTTGTACCAACTTCCTCAAGTCATCTGGACATTTTTTTTCTTTTAATTGAAGCATCTGAATTCTTCCTTGTATATTATTCACTTGTGTTGAGTCAACATAATGGCAGCAAATGGTAAAAATGTGGTGGCTCAAAACATTAGCCCATTTAGATAGTAATAACTGTGTAGACGTAGATGCAACGTTGGGCAGTTTGCCCTGTGAAGACGTTAAAACTCTGGGGCTTCACATGTTGGGGCATCTGTGCCTTCTAAGGAAAACAAACTGATAATTCCATGGCTTTAAACATCCTGTTCCATCCCAAAATTAAACATATGCTGTAAGAGGGAAAAAATCTCTGTCATGTGGAAACAAGACACCAGTATAAAACTGTTACTGTGTACTCTCAAGGCACAGAGACGAGGCTAGGACGAGATGAGAGACAGCAGTGTGGGACCCTTCCATTTGGAAAGTTAGTCAGGGATGGGGCATCAGGGTGGCTGGAGGGGGTTGTTTATGGGTCCTAACTAAATGTAGTTTTCTGGCCATAGCACCATGACATTATCTTTGGTAGTCTGAACAAAGCAAATTCATTGTTTAAGGATGCAGTTAAATTTTCTCAGTCTTTGCATTCTGGTATATTAACCAGGAAAAAAAAAAAAAAACTAGTGCAATGTACAGCAAGACATGACAATCTCATCCAGACTAAAACTCTTTAAGAATGAAAAACCAAGTATTTACATTCATGCATGAGTATTTAGTACATTGTGCTGGGTATAATTCAAAAATTCTTTTGAGGTGGAAGAATTACCCATGCCTTGGTTCCACTCAGAAAGGTAATACCTTGTATGAAATTTAGCAATGTGATCTAAATTTGGCTTTACCACATTTTGTTTTTTTCTAATGTCCTATGGCTTACTTAGGATGAATCTTGTGGGAAAATAAATTATGGCTTATTAATTAAAATAAACAATAACAAGGGAAGGAATACTTTGGTTCTTCCAGCATCTATCATTCAGTGCAATGAATGTCTATATTCCTACAAGGTTCATATGTTGAAATCCAATGTGATGGTATTTGGGGGCAGGGCCTCTGGGAAGTGATTAGTGCCCTTATACAAGACACCCTAGAGAACTCTCCTGCTGTCTTCCATCATGTGAAGACAGTGAGGCTGGAAGGCAGGCCCTCATCAGACATGGAATCTACAGAGCCTTGATTTTGGACATCCCAGCCTCCAGAACTGTGAGAAATAAACTTCTGTTGTTTGTAACCCTCACAGTCTGTGGTATTTTCGCTACAGCAGGCTGAACTGACTAGGACAGTGAGCTGTGCTGGTGAAGTATACAGCTTTTAGAAACTGGAGCAGCCACTGAAGAACCTATTTCTGGAGTGGCTACTTAAGAATCTATTTCTGATTTTTGTAATTTTTCTACATGTGTTTTTGAAGTTAAGTAGGTTTCTACTTGATACTTTTCCAAGGAATTTCGGTTTCAATGAGTCCAGAGAGCCATACCCCTAAAGATTTTAATTTCAGTGGAGCCTTTTTAATGAGTTACTATCTAATTTATCTTCAGATTGTGAAATAAACTTGTTCTAAAGAAAACTGGAAGTCTGAAAATTGGGACGATGGGTACATACTCTTATAAATATTACCAGAAGTTAGAATAACAATGATTTTCTTTTTTCTTGAATCCAACTGTTTACACTTCAGCCAATCAATACGACTTCAACTTTTATAATCATGGTCTTTAGTTTTATTGATTCATTTATTATGTGACTGAGGATATTTGAGATGTACTACATGTTTGCTCATAAGACTCTAGAGATTTGTTTTTATATGCTGCTTTGACTCCTATAGGAATCCACAATAATAAGTTTGCTGGGAATTATAAAGGATTTGATTGGGGATTAAAAAAAAATTCCTATCCAAAGGAAGCGATTCTTTTGCTATTAATGCCCTCACCTGTCATCCTCTCTGTCACCACGGGTGGCTTGGCTGGCAGCACCCTAAAGAGATCCTACAGACGGCAGCACCAAGAAAGGTAGATTTTTCTTCTTTCTTTGCAATTCTTTGGTACAGATCAGTCTCAACAGGGTGGTGATGACCGTCACAGGAAGAAGGGGTACACTTACTGTTGAGGAATGTGGTGAGGGTGACTTCCCTTTTTTTACCACAATAATGGGCTTTTGTCTTTAGAGATGTCCTCCTGTGATGTCAGGTTAAAATGAGGATCTCTCTGGAACCAGTGAATGCAAAATACTGACAATCCTTTATTTCTTAGTGTGAATATGCTGATGATATTCTTTTGTGGGTTTAGACAACATGAGGTTGCCTCGCAGGATTGTTCCTTGTACCCTGGGAATAAATATCAAGAATCTGAGGAGACCAGGCTGAGAACCTGAGATGGACCATACAACCTACCAGGTGGACTTCCCAAACAGGTCTCCTAAGGGCCAGTTAATGTTGGTATTGATTCTTGGTACCAGGGGCATATTTCTACATGAAAGACCCTGAATAAATATTGTTGACATTTTCTTAAGTATGTATCTTTAAAAGAGCATGAAAGACTAATTTCATATCTTGGATAATTACTGTCAATATTCTTATAATAAGCCCATTAAAAGCTCCTTTCCTTCTCAACTGTATTTATAGGAAGAACTTACGGGCTCTTCCTATTTTTATTTCCCATTAGTGATTTAGTTCATGGTTTTCTTTTTTTTTTAATTTCTTTTTCAGGTCTCTGAACGGTTCCTGATTGGGCCAGATTGCATGGCATTACCTTCTGGGCTTCTTTAAGCCATTGAGACAGCTGCTCTCCATGGTTTAAGAATTACTGGAGCAAAATCAGCGTTTTCATGGAGCTTATTTATTTATTTTTTGTATTTTTTTGTTTCTTAAATTATTTTAAGTCATTCAGACCAAAGTTTTAAGCTTATAAAAAGATGCTTTTTCAAATCCATTCATCCTCAATGACAACCCCTTTTTCTTGGCAGTGATCTCACATGCTATCATTTCAGTCAGCAGAACCCTTGAAGCAGAACAATGTTTCAGGACATTAAAGTTAAGAGTTAAAAATACTGTAATGATTGATAGCATGTGTGTGTGTATATATATTATATACGTGGGTATATATATTTTACATAGATATATATAATCTTAGTTTTGGAAGCTCTAGGAACTAGTCAGTCCTCTTCAAAAAGAAAGGAGGAAAAAATTCCCTATAAGAAGTAGAAATTGCTAGCCAAGAAAAAAAAAAGAAAAGAAAAAAGAAAATGTTTGGCAGGAGATGAACAGGTGCAATGAAGTGACTACTTCCCAGATGAAAGGGAACAGAAATTGAGGAAATGACATGACAAATGCATGTGACATTGAATGTCACAATATAGCTCTGAGCTATGGTTTTTCTATAGGCATAATGGATTATTTGAACCAAGAATACATTGAGCTTTATCCATGTGTCTATGAAAACTATTTCAGGTGAAGAGTTGTACCCTCTGACACATATTTTTAGCTTGAGGCTAAAATCTAAATTTTACCACAAAAACATTTTTCACATTACTATGCCTAAGGACAATTTTGTTGAAATCAATGCACCAGTCTCCTTTGAGAATGACGAGTGCTCAAGTCAATCTCTTCATTTCTCTCTTTTTATTTTGATAGGTAGGATATCTCTCCCTCTCTCCCTCATTCTCTCTCACATGCACATAAATATTATGTGTTCATCAACCAGTCTAGCTGCTGCTGGCATTGCACTACCACTAGATATCACTACTGGGTTTATAGGTTACTGTTGCTTATGGTCTCTGCCTCAGGTTTTCAAGTAAATCAACAGAATTTTCAACATGATTGGGGAGAAAGAGGCTAAGACGTTTTTGCTCCACCAGAAATAAGTAGCTGACGGATAGTTGCTGCCTGAACAAATGTCCTAGATTATAAACTTCTTGGCTGGGGCTGAGTTCACTCTGCAAGTATCTTTGCTCTATTTGTGGGTAAAATCCTGGTTTCTCCTACTTTGGATGCAATAGCTACACTAAACAAAGCTGAAGAGAGATATTTATATTCATGAGCTTGGAAAACATGGGGTTTATATGTGGAAGAGGTGCCCGTGAATGGGAAACTGGCTAGACTTTTTTTGTCATATCCATGCTGTGTATTACATTTGCATGCTGGCTTTGCAGTGCACCCCATTATTTGTCTGAACCGCAGCGACACTGAGAAAGATACTGATGGATAGTGATGGCTTCCCAATGGGTTTCACACATACTCTTTTCCAACTCTAATCCATTCCTGTTGCATAAATCTTCTTAAAACATACCTGCCATCCATCCACTCCCTTACTCAACATCTTCCATTGCTCCCCCACCGCCTGCTGAATTCAGAATAAACTTCTTGCCTATCCACATGGACATGTGTCATTGAGGCTTCAATACAATTTTTCAACCTCTTTTCCCAGGACCTCCCATGAAGTGGCCTCACCTCCAGACAAACTAGGCTATTCGCTGTTTCGTAAAGCACGACCTAAGCTCTCCCACCCTGAAGCCACTACTCACATTGTCCCTTCTTTCTTCTCATCCTTCTTGGGAACTTATTATGTTGTTGCTGCTTTAAAATATTTTCTGGTCTGACTCAAATGTCATCTTTGTCATGAATTACTTCTGGGGTCCTTCAGCATGTGGCATATGCCCTTACTTAAGCCATCACAGCACTTTCTATCCTAATTAAGCCATTTATTCATCATCTTACGAGACTGTAAGCTCCCTGATGACGGGTGCCTTGATTATCTTGTTCGAGACTATTTTCCAGCACCTATGAAAGTGCCTCACACTTAAGCAGCAAATACAATAAGTACTTGATGAATGAACACATGGAATGAATAAAGGGTTGAGATTTAGCTCCTTAAACTCTTTCTTTTTATCTCCCGCAGCAAAAAGCTGAATGATTGCATAGAAGACCCGATAAATATTTGTTGCATTTAGAAGACTCTCCAAAATTTTGTTGAATTAGGAAAAACTGCATTTCCAGCTAGTTTATAAAGCACCTTTAGATAGAGATGTTTCTTCAAACTTAATGCCTTAAGGTGGGCAGGTCAGGTATTTTCCCATTTTCATGCTGAGTTATGAAAACATACACAGAAATAGTAAATAGCAGCCACGGGATAGGACTGCTGACCTTCTGATGTTTGTCAACAACAACAGATGCCTGAGTAACCTGTCCAGGTAATCTCCACTTCAAAGGGTCAGAGGAAGAAGGACTGGCAGGAGTCATTTTCATCAGCCTGTGATGTGGGCACACCAGCTGGAGAACTGGTGGCACCTGCCACTGTTGATCCTCCAGAGCCACAATGTACAGACTGGCTTAAAGACTGTCATCTTCACACTGGGTGAGATGCTACCATCCCCTCTCTGGGACTACAAGATGGGTACTTTTAGAGGCTATTTTGACTGCTCTGATGGTTTACCCACTTGGAGCAGGCTTCAGAAATGAGGAACAGGTGACAGATCAAAAATTTTAGTATCATGTGCCCCTATACCTAAACTTCCCCCTTTCTGACCTAAATATTTAAGGTCAAAGTAGACTCCATTATTCAGCTGACTCTGAGCTCATGCCTCAAATTCCAACTTTTATGATTAGTCTTGGGTTTAAAAATGCGAAAAAATGCCCTAAGCAACAAAATGGAATGATCATTTCTAGGACAACAGAATTTAAAGGATCAGATATATCTAAATTGTAATGTTTGCAAATAAAACATCCACTAAATGCAATATATCCAGCTTATAGCACCTTCTTTACTTATTATATTTTAATTTCACTTTTTTGGAAAATTTTAAAGGATTTTCTATGACTTTTAAGGCTTTCTATAAGAGTTCTAATTATGTCTTATTTCATATACTTTATGCTAAGCATGATACTTAGTTTCTTTGTCTTCAAAATTAACTAGACTTTTATTTTATTTTTTACCCCATTAACTAGGCTTTTAATAACATTTAAATAGCTTTATAAAATGCCGGTTATATAACTTATACATGTTCAGTGCTAAAAAATAAGAAAATACAGAATATCATAAAGAGGAAAAATCATTATCTATAATCCTCTCATAGGTGATCATTTTAGCTTTCTGATATGTATCTTTCTAAGCATAGGTAGGTAGGAAGGTAAGTAGATTAATAAGTAGAAAAGATAGGTCAAATATACTTTAGAATGTTGATAGTTTTCAACTGTTTCTGAAACATAAATGCTTTCATCTTCCAAGTTTGGTAATCCATTTTATCAAAATGAATGACTCAGTAATCTGAAACATGCCACAGTAAAATCCAAATTCATACAATGTGCCATTAAACTGTTTAGAATGCTTATTTTTTCCTCTTCTGTGAAGCACCTTGCCATGACCTTTTAAAAAATTAACCTCCATTCTGCTGAATTCTAGTAACAAGAAACTTTTAAAAATTGATTTAAATTTCCCGTTCAGCCTAATGGCACAACTAGAATTGAGTTAAGGTATAATTATTGAGCAGAATCCAGATGTACTCTTCTCTGAATCTACCTTTTCATGATGATTAAAACCAACAAAAACTCTACCTCATAAATATTGTGTCAAGATTTGACATATTCCATACATATCTACTGGAAATACAGCAGAATGTTCTCCTTAGAAAGAATCTTTTAGATAACTCCCACAGATTTCGGTAAAATCTCATCTAAATCATAAATAGACAATACTATAGCAAATACAATTTCACATGCAAAGGCAATGTGCCACTACTATCAATCAATAACTTCTCCATAGCTTTGATAACATTCATGATGCCTGGCACTGATATTTACAGTTTGTGTGTCCATCAGCAGGTGGTTAGATAAGTCTCATATTTCAATATGCCCTGAAATAAAAATGCTAACAGGGTTTACTTTTGTTATTAGAATATTCTTTATGAGCTAGCCTTGTGTTACAACAAACAACCAAATATTCTAAAAGTCCACTTGACACATCTGTTACTGTGCTGATATTGTGTGAACTCTGCCAGCCTGGGGCCAAACACCTAGCTTTTCCAAATGTTGACATGTTTTCTCTGTAGCCCTACCCAACGCACTGGGCTTTTGCCCAGATGGGAGTTTAATCATGCTTCCATATGGCTGTTGACCAGGTGTATGCATTGAGCCTGAGTTTGCTTTTTCAATACAAGGTAAAATGGAGAGAAATACTTTAATTTATTCTGTAGCATTATGTGCTCAAATATAATTTCTAACATAAAATATTCAATCTGAATTATTTTAATTATAATTGGATAACTCCATTTCAACCAGTTGACTAATTTTGGCTTAATACTACATTAGAAATGTTAACAAGAATGACCAGTATCATTATTTTTTAAATGAACCCTGTAGATGAAGGCATATTCAGAATTAAAAAAAAAAAATTATTACATTCAGGCCATGCTTTTATGTAGTAGGTTAACTCAAATTCAATAGGTACTCTGCTCCCTACAGTCATTTGTTCGATGTATGCTGACTACTCTATTCAAATAAATTATTTAGGTGATAAGTTCATTGGCCACACCCCTACTAATTTTGTGAGTATAAACTCAGTACTGATTTGTAGTACCCCAAAGTATCATGCTCATTTCTGATTATTAAAGTGGATATAAATTAGTTCCAACCATTTCTTTTTTTCATAATTGCACAGCATCCTTTGAAAGAGATTTTGGAAGAGTTTATCAAGTGTTCCAACATAACCAGTATCTGTCCATGTCTTAGATCCCTCGGAATTGGGGACATGGTGGTTAGCAGGAGAGACTGCTTTGGGGTCAGACAGACTGATTTCCACCCTGCGTCTCCATATCTGAGGAATCTTGCACATATTTAACTCTCTAAGTCTTGATTTCTTAATCTGTGAAATGAGGTAAATAGTATCCACCTCATAGCATTGTTATGAAAATGAAATAGAAAATCAATGAGCCCAGGTTGAATACTCAGTGACAAATCTGGCACATAACAAGTGCTCAATAAATATTCCCTCCCTCCTTTCCTTGAGTTGAAGAATCATCTGAATTCATACCTTGCACATAGTAGTTACTTAATAAATGTCTTTAAAATGAAAGAAACTATCATGGCAGGTTTGCAGATGTAATTCCTTCAATACTTCTCATAATCTCTGTGGCTACTACCTTGTTTCAAACTTCCACAATCTCCCATCTGAACTTGTGCTGTAATTTCTGAGTCACTGCAGCTGTTTCCACGTAGTCTCTGAGGATCTGTTTTCCACACAGCAGCCGTGTCCCTTCTCTGCTCACAACTTTCCCCCAATGTCCTCAACTCACCACACTTAGAACAAGAGCCACGGTCTTTGTAGCACCATCAGCC
>NW_012133859.1:3002981-3005949 GCF_000956105.1 Propithecus coquereli | reverse complement strand
ATACTTAAAGATTCTACTTTCCTGACATATCTGGGTGCATAGAGTAGAATTAGGAAGTGATGAATTAGATAGCTTCATTGGAGGTCTTTTAAATAAAACCACTCCAGTGCAGTATTTCTCATCTTGGGTACCCAAAGGTAATAGGTTATGGCAACAACAATAATGCAAAAAAGGTATATGGAGAAAATACTAAGAATAATATGGTTACAATTAATCAGGAATTCTCTCTGCACAAATGATAGATTTTTTTTAACATTTTTAAGATTCTTCTAATTGTCTAGATCTTTTTAAATATATCGCTATTCAAGTAATTTTATTTTATCCAAATATTATTGCCAAATTTATTATCAGAAATTGGTTAACAACTCTCCTTCTGAATTTGTGGTAGGGCTAATTACAAGCGAAAATTCCTGTTGCAGTCTCAAGACTCTAATCATGTGGATTTCCACTTTCAGATTATCTTTAGACAATTCCAAAGTTGATCTCTGTCAATGTTCCCCTCTTTATTTGAAAAGAGAAAATGGAACATGATTTTCCCAAGAACTTTATGTTCATTTAAAGTCAGCACTATGAGAAATCTATCGCAGTTTGTGAATGGTCACGTCCTTCCAACCTCATTTCTTAAGATGGCCTGGCTTATGGCACCTGGTTTTTTGTTGGTTTATTATTTGATTTTACAATTCTTAGTCCTTGTCTTTTGTTGTGAATATCTGCTGAATAATCAATTGTTTGTGGAAGAAAAGAATAAATGGACCCTGGAGTCAGAAATGTTCAAAGCACAGTG
This sequence comes from Propithecus coquereli, assembly GCF_000956105.1. Taxonomy (NCBI): domain Eukaryota; kingdom Metazoa; phylum Chordata; class Mammalia; order Primates; family Indriidae; genus Propithecus; species Propithecus coquereli. The sequence goes on along the minus strand of NW_012133859.1, from coordinate 3,005,165 downwards.
CCGTGTACCTGCATTTACGAATGCACTGATTCTCAGACTTGGCTACATGTTGAAATTACCAGGAGAGTTTTACGACAACACTGATGCCTGGATCCTACCCCCAGGGATTGTGATTTAATTGGTGTGGGGTACATCACAGGCATTGGAGGTTTTCAAAGCTCCCAGGTATTCTACTATGGCAGAGGTGGGGCACCACTGATTTAGGGAATGTGCACATCACCGGTATATCTTTAATGCAGGTTTCAGCAGATGCTAGTCACTCCTGCTGTTTTAACTCTAAAAACACCACAGGGCATCCTGCATTGCCCCACTTTGGTTCATTAGGAAAATCTCTGCTGCTCGGTGTTTTTCTGAGAAGCATGAGCTTTTGCTTTTCAATGAGGAAGACACTCAGAAGTCATGTGAGAGCACCCTGATAAATCCAACAGCGAGGAATCTGATTTTAATCCCAGATAGGGCTGTTTGGGGTCTATCAGAAGGATGGATGATCACTTTCTGAAGAGAAGAATAAACTCTCCGCATGTTAATCTTCAACCACTGAAGCCCAAAGGGAAGTGTTTTCATTGGATTTTAGTCAGCTATTGGTAAACTTGTTTCTTTCACAGTGGTTTATGCCATTCCTTCTCTGTGGGAGGTTATTAATTCCCTTTCTCTCCCTTCTTTTTTTTTTTTTGTCTGTTTGCTTGTTTGACTATGATGTGGAGAGACCAGGGGCCAGATATACCAACAGGGATGAACAAAGAAGCAACTCTAACTGGGGAGTGGAACTTCAGCAGTGCCTGAACCCTACTATTGGTTCAGGAAGATAATGACCAATTGTGCTATATTTTGTGAAGTAGAGGGAAATTTGTACATGAGTGGGGCACTGAAAATCACGTGCAGAGGTTATTGGTCTTGGACCTCATGTCCTTGTAAGATTTTTCCCAAACTTGACCAAATGATTCCCTGAAGTATTTACGTGGTTTAAAAATATTAAAATCAAGGGGGAAAAAGCTCAGTGGCTTCTGGAAGGTATTTGCACTAGCATTTAAGGTGGTATTTATAGGAGAAAAATAACCAGTCATCAGCATTTGGAGGGCAAAATTAACAGTCATTGATAATTTCCTCGATGATAATACAATATGAATTAGTTTTAGTTACCCTGAAAGCACTTTATAAAATCTCCTTCAATGTAAATTGCTCTCTTAGATTGTCTAGCCAGAGGATATTTGAGGGAAAGTGTTCAAGGACATCCTAAACTTGTGGCACCATTATGATATCAGACACAGAAGACTCTACAGTAGACTCAGTTGTCTGGATGTCGGGAAGAGCAGGTCGATGCTGAGAGAGAACATGGCAGTCATTGGGGGAACACAAAATCCAAGAATACATCACCAATTTTTTTTTAAAAAACATTGGCATTTCCTTCCGTCTTTAGTGGAAGCAATATATATGTATTCAAAATACTAACTCGCAGCCAGGCTTCTTGAGTTTACCAAAACAACCACATGTGATACTTTCTAATTCCCACAAAAGGGCTATTTTATGCATAGATTATACATAGATTGCAGAGCGACAACTGTCAAGAGAGGCAGAGTTAATATTCTAATAAGTGTGTTTAGTGAGGTACTTATTAGTTCGCTATCTTCAGGGACACCCCTTAACAAAGCCCAGAAATGCACACTATCAATATTTATACTTGTTAGACGTGTCGGGATGGTTTGGAGCCATTTCCAACAACAGCTGTGCAAATGGTTGATGTTGTGCTACTTTCTCAGACTTAAATCTCCACTTGGCAATTCCTACATATGTGCAAACACTGAAAATATTTTCACTTTTGCTTTGTGGGAGAATCCAATTTGGGATTTAAATGTCAACCCAAGAGGGATCATCTGTTCTCCTGCTTTCCCCTCCACATGTTTTCCTGACTCGCTCTCCTTCTCAGTGGCAGTGCAGACTGTCTTGACTTCCCCTTGAGAAATTCCCAGAGCTTGCTCTTTTGTGCTGTCATAAACATAAGGAGTGAAACATTGGCTGGAAATGTAAACTTGGATAAAGCCTCCAAAACACAACAGAACAATTGGTGGTCTTGTCAAGTCCAGTCCTTTAATTGGACAAAACCATAGCCTTGACTAGGCTGTACTGTTTATAAGGTTCCTCCCTATATATAAACTATTTTTTAAAATTATGGGAGATACACATTTA
>NW_012133859.1:2992503-3001961 GCF_000956105.1 Propithecus coquereli | reverse complement strand
GGTACAAACATTACATATCAAACAAGAAAATGTCATTCTAAAAATTTCGACTAATGATAATATGGATATTTAACTTACTCAGTGTGACTATACATACGGTCATAGAAATGGAACCAGGTATTAGAAAGACAATGACTTGCACATTTTTTTAAATAGTTTAGAGGAAAATCATGTTGAGAGCTTCAATATTTCTTTGATCTTCCACCTTTATTTTGTCACTATTAAAGTGGGAGCCAGTTGCTGTTTTTGGTAGGTGCTTCCTGACTTGGGTCCCAGTGATGTACCTCTTGGTATTTATGTACTTGTGTAATCTCCTCCCCCTTCCGTGTGTAGACTGGATTTAGTGATGTGCTTCTAAACACTGAAATTTGGAAAAAGTGGTAAGAAGTCACTTCCAAGATTAGGTTATAAAAGATGCGACTTTCTTCTTGCTTGTACTCTCTCTGTTGACTTCTTACTTGCTCACTCCGATGAAGCAAGATGCCATGCTGGGAGCTGTCCTAGGAAGCGGACCGCGTGGCAAGGAATCAGGGGAGGCCTCTGGCCAACAGCTCTTGAGGAACCGAGGCCCTCAGTCCATCAACCTGCAAGGAACTGAATCCTGCCACCAACCACATGAGTGAGGTTGAAGTGGATCCTTCTCTGGTCAAACCTTGAGATGATTACAGTCCCAGACAACACTTTGATTGCTGCCTTGTGATGTCCCTAGGGCCAGAAAGCATGGATAAGCTGTGCCCATTCCTGACACTCAGAAACTGTGAGATTATAAATGCTGGTGTTTTAAGCCATCAAATTTTTTTGTGTAATTTGTTCCCTAGCAGTATGTACCAATACTCTAATCTAGAAACATTCTTCATCATTCATTGGTAGACTTTGGATTTTAAAAAAGGGCAAACAGACACATATACAGAATTTATTAAGTTTCTTTCTATATTTTTTTGGAGGGGAATGTTTTATTTGGAATCCTACCACACTTTTCTCTTTCTAAAAGAATCTGTTAGGGTCACTGTGACTCAAATGGTAAACATTTTCCCAATGAAATAAAGACTTTATACCAACTGAATTCCTTACTCAAAAAACTGTATTTTCTGCATTAACATCTTGAATTTGATATTTTTAACTATCTTTATCAAATTCATTTGTAAATAAATTGTATTTTTTCCCTCTGTTATGGGTTGAAGGTTTGTATCTCCTCAAAATTCGTATGTTGAAGCCCTAATATCCAATGTGGCTATATTTGGAGATGTGGACCCCTAAGAAAGTAATGATGGTTAAATTGAGTCATAAGAATGGAGCCCCGATCTAATAGAATTCATGTCCTTATAAGATGAGACACCACTTAGCTTGCTTTTTCTCTCCCTGTGCGTGCATGAAAAAGAGGTGAGCACACAAGGATATGAAGGCCATCTATTAGCCAAGAGAAGAGGCCTCAGGATGAAGTCTACCCTGCCTGTACCTTGATCTTGGACTTCCAGCCTCCAGAACTGTGGGGAATGAATTTCTGTTGTTTAAGCCTCCCAGTCTGTGGTATTTTGTTATGGCAGCGCGAGCTGACTAATACACTCTCAATGGTTTTGTTTGATCACTTTAGCAACAAGATAATAGGTAAGAAAAATGCAGTTAGTTGCAGTTAATTTTATCATACAAAGTTAATTCCATAAGTTTATTAGGCAGTTATCCATGTTGGAAATTGTATTATACACTTTGGGGAATAGTTTGATATTTACAGATTGTCTCTACTTGGAATAATCTCACAAAAATAGATGGGTTTTAGGATTTAATTAGTTTGAAGGTCCCAGCCACATATTCTTGTCCTCTGCCACTCACTGAAAAATTGTTTCCAGATGTTCAAAAAAGCTGAGTGACCAACAGAAGTGGCAAGTTGGCCAGCAGCGATCTAGGAATTAAGGGAATATACCCAGGACCACATCTTGGACTTGCTGCCCAAATTCTTCCAATAAAAACAATGCCTGTTTCGCCACCTGTAGAGTGGCCAGTGAATTCATGGTGCCCAATTTGGAGTCATAAAACCCATTTCTTATAACCCTCAAAACTGTTATGCATAAAACTTGTAATGAGACCAGTGTGTAGGAACCTTGTTTGGTGGATAATTGCTTTTCTGTATCTGGGTATAGAAACCATTGAGTGTCTCATGAGCTATTTTCAATGACAGTGGGGCAAATTAATAGTATTGTCTCTTCTGGGAAAAACCAAAAACTAAACAAAAACAAATCAAACCTTAAAATTGCCCTGTCAAAGATAAAGTGCATAGAAATGTGCATTCTTCTGAATTTCTGCCCTTTCACTAAGCTCTTAGCATTTATACCGATAGTAATTATGACAACACTGAAAATGTAGATTGAAAATAATCCTCGTATTTCCTACCTTACCTTAAATGCTTGAAGGGTACACCCTAACATGTGAATAATACATGTGAAAAGGATGGTTTTAATTACAATGAAGAATTTTTCAAACAGTGGGGGTTGGCTGCTACTTTGAAAGATGAGATAATTCACAATAATGTGTCTGAGGCTAAGAGAGAGCAGGCTAGGTCCCACTGCTGTAATTTTTCTAGAATAACTAGACTGACATATCAAAAATACATTTAAGTTATAATCTATGCAGTAAAAAATGCTGTATATTACATATCAACGTGAGAAGCTCCGATGTAGTAGCTGTATTAGATCTTGGAAGAGCTACCTCACCAGTGATCCCAAACTCATGTTATTGCTGCTCTGCATACTCAGTATTTGACCTCAGCTTAGCCTCAGGGGTTTGTTCAAGAACGAACTGTACCCATTCAGTATGGTTTTCTTCTAAAGGAGAACAGATTGAGACGAGATTGTGTTTATTGCTGAAGGCCATTTGGCTTTACAGGACTGATATTTCAGAACACTGATGTATTTCTGTTTCTGACTGGTGACTTTTACCAGGTCCAAAATGTGAGTTTGATAGAAATCTTGGCTGTTTAAGAAGAATTAAGGAGCTGAACTGATTCTTGGTCATTGTGAACAGACATTCCCTGCCACACACGACCACACTTTGGACAGGTCAGATGCCCAGAGAAAGCTCCACACCCCTAACGCCAGCCTGGGCTGGGCCCAGTAAGAACACCTGACCCCTTAGATGCTGGGACACTCATCTCTGGTGCTGTTGACACCAGCAGCACCAGATGACCTGGAGCCAGCACTTCCTGTCAGCATCTTTTAAGATCTTACATTCAGTACATCAAGTGCGACTACTCAGAAGTCACAGAAACCTCCTCAGAAGTAAGACTACTGAATTTGACAACTGAATATGTTTGCTCTTTAGAAACAATCAACTTTTTAATCATTGAATATTACAAACTGAGCTATCTCCTGGCTGCCCTCAGGTAGGAGATTCCATACAAGGTAGGGACAGTGTGTTTTGGTCGGTAAGAGTGAAATTTCTGGAACTAGACTGCTTTGGAAAGTTACTTAATCTGTTCTCTCATCTCCAAAATGGGAATAAAAATAGTTCTAGCCTCACAGAGTAGTAAGGCTTAAATGAACATAATGCAGAGCCAGGCAGAAGGACATAATAAGTTCTCAATGTATTTTTTTATTATTAAACAAAAATTACAACTTTCCTTGGCCTACATGAATTGAATTTACTTTACTAAGTACATATTACAAACCAAATCACTTATATGGTAAGGTTAGTGCTTCTCAAATTCTCTGTGTTAAAAGACCAGGTTTTTGTTTCCACCCCATTGCAGACTGATAGTTTTACAAATTATAATACAAATGAATTACTAGAAAAATGAAATAAAGATAAAAAACCCTAAACTTTAATGGCTGTTAAAAAAAAAAAAGGTTTTTCTAAATGTTTCCTCTCGATTTCTCTACTTGTCTCTGTGCTGCTGGGTTGCACAGTTCACAGATGGGCACCTGTCTGCTGACCCCACGGGGGAGTAGCACTGGAAGGGCGGACAGCTGTTTTCTGTAGGACTGTGGTGCATGGGCACCTTCTCCAGTGTCAGGGAACTCCGCTCCTCCTTGGGGCGAGCTCAGTTCTGAGCGCAGCTGCTGAAGACACCGGGTGCTAGGTGCTGGCACTCTCAGTCTGCCTTACTGCTAGCACCAGCCCATGTCCTTGGCTGGACCCACCAGACACACCAGACTTAGAATGGAAGCTAAAAGTGAGAAGCAGCTAGGAAAACACAGAATCTATTCCAGCAAGTAGTAAAGGCAGTGACAGCAGCACCCTACATTTCCAGAGGCAATGGGAGCAGTGATTTTAGAAGCATCGTGAGAGGTGTCTGAGGAGAATGCTCCTTCACCAGACCAGTCCCCGGACATGACTGTGGCCCACTGCTCTCGAGATGGAGCCACTCTGGTTTTCAGATTCTTCTGGAGAGTTCGTGATGGACTTAACTGTCCTTTAACAAGTTTCTTTCTGCTTAAATTAGTACTGCTTGAAACTAAGAACCAAGAATGGTTCACATGGATTTTAAAAACAAAATCATGACGATGGACCCTCCTGGCATTTGGCGTCTCATCCTACCTGGCCATCCTATGGATGTTCACGACACTGTGGTATTGAAGTCTGTGTTAGTATCTCATTTACTCACTCCGGCGCCCTGAACTTCTTTTTGGTCTTGTTCTCTATGGTACACCCTAACAATACTCTTCAATTTAGATCTGAAATCAAGCTGAAAATTGATGAACATTTTATACCACTTTCTGACAAGCTGAAGTGACACAGGCTTGCAGGTAAACCATCTGTCACAATTATGAAGGAAATTGGTCTTCCCAAAATGTCTTCCCTTTTTATATTGGGGAAATTTACACCCACAATTTGCACTTTTATGATATTAAGTAAAGATTCTATCTCTTAAAGCTGATTTCCCAGGCTGGAGACTGCTCGAGTGAAATTATCCTGCCATTTAATGGGCGACAAAGGTAATTTTCTGCTTGGTGGCTAAAGGCCTCTTTAACCCTCAGAGAGGCTCAGACTGGTGCCTGCTGGCCTGGGGACATGTGTCCTCCACTCCTGGAAGAGTGCAAGGAGGGGTTGTCCCGGCATCTTTTAGGGATGCATTAGATTTAGAAACAAGGAGATTATGCCTGAGGATTTCTTTTCCCTCCCAAACTCTGAGAACCAGGTTGCTGCCCTTAAAGATTTCTTCAGGCCATTATGAATACTGGGCTTCCTGTTTGAGCAGTTAGCACACTTTACATGACCTCCACAGGGAGGAAAAAGGATTAAAAAAATGAACTCCTGGAAATTACAATTCATGCACCAGGTTTGCACTAGGGCTCGTTATCAAGACACAAATAATTATTGAAAGAGAAAAAAAGTGAAATTGTCACCCAAGGCTCAAAAAATTATCCATGTCTGGTCCTATATCTAGAGAGTCTGATACAATTGATATGGATGAGCCCACACATGGATATTTTAAAAAGCTCATCAGGTGATAAGAATGTGAAGCTGAGATTGAGAACCACTGCTTTCTGGTGTCTGGTAGGGACCCTGGGTTTTCTTTTCACTTCTTGGGGCAGGTGTAGCCCAAATTCAAGTCAGCCAAGGACAGTTAGAAAAGGGGCAAGAAGGCTGGAGATACCACTGGTTAAAAAGAACATATGGAGGTGGGAGGTATGTTTCACCTCCTGCAAAGTTTAATGCAGGGACAGAAAAACCCAGCCCAGTTGCATCTTCATTTTCTCTTGCTTCCATCACATTCTTGAGTTCACTGTATGGGTTGTGCTTTAGTTCGGAGGAAAAGCAGTGTGATATGATAGAAAGGGTCACCGGATTCAAGTTTTCTATAGGAACTAAGTATGTCTGAACATTAGAGAATTCCTCAAGGACTCAAAGATGTGGAAACTACATGATAATCTGAGAATGAGTTATCAATAACTTAAAGATCATTTCCAGGCTCTTATCTCCTGGGTTGTGAGGATTAAATTCAGAGCCTGAACAGGCCCTTGCAACTGCTGAGTCTTCCGTCTTCAGGCGGAGTTGCTGGAGAACATGAAGAGATCTGGGCAAAAGGGGCCACCACTGGGCAGGCAGCTACGTGTTCAAATAGGCCCTGTTTGTAGGGAATGACTTTGAGTTTATTACATGTTTCTGTGTTTATATGTCTAGGGAGTTTATTAACAGAAATAATAGCATCTCCCTAAACAGCTTCCATTATAGTTATTGTGTAAGTGACTTCAGTCCTCCATAACCCCTAAGAAAGCTCACTTCCTGCACCTTCTGTGTTTTTTTTTAATTCAAAAAGATGTGGCTGACCTTGAAGGTGGGGTGTTCTGTGAATCATTTGCCAGGACAACTGAAGGATTTACATGGTCCCTTGATGCTTATGTTGTCCTCGAGGTTGGGCACTTGGGAAGCTTATTGGCCTGTGATCTGGTCGCAGCTGTGGAGGCAAGCTACACTCCCATGGGGCTGAAACCCAGCACCTCCCTCTTTAGGACCAGGCCTGAAAGTCTGGCAAAACTAGATGGTCATGCAAGAAACTATGTGAAGAGACACGAGGTAGGATGAACCTTGAAAGATGAACAAGGACAGATGTGGAAGACTGGAATTCTTTCAGAGGGTAATGGGTTCTAAGTGCCATGCTTCTCTTTTGCAGAAATATTTAAAAAAATAGTAATTTATTTACCAACCAGGTGATCAGACCAGCAGGAATTTAAAACACATCACAAATTATTTTAAAGGGAGAACTCAGCACCACAGATGGGCTCAGCAATGCAGAAATAATAATAGACTAGAAAGTAATGTATTACTAATTTTCTCTCTTTGGCTTATTAATTTCCTCTATTACAGGATCTGTCTTTTGCTGCCCACTGAGAGATGGCTCCAAATAATAGTTTGAAATTGGTTTATTATTCAGTGTTGTTTACCTTGACAAATGCACAGATCTAAACAGTGAGGAATTAGAATGACAAAGATAGATTGTTCATATTTTCCTAACTGCATTCCTTTAATCTCTATAGGATTGAAATATGATTAAATAAGTCCCTCACATAAATTAACAGGCAACATGAAGGAAATTGCTATCTCTGCTACCATTCATGTTAGTCTAACTTTTCTTTGAATATTATATTATAAAGTCAACAGGTGCTTTGCAAAATGACTAAGCAAAAGTCCTCCATTAAAATCCTTCATTCTCTTTTCATAATCAAAATATAATCATGGCATACACAGGGGAACTTTGGGAGACTTTGTCAAATTTCTACATGTTACTGAAGAGAAAATCACTGCAAATGTCAAGAGTTTCAGGTATGCTTAAAATCTAGTGACAGCTTTTCAGTAAAAATAGAGTGGTATAAGCTGGAGTTTGATCTGGCTTTGGTACTATTAGGTCATTAAGTATGAAATGTCCAATTTCTTTAAGTACTAAGTTTGACAGTTGATATCCCTGACATTTCACTTTGACATTTCTTTTTTTTTTTTTTTCCTATTGCAAAGGTGCACCCTCAGTCTTTCAAACACATGTTTTGGCTTGTGATTATCTTTCACATTTTTTGAGAGCAATTTTTGTGAAACCATGGATAAGTCAAAAATTCGTGTTATTTTCGAATATGAGTTCCATCATGGAACCAATGCAGTGCAGACAGCTCGAAATACCATCAAAGTGTTTGGGAAGGATGTGGCTAATGAACGCACAGTACCTCTAGGGTTTGAGAAGTTCCATTCTGGCGATTTTAACTTTGAAAGTGAGCCATGTGAGTGACCTGAGATCAAGGTGGATAATGATGAGCTGAAAGCTGTGGTGGAAGCAAATCCATCTCAACCTACGCATGAATTAGCAGCAAGGTTTGACATTACTATTCCAGCAATATTGGACCATTTGAAACAAATGGGCAAGAAAAAGAAGCTGGACAGATGGGTACTGCATGAATTAAATGAGTGTCAGAAGAGAAATTGTCTCGAAGCTTGCTTTTCTTTGCTGTCACAACAAAAAGGCAAACTATTTCTGCACTGCATTGTTATGTGTGATAAAAAATAGATTCTTTTTTGACAACTGCAAGCATTTGGCACAACAGTTGGATAAAGATGAAGTGCCCAAACACAGCCCAAAACCAAATATTCATCAAGAAAAATAGCTAATGGTGTCTGGTGGTCCAGCAATGGTATCATCCACTATAGCTTCATGAAAGCTGGTCAATCGATTACAGCTGATGTCTAGTGCAACCAGTTGGATGAAACGATGAGGACGCTTGTGATTGAGTAGCTGAGATTGGTCAATAGAGACAGGCTAATCCTCTTACAAGACCACGTGTGGCAAAAAACAATGCTGCTCAAACTACAGAGGCTGGACCTGGGAACTCTCTGTCATCCACTGTATTCACCAGACCTTGCATCAACTGACTACCACTTCTTCCAGGCTTTGAACCACTTCTTGCAAGGAAAAATATTAAATTCTCAACAAGCTGTGGAAAACACCTTTTGAGATTTCATCGCCACTCACTCTCCAGGTTTCTTCACTGCTGGCATAAATAAGCTACTGTTAAAATGGCAAAACTGTGCCGACAGTTTAGGTGCATACTTTGATTAATTGTATGCTTCTTATTTGAGATATAATAAACTAAACTTTTGATTTGAAATCAGACATTTCATATTTAATGACCTAATGCTTACATGACCAGAGACAAGCCAACTGACTTCTCCGAATTTGGAAAAATGGTAGTTGAAATATTCTAAGAATATCTAAGAAGTTTAACTGATCTCTAGAGAAGCAAACTCACAGTGACATTAAATATTTTAAAATCTCTGCTCTTTGACACATAAAAATTTAGAAGAATGAGCCCAAGTTTAGAAGGTCCTTTCAATTTGTCATTCATCAATTCACAAAATATTTATTAACAATCTCCCATGGGTGGGGCTCTGTGTTCACACGAATAAGTGTGTTTGCTTTGGTAAACCATTATGCATCACATAACGAAAATGCTTTCTAAACAGCATTATCTGAGTTTTATTTTCTAATTATTTATTTTAAAGAAATTGAAATAGGAACTCCCATTTATCAAAAATAAGTGGAATTAAAAAAAAGTAAAAAAATTAAGTGGAATTTAGACAATAAGTATACCTAACTTTAAGGCAGAAAAATTCAGAAACTGATACAGGTAACAGTTTCTAACTTTAAGAAGTAAAGTAAGTTCCTTACTTTGAGGTTCTTGTGCAGAAACTGGTAGACTTTCTAGGTTTCATGTATTAGCTTATCAAGGGAAGAGAAACCTTTGAACACAGAGCTTAAGAGCAATGCACTTATTGAGTGCAAAATCAACACATTAGATATAAATTAATCTATTAAAATGATTGCATTTCCGAACCAACTTTAAATGCAACATAGTAAGCATTTATCAAGTTTTTAAAAAAGCAACATTTTAACATTACTTCTTTAATTTTGCAAGCGATATAGCTACATCATAACAAATGCAACAGAAAAAGTAACTTATAGCAGCATGTGTGGACAGGAAGTG
>NW_012133859.1:2962158-2992423 GCF_000956105.1 Propithecus coquereli | reverse complement strand
CACCAGGGCAGTGTGTGTGAACAGGAAGTGCCACTGATAGTCACAGTAGAGCAGAGTGTGTGAACAGAAAGTGCTGCTGATAGTCACAGCAGGGCAGCATGCGTGAACAGGAAGTGCTGCTGATAATTACTCATGTGTGAACTCAGACCATCCCATGCAGCCTGGGGGTGTGGGAGGCAGCTTCCGATAAGGCTCCCAAGGATGCCTGCTTCTGGGAATTCACACCCTTCTGTAATCACCTGCCCTTAAACATGGGCTGGACCTAGTGCCTTCCTTCTAACAGAGAATATAGGACAAGTGATGGGATGTCCCTTCCAAGATTAGGCTACAAAAGTCTGTGACTCCTGTCTTGCTGGCACTCTCTCTCTCACCTCCCAGGCTTGCTGGTTTTGATAAAAAGTCCATGTGACAGAACTGAGATCAGCCTCAACCAACAGCCAGTAAGGAACAAGGAAGGCTTTCGTTCAGCAACCCATAATGAACTGAAAATGGCCAAGAGCCACATGAGTGAGGTGTGGAAGCAGATACTTCTTTAGCTGAGCTTTGATACAAGGCCCCTAAGCTAACCTGTGCCTGGATTCCTGGCCCACAAAGACAGTGAGAGAATAGATGTGTGTCATTTGAAGTCACTAAGTTTTGGAGTAACTTGTTACACAGCAATAGACAGCTATTACAAATAGTCACTTCAGTGATAAATAGTATGGGGCAAAGACAGCAGGGAAGAGGACTAGAAAGTGAAGAGGATGAGAAGAGTTGCATTTCAAATGTGTGAACAAGGCAGGCTTCATGGAGAAGGTAGTATTGAATGGAAAATTAAAGAAAGGGAGGGTATGAGCCATGCAGACGTCTACAGGGAGATCCTTCCGGGCTGAGTGGCATATCCACTGTGACCAGGGATATTTCATGGGGCACAGGTAAAAATTCTTATGTGTCGAACATCTTATGGGTGCTTTACCCATATTCTTTCATGCTGTCCACACAGAAGCCTAAGAGACAGCTCCTGGGTTATATAATTTACAGATGAGGACACTCAGGTTTAGCTCCCCAAATCGCAGCATTGGTGCTGGGTGCTAAACGCAGGTCTGTTGAGTGCAAGTACATGCCTTGGAAGGTACATTAGTTTCCTATTGCTACTGTAACAACTTACCACAGACTTAGTAGCTTAAATAATGCAAATTTATTATCTTACAGTTTTGTAGGTCAGAATTCTGCACTGGATCTCACCAGGCTAAGATCAAGGTGTCAGTAGGGCTGCATTCCTTTCTGGAGGTTCTAGGGGCAAACTCATTTTCTTGCTTAGTCAGGTTCTTGGCAGAGTTCCATTATTTGCCATTGTAGGACTTTGCTCTGTAGGTTGTAGGTCCCTGTTGCCTTGTTAGCTGTCAGTCAAGGGCTGTTCCCCGATTCTAGCAGACACTCACATTCCTTGGCCTGTGGTCCCCTTCTCCACTTTTAAAACCAGCAATAGTGGGTCAAGTCCTTCTCACACTTCAAATCTTTCCTTCCTCTTCCATGGTTTCACCGCTTCTGCCTCCTTCTTCCACTTTAAGGACCCAGGTGATTCGACTGGGTCCACCTGAATAATCCAGGTTAACCTCCTATGTTAAGTTCAGTAACTTTAATTACATCTGCAAAGTATTAAATGCCTTTTTCCGTGTAATGTAAGATATTCACAGCTTCCAGGAATTGAAGTGCAATCATTTTGGGGACCATTATTCTGCTTACCAGAGGGCTATTTTTGGGAAACAATATAAAAATTACTGATGAAAGAAGGATGCTCTATTGGGGCTGAAAAACAAATAAGCCCATCACTGCTGTGATAGGTCTGTGTGATCAGTCTACACGACAGATATCATCTATGGAACTAACACCAACTTCTCTAGACTGAGGAACTGTCAAGATGGGCTTTCTGTAGGATGTAGGCTTAAGTATTACAGGAGAGTCAGGAGAAGGTGGAATTGATGGGCATGGTCTTCTAGAGAGAGGAAGCCCTGAGCAAAGTCATTGAGTTGATAAAGAGTATGCCCAGCTTAGAAAACGGCATGCCGATAACTCACACCACTTGCTTTAGGGAAGGGAAGGGTGTGAGTGATTGCATATCTGAAGAACTGGGGGCTACAGTGCACAATTAATTGGTGTTGGAACTTTATCCTAAAGGGTATGGATTTGAATTTATAATTGCTTCTTATTAAGGAATATTAAATATCATTATTTATATGTAAAGTGGAAAATATTTGCTTCTCTATGTCTTAACACATTCCAAATTTATTTCCTACCATAATGTATCTTTCTCATGTTTTTAACTTAACTCTCAAGTAACACATGGACAAAAACTGGTTCATTCTACCCCATTTCACATAAAGTATGGGCATTAGTCACAGAAAATATTACAGCAAAAAATATAGGAACAATTTCTCATAAGTAACATCTAGAAACTTCTGATTACAAGTGGCTACATGCTTAGATACATGCACATATGTATATACTATTGTATTCATAACTTGTAAATATATTGGTGGTTTTCTCTGATATACACATTATATATTAGAAGTCAGTGCCTTAACTAATTCTAGATTTGGTTAGGGAAACATTTTGTCTCAGTACTATTTATTAACTTTATTCACCTAATGATTACTAAATTGCATGGCCCATTATTGTGTCTACATGTGACACATACAGTGTAGAATTGCAGCTATTCTCTGTATAATTGAAATCAAAATCTACTTCTGTCTCATTTGCACTCCATTTCTGGGGCAAAGAAGACATTTTTTTTCCAGGAAAATATTTGGTTATGTAGATTTTGTCTTGGGGAAAAAAATATATACGATTGGTTTTGTGTAAGAATTGTTTGGCCATGGTGGCCTTGTGGGGTCCCATTGTTGGCATCTTCAAAGATAACAAGAATGGGTAGGAGATCTATTCTTCAGGGAAAACTAGAAAATAACAAGTTCTAGTGTCAGGAAGCGGGCGTTTACTTTATGTGGGCATTTCTCCTGCAGCTGGTATTTATGGGATTGTTTTCTCTGACCTGTGAAACACTTAATTTTTTCAGTATGAAAAGGTCAGTGTTTTATCTCAGCAACAATTATGGTGAAAACAGCTCTAGGTAAATGTGGACTGAAAGTAACTGTCCTCACCAAATGGTACTATTGTTTATTGTTTTCAAAGAGCTATTTTAAAGAGAGAGAAGGCGGAAGGGAGGAACAGAGGGAAAAGAACAGAGAAAGAGAGAAAGAAAGGGAGAGAAAGAAAGAGATAGAAAAGAGAGAAAGACTCAGAGACCAACAACAGAGTAAGCAAAATGCTGAGTGAGGATGTATAGGGATCAGGAGAGAGGATGTGAAGAGGGTCTCACCATCAGTTCTAAGCTTCTCCCATAGGTCTGTGAAGTGCTAACGGAGAGTGCAGTTATATGCAGCATAGGAGTTAAGGATAAGTCATAGAAGCATCTTTGCTTCTGGAACCCTCTGACAAATGCAGTCCCAATTCAAATCTTTGTCTTTGGTTCTTGAAAAGTCTACACTCCAATTACTGCTCTCTTCCAACATCCAGGTAACTCCAATTTGCTTTTAAGCTGTTCTGCTCCCTGTGCAGTTTTATCATGGACAGCTGTGGTTCCCACTTGTCCTCCCAAAGGCTTTCCTTTGGGACCTGCCCTTCCTGGGGTTTGGATGGAGCAGTCAGTCAGGAGGGTCCTCCTCCTCCCACAGGAGCCGGACAAATGATGCTTGCTTACCAATCAGAGACCTTTGAGGGGCTGGAATGGATGCTTGGAACCAGAGATTATTTCTCTCCTCATGAGATTCTGAGTTATAAAGACCATTTCAGTTTAAAATGATAATCCTTCCTGTCATGTAAAGAGACTCCTTCAGCAAATGAAAGCGACACTGCATATATCAGAGCCAAGTCCTGGAGGAAGAATCAGTTGCCTGAGACCATTCAGAGAACATCTGAGTTTAGCCAGCCAAAAGCAAGACAATACCAGAACTTTTTAGTTGCACCAACCAACAGATTCCATTTTAACTTGAGGCTAGTTTGAGCTTGCTCAATATTCCTTGCAATGGAAAAAAGTCTTAGATATAATAATATTTATTTAATATTTTCTTAAGTCTGATTTTGATAGAAATCAGAATCTACTGATTCTGCTGAATCTACCGACTTATGCTATGGAAACCTAAACCATGTGTCTTGGCCACATTTCAGCATTAATAAATCTACACTACTTTTCTGGCTCATCCCAGTAAGTTTCTCCAACTTGCTCTGTGACACTGGTGTTAAGTGATTTTTGCCAAGTTTTATTACTCTCCTTTGGGAGACTTGAGAGATAATCCTGTATTTTCATCCACTCTCAGCACTTCTCAGTCCTCAATACCCAACCCTAACTCTAGTCAAGAGGACATCAGTGATAGGGAACCACCCCTAACTCCAGCCTTGGGAGATCAATGACGATGCTTCCAGAGATGATGTCTTGGTCTGTTTATGTTGCTGTAAAGGGATACCTGAGACTGGATAATTTAGAAAGAAAAAAGGTTTATATGGCTCATGATTCTGATGGCTAAAAGTTCATGATTGGGAAATTGATGACAGCTTCCACCTGCTTCCCCTCCTGGCAGAGGTGAAGGGGAACAGGTGGTACAGAGATGACAGGAATAGAGGGGTTTTGAAAAAAGGTGGTGGGAGTTCTGGGGGCTTTTTAGCAACCAGCTTTCTTAGGAAGCTAATGGAGTGAGAACTCACTCACTCCTGTGAGAGGGCATTAATCCATTCATGAAGGATCCATCCTCATGACCCAAACACCTCCCACTAGGCCGTACCTTCCACCACTGCCACAGTGGGGATTAAATTTCAGCATGAGATTTGGTGGGGACAAACCACATCCAAACCATGGCAGACAGTAATAGCAACACAGGAATGGTGCCAGATAAAGAGAATTTATTCAACAGTGTGAGGGCACATCCATTATTTGCTGAAGCTCCCACATAGATATTTTAAAACTCTAGTCCATGTAGATCAAACTAGCCTGGTACCTGACAAATTACTGCCTTGATTTATGGGAACAGAACCCTATATTCTCTGGCAAAAGAATAGACATCAAAACTCTTCCTAAAAAAAATGAGCCCTTAAAAAGAAAATGATGATGAGAAAGCACATGTTCTGAGAGAAAAATCGTTAATACTGGAAATCTTTAATTATTAGGGATCTTCTCAGTTCTTTTATAAAGCTTCTATTTCTGACTTTCCATTTTTGGGTTTTTACTACTCTCTGGCAACTGTACTAGAGAGCTGATAAAATGAGATCTAATTTAGAGTGAACAGTCTGCCACCTGGCAGTACCCTGGGGAAATTTTAGTAGAAGAGGTCACTGTTTAAACGTGTTGCCATATATCACATGTGGAGATTACAGTCAACCTAGGTATCTCTGAGCATACTTAAGAACATGCTCTCAACACATGCTGACATGCACAAAAATGCCTGAGCTCCCCAGCAGCTTTCTTAGGTGGGAATGAGCAGCCATGTTGGCCTCACATTTTGGATGTGGCATAGGGGAGAACATGGGGCAGATTCTCTTTCCTCCATGTCAGAAAGCACCTGGCTCTACCCCAGCTGGGTGCTGATGGAGCTGGAATTCCTCTCTGCTGCAGGTCAGTGCTCCCTGCTTCTGCCCCAAATCAGAGTTGCCCTTCTTCCCACTGCCACATCCTCCAGCTGCTTCAGAGGCATGCTCCTGTCCTGTGAGGCAGGGTGGCCCATGTCAGTGTTCTCTTCCATTGAAAACACTGAAGTATGGGATAGGGCAACACCTGCTTCCCTCCTAGCTCTCTGCTCACTAGCTGAGAGACTTGGGCATGCTCATTATCCTTGAGTCAGTTTCTTAATTTGTAAATTGAGAATAATAATGACTTCCTAACAGGAGTCTGATGAGGACTCAGTACAGCAGTATACATAAAGTACCTGGTTTTTCTAGCTGTGCAATAAATGTTATTTCTCCATTTTTTTTTCTTTCCATTCCCAAAGAGAGTCAGTGTTAATACTATTTGTAAGTTAAATTTTCCATGTTATTTTATGTCAATAACTGCCCAGACCACAGTAGATGCTCCATAAACATGTGTTTAATAAATAGTTAAGTGAAATCTGCATGACCATATATTATCAATTGGTGTTTGTAAAGGATTAATGCAAACTGGCTCCTTATACAAAGGGAGTTGGAACATAGTGGATTTGACAGGGTGAGCGTGTGTCACAGTTTCCAGAAAGGGGACCTCATCAATGTGTCACACTGCAGAGGGTGACACCTGCAGATGGCAGTTGGTATTCTCTGGTCAACAATTCACCACTTGAGAATACCAACAGAGCTGGTAAGGTTAATAGGACCATGCTACCAGCTCTTTCTCTTCTGATCATATCCCTGCTGCTGTGTTCTAGAAAAGCTTGTGTTTCTACCTTTGCTTGGTCTTACAACCAGAGGTTGGAAGGTGTGGGGAATGAAGTTTTCCTTCAGACAGTCCTCCAAGATCAATGGCTCTGGGAATCACCAAGTACTGTACACTTTCCCATTGAGGCAGTACACATGTCCTTTGTCAGGTGACCATGTAACTGTCACTACCCTATGCCCCACCACCCTGGTCTGTACACAAAGATGTCTATTCCCTTTAACCCTGCAGGTGGCTGAGCAAAGAGAAGGCTTGGGTTTGTCAGGAGATTGTAAGGATTTGCTTTCTGCCTTCTAATTTAAGCAAATTGTTGCTCTTTTTAAAGACAACAGATATAGGGACAGTGCAAATGTCAGTAATTCTGGTAAAGTTCTTGTGTTTGTGGTCTTTGGAGCAGCCCTTCTTGGGAGCCTGTGCCTGTGCTTGATTTATGAGAAGGCTGTGGGGGGAGAAGGGAGACAAAACAGCAGACTAGAAGCAGCCTGCTCATGCTGATCTCACAAAAAGGATCAAAAATGGCAAGCAGATGTTCACTTTCAGATCATTTGTTTAGGAGAGAGCACTGGGAATCAACAGAGAGGCAACAGGAGGTACCCAAAGTGAAGAAGAGAGAAGTGGGGCAACCTACTCAACAGAATAGGAGGTACCTGGGGAAGGTGCCCCCATGTGGGTAAGGGACAGAAGAGAGAAGCCTGGGGCTCCACAATTACCCTACTGACATTGCAATTGGAGCTTCTGGAGGGCCCCTCCACTGCAGCAGGCCTCCGATCTGATAGAGGAGGCCGACTGGAGACTGTGCAGTGGCATTGCTCCAGAGAAAAGGCACAGCAGGGTCCCACTGGTTCCTGAACCCTGGGCACTGCAGCTGGTACCATTTTGAGGTTCCAGAACCAGAGTGCTGCATATACCCAGGGGACATAGCCATTGCTGACATCATCCCATCACTCCTGCCAGGCTAGGAAGGGAATGTGGAGGCCAGGCACTTTGGTATACCTTCCACTGCCACCAGAGGACCAGGCAGAACAGGTGCCCATGGACCTGGGGCCTGCTGCTGCTACCTGGGCAGCTGTCCAGCAACAGCTGCCACAGGAACAGGGCGCAATATGTGCCCAAGGTCCCTGACTCCCATTGCTGCCACCTGGGTAAAGCTACCACCAATAGACCTGGGTGAGGCAAATGCCCAGGCTGCAGTGCACAGACTGTACATCTGCCATCCCCCACCTGCCTGTGACAACCACAGGGGAATGGGAAGATGCAGGAGAATAGCAGCGTTAAAGGCTGAAGAAAGAATTTCAGAACTTGATGATAAGACTTTTGAATTAAATCAGTCAGTCAAAAATGAAGAAAAAAGGAATCCAGAAGAATGAAAAATCTCTCTGAGAAATGTGGCATTATGGAAAATGAACAAGTATAAGAATCATAGGTATCCCTGAGGGAGAAGAAGAAAAAGCAAAAGGCATGCAAAACCTATTTCAGAAAATATTGGAGGAAAACTTTCCATTATATTGCTAGAGATTTAGATATCTAGATACAAGAAGATCAGTGAACATGTGGAAGAGTCAAGGCAAATAGGACATCACCAAGGCACATAGTCATCAGTCTGGCCAAAGTCAAAGTGAAGGAAAAAATTCTACAAGCTGTGGGATGAAAAAAATCAAGTAATTTACAAAGGAAAACCCACCAGACAAATGGCAGACTTCTCAGGAGAAAAATTACAAGCCAGAAGGGATTAGGATCCCATTTTAAGTTGTCTTAAACAGAATAACTGCCAGTGAAGAAATCTGTATTCTGCAAAACTAAGTTTCATAAATGAAGGTGAAATAAAGTTTGTCCCAGATAAGCAAACACTAAGAGAATTTGTCACCACTAGAGCTGCACACAAGAAATTCTTAAAAGTGCTCCATACATGAAACAAAACAATCAATAACCACAACTGTATAAACACTGGAAAGTTAAAACCAATAACATATTGCAAAACAATAACATAAAAAAGATAACAAAGCATCTAGGTAACAATCAACATTATGGCCAGAATAGTATCTCACAAATCAATACTAACATTGAATGTAAATGGTCTTAATGCCTCACTTAAAAAAATAAAGGTTGGCTGAAAAGATAAAAAGCAAAACCCAAATATATACTATCTCTAAGAAACCCATTTAGCTCACACAGATTCTCAAAGACTCAAGGAAAAGGGGAGAAAAAATTATTCTATACAAATGGAAACCAAAAGCAAGCAGGAGTACCTCTTCTCACATTAGATAAAATAGGCTTTAAATCAGCAATAGCAAAAAAAGACAAAGGTGGTCATTATATAATGATAAAGGAATCAATTGAACAAGAAGATGTAACAATCCTAAAAATGTATGTACCTAACACAGGAGCTCCCGGATTCATAAAACTAATTCCCCTAGGTCTCAGGAAGGAAATAAATAGCTACATCATAATAGTTGGGGACATCAACACTCCACTGACAGAACTAGACAGATCATCAGGGCAGAAAAATAAACAAAGAAACACCGGACTTAAATTAGATTACAGAAAAAATGTTCCTAACTTACATTTACACAACATTCTACCCCCAAACTACAGAATATACATTTTTCTCATTAGCACATGGGACATTTTCCAAGATAGATCACATGTTAGGCCACAAAACAACTATCAGCAAATTTAGAAAAATCAAAATCATACCACATATCTTCTTAGACCACAGCAGAATAAAACTAGAAATCAATTCCAAAAGGAACTCAAACCCACACAAATACATGGAAATTAAACCTGCAGCTGAATGATCCATGGGTCAAGGATGAATCAAGGTGGAAATCAAAAAATTTTCAAATGGAATAACAAAGGTGACACAGTCTTCCAAAGTCTCTGGGATACAGTAAAAGCAGTGCTAAGAGGGAGGTTCACAGCCTTAAATGCCTACATCAAAAAGACAGAAAGATCACAAATTAAAAACCTAATGTCACACCTGAAGAATCTAGAAAAAGAAGAACAAACCAAACCCAAAGTCAGAAGAAGAAAAGAAATAACAAAGCTCAGAGCAGAATTAAATGAAATGGAAACCCAAAAACAATAAAAAAGGATCAATGAAACAAAAAGTTGGTTCTGTAAAAAGATACACAAAATGGATAGACCAATAGCTAGAAAGGATTAAAATAAGCTCAATCAGAAATGAAAAAGGAGACATTACAACTGATACCACAGAAATACAAAGTATTATCCAAGGCTACTATGGAAATATCTATGTACACAAACTAAAATATCCAGAGGAAATGGTAAACTTTGGAAACAAACAACCTCCTAAGTTTGGAACAGAAAGAAACAGAAATCCTGAATAGGCCAATAACAAGTAGCGAGATGGAACAGTAATAAAAAATCTCCCAACAATAAAAAGTCCAGGACCAGACAGAACCACAGCCGAATTCTACCAGACCTCCAAAGAAGAACTTGCTCCTATCCTACTGAAACTATTCCATGACATCAAGAAAGAGGGAATGCTCCTTAACTCATTCCACAAAACCAGTATCACCCTGATACCAAAGCCAGGAAGGGAAACAATCAAAACAATAAAACTACAGACTAATATCCCTCATGAACACAGATGCAAAAATCCTAAACAAAATACTAGCAAACCCAATTCACCAGCACATCAAAAAGTTAATTCACCATGATCATGTGGGTTTCTTCCCAGGAATGCAAGAATGCTTCAACATATGCAAATCAATAAAAGTGATTCACCACATAAATAGAATTAAAAACTAAAACTGTATGATCATCTCACTAGATGCAGAAAAAGCATTCGATAAAATCCAGCACCCCTTCATGATAAAAACCCTCACAAACTAGGCATAGAAAGAATATACATCAAAATAATAAAACTCATATATGAAAAACCCACAGCCAATGTCATACTGAATGGAGAAAGGTTGAAAGCATTTCCCTAAGAACTGGAACTGGATGAGGATACCCACTGTCACCACTTTTATTCAACATAGTGCTGGAAGTCCTAGCCAGAGCAATCAGGCAATAGAAAGAAATAAAGGGCATCCAGATTGGGAACAAGGAGGTCAAACAGTTCCTGTTTGCCAATAATATGATATTATATCTAGAAAACTCCAAAAATTCCACCAAAAGACTCCTAGAACAGATAAATAAATTCAGCAAAGTTGCAGGCTACAAAATCAATGTGCAAAAATCAGTAGCATTTCTATATACTAATAATAATCAAGTGGAGATTCAAACCAAGGACTCAATATCATTTATAATAGTGGCAAAGAAAATAAAATGCCTAGGAGTATATTTAACCAAAGGGGTGAAAGACATCTATAAGGAGAACTACATAACACTGATGTAAGGAATCATCGATGACACAAACAAATAGAAAAGCATCCCATGCTATGGATTGGAAGAATAAACATTGTTAAAATGTCCACAGTGCCAAAAGTGATTTACAGATTCAATGCAATCCCCATCACAATACCAATGTCATTTTTTCACAGACCTAGAGAAGAAAATCCTAAACTTCATATGGAACCAAAAAAGAGCCTGATTAGCCAAAGAAATCCTTAGCAAAAAGAACTAATCTGGAGGCGTCATATTACCTGACTTCAAATTATACTACAAGGCTGTGGTAACAATATAATACTGGTATAAAATTTGAGACAAAGATCAATGGAATAGAATAGAGAACCAGAAACAAAACCATATATCTATAACCAACTTATCTCGACAAAGCAGACAATAACATACACTGGTGAAAGGAAGCCCTATTCAATAAATAGTGCTGGGAAAATTGGGTAGCCACATGCGGAAGAATGAAACTTGATATCTGTCTGTCATGATATACCCAGAATAACTCAAGATGGATTAAAGACTTAAACATAAGACCTGAAACCATAAAAATTCTAGATGAAATCATAGGAAAAATTCTCCTATACATTGGCCTAGGAGACAATGAATTTATAACTAAGTCCCCAAAACCAAATATAGCAAAACAAAAATAAATAAATGGGACTTAATTAAACTAAAGCATTTCTGCACAGCAAAGGAAATATTCAAAAGAGTAAATAGACAACCTAAATAATGAGAGAAAATGTTTGCAAACTATGCATCCAACAAAGGACTAACATCCAGAATCCACAAAGAACTCAAATAAATCAGCAAGGAAAAAGAAATAATCCCATGAAAAAGTAGGTGAAAGACACAATTTTTTTCCAAAAAGAAGATAGACAAATGGCCAAAAAACATATGAAAATATTCTAAAATCACAAATCATCAGGGAAATGCATATTAAAACCATGATGAGATACCATCTTACTTCTGTCAGAATGGCCATTAATAACAAGTCAAAACAATAGATGATGCAGATGTGGTGAAAAGGAAACGCTTATACACTGTTCATGGGAATGTAAACCAGTAAAACCTCTATAAAAACAGTATAGAGACTCCTCTAAGAACTAAAAGTAGACCTGCCATTTGATCCAACAATCCCAATACTGGGTATCTACCCAAAGGAAAAGAAGTCATTTTACGAAAAAGACAATCTGCACTAGAATGTTTATCACACCACAATTCACAATTGCAAAGACAGGGAATCAACCTAAGTGCCCATCAACTGATGAATGGATAAATTTACATACCACAGAGTGCCAGTCAGCCATAAAAAGGAATGTCTTTTGTAGCAACTTGGTTGGAACTGGAGACTATTACCCTAAGTGAAGTATCTCAGGAATGGCAAAATAAATACCACGTGTTCTCACTTATAAGTGGGAGCTAAACAACCAGTATATATGATCATAAAGTGGTGTAATGAACGTTGAAAACTAAGGAGGAGGGTGGTTGGGTGGGGGATAAAGGATAAAAATCTACCTATCGGGTACAATGTATTCCATTCAGGTGATGGGTACACTTTAAAAGCCTTGACTTCAGCATTATACAATTCATGCATGTAATAAAAAATAGTTCTATCCCCTACACCTACTGAAATAAAAAAATAGTAATAAAAAAAGAAGGCTGTGATGGATCAGCATTCCTGGCTTAAGTGTTTGATATCAGTACTATCATTGTCACACCTGGGCCGAAGAAACCAGGTGTTATATTGGTAAGGCCAATAAAGACACAAAAACATGCAGTGTTACAAAATACACAGTGGGCAGAAACATACCATTGGAATCCACAATATATTTTATAAAGTGGAATTCATTGCAACTTAGCAAATACTATCCTGAAGCACATTCCAATGAGTTCCGTTACGAGAAAGAACTTTATTAAAAAGTATAGTACAGAGAGCCTGGAAATGAGAATCAGCAAAAAAGAACTGTCGTCCCAACAGGACCACTAACTGGCTGTTCCACCTTGGCCAATACACTCAACTCCTTTGGACCTTACTCCTATAATTATATAAGCAATTAGATGACTGGACTAGACAATTTCTTCAGTCAATTCCAACACCTTATCATCGTTTGGGCCCATAGTCTAGTAATTTTCCAAGAGGAGTCTAATATTAAGAACCATACTACCCCTAAGTATTTAATGGTTAAAGAATACTTGGATTTGTTAATAGTAACTATGAAAATGGGAAACTAATAAGCCAGGTTAAGGGAAGTTAATACACTGATGGATAAATGTGAGAAAACAACAAAGGTTGGAATGAATGGTTTTCAAAGATAGACTCCAAGGACCTGAATTTGCATAAGCTTATTAGAAAGTAAAATAAACTCAACTACTCTAGGAGTGAAATATTATCTCCATAACTAGGACCTTTCAACATGATGTGCAAGGCTTGGATCAGAATTCCTCATTGGTAACTAGATTCATTGGACGTCTTTGACAAGAGATATAAATAAGAAAATGAAGCAAGTGGGACAACCAGAGGACATTTCTCAATATTTGTAAGCTAAAATGAAGAGTTTTGAAAATAATATTGAAAATAAAATATCAGATTCAATTTTGACCAATGTTTTTCATCCTTAATAAATTTTGTTAGCTCCAGGCACTCAGATAGGAGAGCCTAAGTCTATGTAAATAGAACATAAAGAATGAAATTTTGTGACCAACAAATTGTTTAAAAATAGGAATTCTATGTGTGCTGGTATATTTTTCCAAGCCCTCCTAGTTAAGCTTGGATTTTCTAGAAGTATTTGCTTTTTATTTAATAGTTCTGCATTTAAATCCTCAGTGGCTCCACAATGTAAGGTAGAGTCCCGTAATATTTATAATTGCCTACAACTGGATGCTGATCTACATTTTCTGATTCTATTTCATACTGCCCATGAAGGACTGAGTTTTATTGATAAAGATGGTCAACTTATGAGTCAAACCTGAGTTTCATTTTAACTCTGTCATTCACGAATTATGGAACTTGGTCAACTTATTCAAACTTTTATAGCTTCAGGTTCCTTGTTTGAAAAATGGAGCGGGGTTTCTTAGCCCCAGCACTACTGACGTCTTGGGTGGGATAATTTAGCAGCAGCCCTGGCCTCTCCCCAGTAGATGCCAGTTGTACGCCTGTAGCTGGGACAACCAACAACGTCTCCACATGTGGGCCAAGGTTCCCTGAGGGGCAAAATCACCCCTGGTTGAGGATCTCCGAAATGGGGTAATGATGCTTCTCTCATTATGTCACTGGGCGGATGAAATTAAAGAGGGATAAAAAGCCTGGGACCAATAGTCACCAGTTCACCCTCTTTCTTGGCTTTTATCCTGGTGGAGACACTGGGGACTTTCAAAAGCTCTGCCCATCACCTCTTTGAGCCACTGCATCATCTATACTCAACAAAGGGTATAGACTATTGGATGGCTTCTTTGATCTCTGTTCAGCACTTTATCATGGTGAGGGAATTTGAAAACCAAACTCTATGTGACATGAGGAAGCTGAGGAAAAGGATCTTAAACAAATTAAATCAGGTTAAAGAATCAAAATAATTTGGCTCTTTTAAAAAGAAAAAAAAGAAAAGATAAACAAAAACCTGACATCTGGCCGAGGTGGCTTGCTTCCTTGTGGATTCATGGTTGGGAGTTACTGAAGACATAGCAGTGCGAATGTGCACATTAGGTAATTCCCACCAAAGCATCTCTTTGCAAATAAAATTTATGGAGACATAAGGGTATTTATTGTCTGTCCTGTTTAAGCACAGTACTTAACCATAAATGCCTTCAAAGAATTTTACAGTGCTCAGATCCCTTTGGAGCTAAGCACCACAGAAGGCCTTAGCTGCAAAACCATTGGCCTTCTTCTGAAAACCAATCTTCCTTCCCTTCCTTCCCTTCCTTCCTTCTTTCTTTTTTTCAGAATATTATGGAAGTAAAAACATTTTTGTTACAAGAATTACTTTTGTACAGGTTGAGTCAAAATTATGTGTGTCCATCCCCCAGATAGTGTGCATTGTACCCGTGAGGTGTGAATTTACCCATCTCCTCCTTGCCCCTCACACTCGCTTGATTTCCATTGAATTTTACTATCATATGTGTGCATGAGTGTTTATCATTTAGTTCCAATTTAATAGTGAGTACATGTGGTGTTTGTTTTTCCATTCTTGCGATACCTCTCTTAGGACAATGGTCTCCAGTTCCATCCAGGTGTAAACCTTTTCTTTCATCTTAGGAATACTAAAAAGAACGTCATTCCCAAATGAAATATTGGCTGAATGATTTAGTGTAGAATAATCCTTTATCTTAGCTATCAATGCTGATGTAACATTTATGGTTACTTGTCATATCATAAAGTGTTTGAACTGGCACACATGAAATAAGCTTTGTATATGTATTTTATATGTATAATGTGTATATATATCCCCTCCCACTTCCCCCATTCCCATTTTTTTCGTTCTCTAATAGCTGTAAGGATAAAATTTGCTATGGTTCTCTTAGAATGTTGTAGAATTTTAATGCGAAAAAAGAAATGGAATAAGACTGGAATACCAAGCCATGAACTTGGAAAAAATTCCAAACTGCCATATTGATGAATACTATATTTTCTTGAGCCAGTGTGCCAGCTCAGAACAATTGTTTAACTTTTCTGTTTCTATTTCCTCAACTTACAGCTGTGGGTCCTTGAAACAGAGAAATTTCAAACATATGCATCAAATAATTATACACATACACACACACACACACACACACATATATTGAAAGCTGTACATTTTATACTGAAACCACCCTTTGCAAATCATCTTTGTGTATCTCTTTTAGTAGTTAAAAAGATACAGAACTTTACTGGAGGAGAAAAGAAATGATCTATTTCTGCATAATTAAGCTAAATTCAAATATGTTTTCTGCTCCCGATCCAATAATGTTGGTTTCTCACTTTGCCTAACAGCACAAGAAAACATTTACTACTTTTGCCAACTTACTCCCTTACTAATAAACCTTGAGCAGTTCAAAATCCTTCACCCTGCTCTTCCTCTACATTTGACGGTACATCTGAATTTCTTATGTTCATGACATTTCAGTGGACTTTGCTAGGTGACATGGTTGGAATACCTCTTGGAAACAACTTACTTTGTGGAAGATAAGTATAAAATAGAAATGTAGCACGCAGGTTAAGACCATGGACTTCTAAGAGTGGTTCAGGCTCTTACGAGATTTGTTGATGGGAAAAGTCATGTAGCCTCTCTTTGCCTCGGTGTCCTTATCTACAATCTGGAGATAGTAATTGTATCCAACTCATAGAGTTGATGGAAAGATTAAATGAGTTTAAGATTGCTTAGAATAGTGCCTGGTACTATGCAGTGTTGGTTATCTATTACTATCATCACCATCATTATTATACTGTACGTATTTAGCAATATAATCCAGCTGGGCTTGAGCCCAGTTCTTCCTACAGGTATGATGTTGAGCAAGCCTTTATCCTCCTCAGTCTCAGTGTTTTCATTAGTATAATGGGACGGGAAGACAGATGTCTACCGTTCTCCCTCGGTTAGGGTTTACTGATGATGGCTGGTGTAGTAGTAAAAGGGGCACTATCAGACAATGCCATGAAAGTATAAATTGGTAAAATTTTTGGAGGGCAACGTCATAATATCATTTGTAATTTAACGTGTTCATACTTTTGGTCTCGGAAATTTTTGGTTTTGGTAATTTATCTTTCAAAAATACTTGCATACATGCATACGGATAAATATACAAGAATGTATATTGAAACATTGTTTATAATGACAAAAATATACACTTATTAGGAACTGTTTAACTATGATAAATAATGCTACATTAATTTACAGCCATTCGAAAGGAATTTGATAGTCATGGAAGTAAACATCCAAGGAGGAAAAAAAAAACAAGTTACAAAACAGTGTATATATCATGGTTCCATTAAAAAAAGAAGAAAAAAAGAGAAAGTGAATGAAAGCAATAAAAAATACATTTGTATCTTAGCATATGGACAGAACACAGATTAAAAACATACATGCCAGACAATTAATAGTAGTTAATCTGGGAGTGGAATTAGTGATGTCTTTATCTTTCTTTGTCATATATTTCTTTATTCTCTCTATATTTTTAAAGCAAAACTATTATTTTAAAAGAACAATCATAGACTTTAGAATTAGACAAGCTTGGGTTCAAATTTTATCTTTATAGCTTTTTAGCCATATGACTCTGGGAAAACTATTGCAACTTTCTGAATTTTAGTTTCCTTAACTATAAAATGGATAATACTGTAAGGATAGTCTAAAAGGCACATTTAAATTCCCTATCACAAAGCCTGGCATACTGTAAATGTTCCAAATGACCATTCTCTTCCCTCTACTCCCTAATTACAAAATACCTATATATTAAGCCGGTTATCTTTAAAAAATGGAAATGTATTTCTCAGTGAAGATTTTTATTTACCCCTATGGGTGATACAAATTTAACCAATCAAATTTGTGATAATTCTTACCATAATGGTGTCATTTTTCCTAGGATCATTTTAATTTTAGAGTGAATAAGAAAATATGTCACCTAAGATGGGAAAGAAATTAACATCTAGCACAATTTTACAGTAGGCCCATCAGAACAAAGTATAGGCATCCTTTGTGTCTCAATCCATCTGTAATCCAGTAAAGCACCGCATAGTGAAGTGAGAGTTATTTCATTATAAATGTATACATAAAACATTGGGAAGGGGAAGCTCCTCCTCAGAGTTCACAGTGGCTATCTTCAAAAAGTAAAATTACAAGCAAATTTCTTTCTTTTTAGAACTCTTTTATATTTTACACATTTTTTAAAATTTAACTTTATATGTCTTTTGAAATAAAAATGAACAAATGTTGCAAATTTTTATTCATTTACATCTAAAATGTGTCAAATTAAGCAATGATAGAAAATAAACCAAGGTCTTTGATAATCATTTTGGTTTTTTTTCCCCATCAAAATTACCAGGGCAAACTTTCAAGCTAAGTGTTTTCCTAATTTGGATGAGGTCAGCTAAACTCTGCAAAGGAAGTGAGAACAATGGATTTTGACTTGTTTCTAACATTAGGAAATATACTGGTCTTATCATTACAACAGTGGAGTGGTACCTTTGTTTCATCATAAACAATTCAATAAAACATTAGTCAAGAAGTTGATGGGTATTATTTAGGGAATAGAATCTTCTTTTATAGGTTTGACAGAGTCTGTTATGATCGAGTTGTTTAATTAAGTGTCTTTGTGAGAAGGGAATAACCCCCAAATGGCTATTCTAAAGAGAACTTGAATCAAAAATTCGGGTAACTCAACGTAACGGGAAATTGTTGTAACTGGTAGGCGCGGTTTGTCGCTGGTTTCAGCCATAATGACTTACTCCCAGCTGAAAGCACAAATCTGGAACAGTTGGGAGAGCATGTGAGAAAGTATGATGTATTATATTCTTAGCATATTCAAATTCAAAAAGGATTAAAAAATCATCCAGTTTAATTTCTTCTTTTTATAGAAAAGCTATTGACTTGAACTTGAACTGGTTCTGGAACCCAGATCTCCCACTTCAAACTTCTTCCTTTTTTCCTTTCCACCAAAGCATGCTAGTGTAATTAACATTCACCTTCACGTGGTACACAGGCCTGAGATGACCTCAACAGACTCCAAATCCTGCTCACAGACAGGATTATTAACATGATGGGAAAGAGGATGTTTGCTCAAAAATGTTTTTGGATTTTGATTTTTTCACCTTTAGGCTGACCTATTAATTATGGTCAACTATTTTATATATGTGTGTGTGTGTGTACGTATACACACACACACACACACACACACACACATGCACTTTATGGGGAAAAACACTGAGTGTTGCAGGTCCAAATGAACTCACCATGCTGAGGCCCTCTATAAATATTTGTCAGATAAATTATTAACAGATGGTCATTTATTGTATGGATTTCACAGCTCCTTTGCCTCTCTCTCTCTTATTTCTGCTGAGTATTCCTGTGCCAGAACCATTTCTCTCTAAAGGCAGAAAGATGGAATCAGAGTCAGGAAACTCCCAAGTGGTCCACTTTATTCTACTGAATATTTTGGTCCAATGATTTGGCAGAGAGAACCTTTGTAAATATTGACGAAAACAATCTTTTATATCTCTGTCACTGTTCATTAAGAGACTTGCAAAGATCAAATATCCATATGTCATTCAAAAGATAGCAAATATTATAAATGTGAAATCGAGAGCTGTGTACCTAACAAATCCAGCTCTGCTGAACTGCGACATTGACTTTTCTAAAATTATCACTATAGGGAAAATTCATGTTCCTGGTTACAAACATAAAAACCCTTTGATCTCACCCCCCGTACATATCCCTGACTTCATGCCCTGCTTCTTCCTGCCTGTACTCAATAATCCAGCCCTATGCACGGCTTTTCCTCTCAAGGCTGAGCACGCACCTGCCTGGATGCTCGTGGACTGTGGAGGGCAGTGTGACACGCTCCCCTGTGGGGTCTCCTCCCAGTCACTCTGCGTGGAACAGCTCTATCGCCAGGGTCCTCGCCCAGAATTCAGTGTCCGATCCCAGGAATAGAGAGGCTCCTCTCTCACCCCTCGATACCTCTCCGACCAGCCCCAAGTACCACTTCTCAACTGGAGGTCTTTGCTGAGCTGTGTCCTCTCCTTGGTAGGCTCCGCAGGTCTCTTCCGTCAACTAGCAACCACTTTCTCATCCTATAAATCTCCCTTCAAGATGCTACCTCCTCAAAAAGACAGAAGCACAGTCAGAGACTGCTCATGGCCTCCTCTATCTCAAGTCTCACCTCCCCACCTGCCCTGGGCTGTGCCAGATGGCTCTCCTCTGTGCTCCCTAGCACCACATGGTTACGTTTTTAAACACCAATTCACTGTGTTGTGTCATAGCATAGCAGTTCTGAACACGGATTCTGGAGCCAGTGCACCTGGACTCAAATCCTGCCTCTTCATTTAGGGTTATATTAGACAAGAGACTTGCCTCAGTTTCTCATTTGTAAAATGGACATAATGGTAAGAATATGTCTCACAGAGAAGAGGATTAAATAAACCAATATATCTAAAGCTTACAACAGTAAACTCTCAATGAGTGTGAGCTATTAACTGTGTTCACCTGTATTTGTTCTTTACCCTTGACGTCTGGATTTATTTTTCTCAGGAAAAGATGTCTTAGTTATTTGTACATCCCTCGCCCCTCACCCCTCACCTAGTGCTTAGCATCCAGTAAACTCCATATACATAGTGGCCAAACTGAACTTGTAAGAATAAGAAGAATAACTGCAGA
This sequence comes from Propithecus coquereli, assembly GCF_000956105.1. NCBI lineage: Eukaryota > Metazoa > Chordata > Mammalia > Primates > Indriidae > Propithecus > Propithecus coquereli. Next base: position 2,972,296 of record NW_012133859.1, on the reverse strand, counting down.
GTCATAAAATCCTAGAACTTGCATTGTCTGAAATGTTTAGTTCCAAGTTCATGAAGCAAGGAAATGCTCTATGTAGACACAGAGGTCTTTTTTTCCCCAGGGAGGAGATAATTAAATATTCTACCCGTGACTGTAAACACGGTCCTCTCCAATGGCATGGTCAGCACAGAGCTTCTGACAAATACCCAAGGCTTCATGTCCATGCAGGGTACACTACCCTAGTTTTCAACAGAAAGTGTAAATTACAGGATGCCTGATAAATTCATCCAGAAACACTAAGAAAAACAGGCGCTATTTTCCAAACCTTATCAGATGATTCCCTTTCTCCTCACTCACCAGGGAAGTTTGGGGCCAAATACGATGGAAAAGTAATTTGTCTGCCCTGGACCACTCACACGCTCCAGAGGGAGGGGCCGCGGGAGTAAGTCAGATATATTAATTTCCCACACGCTACTCTCTTCCTTTTCTGTGTGGTTGAAACAAACAAAGAATTTGATTTCCCCCATTTTCCTACTGATAAAAGATGACAGACCTAATAGTTGAGCTCACAAATGAAAATCTTGATTTCTTTATGATCAGAATCATTCTGTTTCCGCTGTAACCAATCCAATACCAGGGTGATATTCTAAATTCTGCAAGGACAGGACTAAGTGAGCTACAGTCTAGCATGGACTGATGGACTTTTCACCATGATGTCAGCTCTGTGCACACTCAAAGCCCTAGCCAGCTTTGACCTTGATGAAATTGACAGGGCATGCAAAAGAGAAAGGATGGGTTTTTTCTGCTTAGTGGTCCGTGTTCTAGATATATGCTCTTTAGACATCCTGCACTAGTAAAAAGTGAACTGGTTACCTGTCTTAGAGGGAGGCCACTGGGTAGCTGCACATAGGAAAAGGGAACAGCTAGTTTCTTGCATTATTTATACATATGTTGTCATTTGTAGACTCGTTTGTTCCATTTTGCTATTTATTTGCATGAATATAACAATACACAGGCTCACATTTATCCTTAGGTATCCTTAGCTCTCCCCAAATTACATTAACTCCCTAACTCTTAGAATTATGAAGGAATTGAAACTATAAGGCAAGAAATATGGCAAATAATAACATTTATTCAATTCATGTCAATTTAACTTTGAGGATACTAAGAGACTCGTGGTGACCACAACTCTCACTTACAGGCACAAGAAGGTAAAAGTGTCCTTATGCTGCAGAGCATATTTTATATGATCAAAATGACCCATTATTTCATTAATTTGAGTAGATTTCTGTTGCTGGCAAAAGCCTGGACTGTTGGGGGACAATAACAGTAGAACAAGCTTTTTAACAGGCTGCATTCCTACAGTTAGGTGCTACTGACCTGAAGCACATGCTATGGGACGAGTGACTCTGACAAAGACAGTATCTGCTTTCAACTTGGACTCCATCTTGCAAATAGGCTAAAACAGGAAAAGAGGCCATTTATGCATCATTTTCAAACAGAAAGTGCTTGATGGAGGAAAAATTCTCTGAGCAGTGGTCAGAGTCTCCAAGCAGACAAGTGGATGCCAAATAAAAGGAGCGATTGTGCACTGACCTGGCAGCACGTGCTTCAGGAAGTGGCCGGGTACGTGTATCCTTGCTGATTACACATATAATAATAATCGCACAAGCAATGGTCTATATCAGGAAAGGCTGCATTTCAGAGCTGTGTTTTCCAAAGGAAAAAGAAACTGCATTCAGCTGAGCCATTCTGGAAAGAGGCAAAGCAGCTTTAGGAGATGGGATGAGTTGGGAGTTCCTAAACGCTGGTGATAGTCCGGCAGCAAAAGATGTGCAGGGCACACAATGCATGGTAGAGGAAAAGCCGTATTGATTCTTACTGCTCCAGGATGTTTTCAAAAGGATTCAGGAACATCAAAAATCAAAAGCATAGATCAGTATGTGGCAAGTGAAATTCTTCTTTCCACTCTGTGGATGAGGCCTTTGGAACTAATAGTGACATTCAGATTTCAAGTTGCAATTAGGATATCTGAGCCCCAGTGGTAATGGGAACATCTCTTGACAGTGTTGAGAAATGCGTGGGCTGGGGAAGGAAGGCTGTGAGAATTGAATGAGATAAATCTTGAGCACACTTGCTACAATGCCTAGCAATACATTCTATGAAAGTGTTATAATTCCTAGTGATAATACTAATAATTATAACAAATTTCTGAATTTTAAGAGGTCCTTCCACCTCCATCACCATGGAGATGACATGGAGATGGTCCCAGTTTATGTGGCTGTGACCCCACGAAGACCCAGGGCTGATATGCCTGGATACGTCCCTTTTCTCTACTGAAGTTGTGGTCGAAAGGGAGGGATGGTAGACAGAAGCTACTCGTCAAAGGAGGATATGAGCTTAACTCTTAGAGCCCAAATGGGGAAGAATATTGTACAATGTCTTTGCAAAGTTATTGCTTTTAAGCCTAGAATCACATTTGTGATTCTCCCTTGAATTCATCAATTCAAAGCTTCATAAGAACTGAATATATATTTCTATTGTCCATATTGCCTTAATCTCTTTCCATAACCTTTCTCATCTCTCTGACATTTACATAAACTTTTCCTACATTCAAAGTGAAAATTACTAATTTAATTTAAAATATTTTACCAGTTTTAATTGGTGATGACACTTTTCCATGAAGTTACGGTATGTGAATATCTGAGACAGCTAAGCTCTAGTGTATATAGGCGGAATTGCTGGTGCTTATGAAAACAGATCCTGGAACCAGAACCAGACCGCTTGGCTTCTAATCCTAATGCCAGCTCTACTTAGCTAGCATGTTAGGCAAGATGATTAATCACTCTGCATCACAGTTTTCTCACCTGTATAATGGGAACAATGAGAGTACTTCATTCATGGGAGAACTGAATGAGTTATTAATACTTGTAAAGTTCTGAGAATAGGTGAGGCAGAAGCAGGAAGATTTTAATGGACTTCACATTTTTGCAAGTAAATTGAATTCAGGTAAACTATCATAATAGTATTAACAGTTTTATTTCAAGAGATTTAAAAACAAACTTAACATGTAACAATCTTCATTTTGAATTAGTAGCAATTTGTTTCGAATTCACTCATTCATCTATTCATTCATTTACCAAATGCTTATTAGCTTCTACTAGGAGATCATTTTCAGATACAATGAAAAGAAGAAAAATTGATACTAAATGTTAATAGGCAGGTCAACAGAGGAATCACACACTGTATTGTACAATTAGCTTTAATTAAACTTGGCTTTAAATTTGCAAATATTTAAATCACAAACCAAAGGATAAAATTAAGGTATAAGTGGAGGCTATTAAGGGTTTTAATGCATGAAAGAATCACTCGCACAAATCATGTATCAGTGAAGTTCATTAAACTGCACATTACTGGAGCAATACTTCAAACATTCAGCCTCAAGCATACTCAAAAAATCATATTCGATCTCAGCAGCTGCCATCTTGGATTTACTCATCCAGAAAAGAGAATAATCCAGGCAACAGCATTGGAAAACATTAATCCTGGCTTTGTTTCCTTTTAAATAGCCAAGAATTCAGTGCTCCTGAAAAATACTGTTTGAAATAATAATGAAGCCCCTAGAGTTTGTGTAGAAGGAACTGGGGCTCTTTCTTTTTCATGAAACAAATTTTGGGCTCTCAGCCATAAAAAATCCCAGTTACTTTAGTTGCATTAGAAAGCTTTACTTTTGACTTGAAATTCTCCTTTAGTGAAATGATTCTATTAAAACACACATGTACACACACACACACACACACACACACACACACACACCCAGCTTAGTTTCAAAGAATGTTGTGCTTGTCATATTGAGTTTCCATTAAGAAAGGAAGAATTAACTGAGGTGACTCTGATGACATAAAGAGCCAGAAAAGCCTTCCAAATTCACTGAAAGATCAGATTATAAACAATTCTTCAAAGAACATAATTGCACATGCGACACTGTACACCTGTCAAACTACTCTTGTCTGATATAGTTCTAGAAGTACAATTGTTGGGTGTAGTAATACCCTATTGCTGCGTAATAAATTATCACAAACAACGGCTTTAAGCAATGCCATTTATTATTTCACAGTTTTTGTGGGTCAGGAGTATTGTCTGAGTTCTCAGCTCTTGGTCTTGTGGGACTGCAATCAAAGTGTTTGCTAGGCTTTGTACTTCTCTGGAACTTGGGGTCCTCTTCCAAACTTACATGGTTGTTAGAAGAATTCAGTTCCATGTGGCAGCAGAACTGAAGTCCCTGTTTTCTTTCTGGCTGCCTGCCGGGGGCTGCTCTCCACTCCTAGAGGTCCCCACAGGGCTTTGACACACACCTCCCTCACAGGTCCTCCCACACATGGCAGGTTACTTCCTAAAGGTCAGTGGGAAAGCCTCTTTTTAAGAAGGCCCAGTCTCTCCTCTGAGGGCTTTAACCCAATTAGGTCAGACCCACCTGGGATAATCTTCCTTTCAATTAAATAAAAATCAACTGGTTTGGGAGCTTAATTATATCTGTAAGAGCCTTTCATTTGTGTTATATAATGAAACCTAATCAAGAAAGTGAAATCTCATCATATGCATAGATCTTGCTCACACTAAAAGGAGAGAATTATACAAAGGATATACACAGAGGGCAGAAATCTTCAGAACCATTTTAGAATTCTGCATTGCACACTGGATTAAAGAGTGTTTACTTTAAAAATTTGGATCAATCTGCCAAATTGTCCTCCAAAGAGGCGGGAATAATGACAAGTCTACCAAGAATCTATGAATATGCTGTTTCCCCATATATGTCAATATTCAAGATTATCAGTTCTTTAATTTTTTTCCCAATCTGAGAGGGGAAAACATTTTAATGTAGTTTTAGTTTATATTTCTTTGAAAAGAAGACTCAGCATAGTTTCATGTGTTCATGTATCTATGAATTAGTATTTTATATACTTTGCATTCTTTTTAAATGGATTATTTATTTTTCATATTTACTTATAAAAGCTATTTGCTCAAATAAATTCCTTAAAATTTTATTTTGCCTCAGTTTTCCTTTTTAACAGAATTTGTGATTTATATTTCTTTTCTCTTTTTGACCATGGAGAGATTTTAAAAACAAACATATAATACTGGGAAATAAAAAAAAGTTAAATGTTCATCAACTTGTTGAATAAATTAACATTTACTCACATGATGGAATACTCTTCAAACATTAGAAGATAAGCTAGATTTGTGAGATATGGTCATGGAAAGAAGACCCCAATATTACAATTAGTAGGAAAGGAAGTTATAGAATAAGATCTATAATTGTGATCTCATGATTAATAAAAAGTTTGTTACAGGCATATTTAAATAATTGTGTATTCATAAAAAATGTCTACAATGACACACATCAAGATATATCCACACACTATAGTGGATATATGTGGAGAATTGGATTAGGTAGTCAGCTTTGGCTTTTTACTTTATTCATTTCTGTATTTTTCATTTAATTTGTAATAAGTAATCTTTGATTTTATCATCGAAAAGATAAATAATGATGAAATGATGTTTAACGCACTTTCAATATGATAGGTTGCATTTTACTGTATCTTAGTTACTTGAATGTTAACTCATATTTAATATTTGAGGAATATTTATTTTGTAATATGAGCTCCTTCCAATTCTTTATGCTGAGTGGTTTAGTCTAATTTTCCCAGCTTGCAAGAGTAGATAAATGGGCCTCAGCAGCTCTGTTATTTGGCTAGTGGTCAGGGGGCTGGTTTGTAGGGAAAGTGGAACTATAACCTAGATGCTGAAAATCCTACCAGAATATCTATTCCACATGTCACCCACAAATGGGAACTTACTGTGTGCGTTTGAGTTGTATTGGGCAGGTATGTGTAGAAAGACTGACTAGAAGCACTTGGCTTCACTTCAATTCACTGCATCAGAAGAGTGCATAGAAATATCTGCTTATAGCAAAAGGGGGCCATCCAGACAACTTTCCTCTCCAGTTGAAAGGACCCATTTCTCAGAAGGAATGATTTTTACATAGTATTATAGTTAAATCAGAGAGAGCAGACAATTAGGTATCAAGTAGTGCAAGGCAGAAGAGAAGCAGGAAGCAGCCCAGCGTGCAGGGTGGCTTCTCATCTAGGAGCATGCCACAGAAGGCTGATGGTTCAGCTGGAGGATCAGGTATGTCCTATGGAAAGGAAGGACAAAGGATGGATTCTGAGGCTAAGGTGGCTTAAGGAAAAGTCATTTCCTCTGGGGTCCTTGGCCATTTGGGCTTTCTTATATTTATGACTCTTAGCTGTTTCTTAAGTCTTTTTTTTTGGAGGGAGAGGACAGGGGAGAGGCTATGAGTGACTAAGATTTATCCCTCATACAGAAATATCGTCACTTGTCTTTGTTGAAGTTTTGGTCCCCTCTCCAGCACACCTGTTTTGTCTTCTTCCCCTTGAGGCCCTATCCATGTTCCCTAACATAGATGCCCCTCTCATGGTGTTGGGTTTTCTCTTGCCTCTCCACTGGCATCCTGCCCTTAGGTCTGAGTGATGCCGTCCAGACAAGAGGGGTGAGATGGTGGGGGCTGAAGCCCTGATACTCCTTCCTGAGCTCAGACCCTCCCTCTTCATGTAGCTCAATTATCCTGAATGCTGTGCTCTCTGCTCTGCTGCAGTGTTCATGAGAGATGGCCTGGCCATCCCACCTGGTTTTCTTTCCCTTCTCCACGGGGAGAACTGGAAAGAAGCCTGGGGAACCAACTGCCCAGTAATGCCAAGAGCTGCCTCATAGGCCTTGGAGCAGGGCAGACTTCAAACTGTTACTGCTGTGTATTTGGAGCCACTTAAACCCAACTCCTCTCACAGTGGATTTGCAGGGGTGGCAGCTCTGGAAAGGAGGAGAGGCTTGCTTCAGCAGCTAAGTGGAAGCAGACCTCCAGTGGGAACAGTGGAGGTAATACTTCCCCTTCCCTGGCACTTGAACGGAAAGGATTGAAGCAAAATGAAAGGCCAATCTGTATGCAATTAAATGCTTCTACTGGCAATTGCTTTCTCTTCCCCTGTTAAAAGAGCAGGAATCCAAATTTCCCACCTTCTCAGCCTGGCCCCCCTCCAGTGCTAAATTGCCACAGTTGGGAGCAGTGTCTTCAGGCAGTTGCTGGCAAGAGTGGATCCATCAAAGGAAGGAAAGTTTTTGTTTTTGTTTTTAATTTTTTTTTAAATATAGCATTTCTCTAGGGCAGCAGTTACTAAACTTTTCAGCCTAGTGTTTGTAAAGTATATATATTTTTGCTGCTCCTATGCACAGGTTCTTCACTAAACATTATTCATCTGACACCCAGGATTTAAATCAGCTTAAGATTTTAAAACTTAGATAAAAGTGACTATAAAATCACAGCAATTATTCAGGAATTTGTAATGCTTCTGGAATTCTTAGAAATTCTAAAGATTTTTCAATCCTCTTTTAAATTGCACCCATCAGATATAGCAATTTGAGGAGAGCAATTTATCATTCATTTGTCTTCTGAACGCTATTAGTCTTTGCATTCTTAGGATATGGGACTTTACACATAGATTAAACTCTATGACTAATCAAGCATATAGAAGGAAAGATTCATAGGTTTTTTTTTATTAATTCAAATATTTACTATATTCCTACTATGTGGCAGAGTTACAGCAGGGAAAAAAGAGGCAAAGTCTGTGACCTTATACAGTTTTCATCTAGATGGGAAAGACAGAAAGACTATAAGCCAATAAACAAAAGTGTGTGTGTGCTGTGGTGAAAATTGTTATGATGAAAAAGCACTTAACAAAATCCAGCAATCTTTCATGATAAAAACCTTCAATAAACTAGGAATAGAAGGGACATGGCTCAGAATTATAAAATCCATATATAAAACCCACAGCCAACATCATACTTAATGGGGAAAAGTTGAAAGCATTCTCCCTAAGAGCTAGAACAAGACAAGGATGCCCACTGTCCCCACTCCTATTCAAAATAGTGCTAGAAATCCTAGCCAGGGCAATCAGGCAAGAGAAGAATATTAACGATATTCAAATCAGGAAAGAAGAGGTCAAACTATCACTCTTCACTGACGATATGACCTTATATCTAGAAAAACCCAAAGATTCAACCAAGACTCTCCTGGAATTAATAAATAAATTCAGCAAAATCTCAGGATATAAAATCAATGTACGTAAATCAGTGGCATTTCTATATACTAATAACAGTTAAGCCAAGGGTCAAATCAAAGGCTCAATACCATTCACAATAGCTACAAAGAAAATAAAATATCTAGGAATACGCTTAACCAAGGAGGTGAAAGATCTCTGCAAGGAGAACTACAAAACTGAGGAAAGAAATTGCAGAGGATACAAGGAAGTGGAAAAATATATCACACCATGGATAGGTAGAATCAACATTGTTAAAATGTTGATACTACTCAAAGTGATTTATAAATTCAATGCAATCCCCATCAAGTTACCAAGGTCTTATTTCACAGATCTAGAAAAAATAATTCTATGTTTTGTTTAGAACCAGAAAAGAGCCCAAATAGCCAAAGCAATCCTAAGGAAAAAGAACAAATCTAGAGGCATCACATTACCAGACTTCAAACTATGCTACAAGGCTATAGTAATGAAAACAGCATGGTATTAGTACAAAAATAGAGACATAAACCAATGGAACAGAACAGAGAACCCAGACATAAAACCATCTACTCTCAACCAACTGATCTTTGACAAAGCATACAACAATGTGCACTAGGGAAAAGAAGCCCTATTCAATAAATGGTGCTGGGAAAATTGGATAGCCACATGCAGAAGAATGAAACATAGGACCCCTACCTTTCACCACTCACAAAAATTAATTCAAGATGGATAAAAGACTTAGATCTAAGCCATAAGAATTCTAGAGAAAAACGTAGGAAAAACTCTTCTAGATATCAGCCTAGGCAAATAATTTATGACTAAGACCCCAGTGGCAATTATGGCAACAACAAAAATTAATAAATGGAATTTGATTAAACTAAAGAGCTTCAGCACAGCTAAGAAAACAATTAACAGAGCAAATAGAAAACCTACAGAACAGGAGAAAATATTTGCAAGCTACACATCCAATAAAAGACTAATAACAAGAATTTACAAAGAACTCAAGCAGATCAACAAGAAAAAAACAAACAGCCCTATTAAAAAGTGGGCAAAAGACATGAACAGAAGCTTCTCCAAAAAAGAAAGACAAATGACCAATAAACATATGAAGAACTGCTCAATGTCACTAATCACCAGGGAAATGCAAATTAAAACCACCATGAAATATAACCTTACCCCAGTGAGAATGGCTTTTATTAAAAAGTCCAAAGACAATAGATGTTTGGGTGGATGCAGAGAGAAAGGAACGCTTATACATTGTTTGTGGTACTGCAAATCAGTACAATCTCTATGGAAAATGTTGTGGAAATTCCTCAAAGAACTAAAAGTAGACCTAACATTTGATCCAGCAATTCCTCTACTGGTTATTTACCCAAAGGAAAAGAAGTTATTTTATCAAAAAGACATCTGTACTCAAATGTTTATTGGAGCACAATTCACAATTGCATGATGTGGAATCAACCCAAGTGCCCATCAATTCATGAGTGGATTAATAAAATGTAGTACTACTCAGCCATAAAAAAAGATGAATTAATACCTTTTGCAACAATCTGGATGGAACTAGGGACCATTCTCCTAAGTAAAGTATCATAAGAATGGAAAAACAAACATGACATATACTCGCTATTAAATTGGAACTAACTGATGAGCACAAAAGTGCACAGAGGGAAATAAAACTCAGTGGAAAGCAACCAGGGGGAGGGGGAATGAGGAGAGGGGAATAAACCTACCTAATGGGTACTATGAACACGATTTGGGTGACAGGCACACCTGTAGATAGCCATTATTCCAGTATTACAAAAATGATCCATGTAACCTAAAACATTTGTACCCTCTCAATATTTTGAAATAAGAGAAAAGAAAAAAAGGAGGGTATATGGACAGAGAAAAAACATGGGAGTTTATTTTATATTGCCTATGTTAGAAAAAAGAGGAATATATATTTTTAACAGAAGCAAAAGCCCATATGACTCATCATTTTAAACTAGACTAGTTTCTTTTTTTTTTTT
>NW_012133859.1:2937599-2961270 GCF_000956105.1 Propithecus coquereli | reverse complement strand
ATTTCAGCATATTATGAGGGTACAGATGTTTAGGTTACATATGCTGTCCTTGCCCGCCCCCCCCAAGTCCGAGTTTCAAATATGTCCATCCTTCGGGTGATGCGCATTGCACTCTTTGTGTATGCAAATACCCGTCCCCTCCTTCCTCCTCCTCCTCCCCCCTCTCCCCTCCCCACTGCCCAACATCCAATAGATGTTATTCTTACATGTGCATTTATGTGTTGATCAGTTAATACAAATTAGATGGTGAGTACCTGTGGTGCTTGTCTTTCCATTCTTGGGATACCTCACTTAGTAGAATGTGTTCCAGCTCTATCCAGGAGTATACAAGAGGTGCTATATCACCATTGTAAACAGAACAATTTTTGGTAGCATATTTTAAGAGATAAATATGCTAACAAAAATATTTTGAGAAGCCATGGATTAAGGGCCTATATAAAGCATTTTTATACACTAGATTCTTTTGTGTTTTTGTACTTCCCACAAGAGTATATGTATTCTCCCAAAATCTCCAATCAGAGATATTTACAAAAAATTATTTTTGATCAGGAAAGACTTCAAATGCTTTGTACTTGTTCTAAGGTATCTCCTCCAAGTCAACTTGCAATCTCAGTAGGAAATAAAATACACAGCTTTGTCCTATAAATATCTTTAAACACCCCCTATTGTTTATACCTGTCTATACCCACACAGAGACATATGTACATGTGCCAACACACATACACACACAACTTTGTATGCAGCTCTATATTCCGTGAGATCTGATAAACAGTTCTTGCTTGAAGAAAGTATGGGTTGACACCTATATGTATTTGTGTGTGTATATATGTTGCTATACAAGTAAAAGAAAGGATACTTAGTTCTCCAAGGTGGAGTCAGTGAATGTTTTCTGGATATGATTCCCGAGCCAAATCTTGAATATTAAATAGGAGTGACACAACAGAGCAGGAGGTGGAGGTAGGGGACAGAGAATGTATTCCCAGAAGAAGAAATTGCATAAGTAGATACATTAATGATACAATATGATGTGGATGCGTGCTACAAGAAAATTGATAATATTGATGTGTAAAATACAATGTAGTTCAAGCAATGGATAAAACCACTAATGTATCATGATAACGTAAGGATGCATTTCAGGAATGCAAGAGTGGTCAACATCAGAAAATCTACCACTGTGATCTATCAGGTTATCATGGAAAAGGAGAAAAAAGTATGAACACTCTGAATGCTGACAAAGCATTCAACAAAATCCAACATTCATTCATAATAGAAACTCCCAGCAAACAATAAATAGGAGGATATTTTCTAACCAGAGATTTATTCACAGTTTATAGCAAAGATCAAATTTAATGGTTAAATTTTAGCATTTTTATTAATCAGAAACAGAAAAAATTGTCATTATCACTCCTACTATTCAACATTGTACTAGAAGTTCTAACCACTAAAAAACTAACCAACCAACAAAACAAGCAAATAAAAACAAGAAAAAAAGAAATTAATGTTATAAGGATTGTTAAGGAAAAGAAAAGTTGTAATAATTGGCAAATGTCATTACGTAAAAAAAAAATCAAAGGAATCTCTAAATAAGCTTCTGGAATTAATGAGAAAGTTCTACAATGTTGCTGGATACAAGACACACAAAAGTCAGAAACGTTATAACATGCTTTAATTGATTAGAAAGTGTGATTTTAAAAAGTAACCACACAATAACAAAACTATGAAATGTCTAGGAGGACCCATATGGAAAATATTTCACAAAATGTAACCGAAGAATATATTATTAAATGACACTGTTTACCATATTCAAGGCTGAAAATATTCAATTTCATAATGGTGTCAATTTTCTCCAAATTTGTCCATAAATTCAATGGACTGCCCATTGCCCAACAAGATTGCTTGTGGAACTTGACAAACTTATTCTAAAATTCACATGAAAGAGCAAAGCCAAAGTAAATTTGGCAAAGAATAAGGAAGATGGGCTTTTATTAATAGATATCACAACTTACTACAGTTTGAGTAAATAAGATTGTGTGATACAGGCACAGGGATAGACAAATAGATCAATGACATAGAGTAAAAAGCACATAAATAAGACTGGCCAGGGCATACTTGAACATTCTTCCATCGCAGCCTCAGGTCTTCTGGAACATTTATATTGTGACATTCCTTCAGTGAGGAAGGAATGGGCTAGAAGAAATGTCAATATTGCTCCTACAGTATGTATTTCAAGGCTTATCCCATTTCAAACTAAGCAATAATTTATAAAAATGCAACAAGGGAAGGACACAGAGATACAAGATACTTCGCAGAAATTTTATCTTTCTCTTTAGAAAAAAATGTCTTTGTAGCCAAAATAAAAAAAATACCAGTTGCAATTAAATGTCATTGCTGTAATCACTTAGGTTGTAGAAAAGTAAGCAGATTGTTTATCCTTTTGTTAAGTAGTCACCTGGCTGGGGCAAAACACTTTGTGACTCTCCTTCCAAAAACGGGAGGAAGGATCTACCTGGACATTGAGGGAAAAAGGAGGAGGAAGGGGAGGAGGGGAAGGAGCAAAAAGAGGAAGAAGAGAAGGAGAAAAAAAGAGAAATAATGTTATTAAACAGAGTATTAAATCCAGTGTGGCCCAAATTTAATTAACTTTTATTATCATTTTGTTAGTAAATAAAGGGCCTAATAACATAATCCCCCAGAAACAGCTTAGAAATGCCAAGAGAAATAAACATCTCTCTTTTGCTCCTGAACAAAACTTACTTATCTGTTTACACTTCTTTTGTTTTGTGCTCAGTGATTAAGTTTCAAAATTCTCTCTAAAAAAATGCTACTGCTGATCTGAGAGAAATATAAATAACCACTGAGAACAGTGTCTATGAGCCCTGAGAACTGAAGCTGCCCATTGCAGACCTCAGATTTCTGACTTGCCACCAAGTTCATTTCAAAGAAGGTACATTGTGTTTAGGGTCTTTGAATAACTTGACTTCCAATTGCCTTGCTTGGCTCTCATAATATCTCAACACAAAAAATAATAATAATTATTAAAAAAAGGAAGTGATTAGATAATAGATTATCTACAGAGGGTGATCCAAATTAGCTCTATCTAGAATTTGGCTCCATTTCCTGTTGCTGGGTTCTATCTAAGCATGCTTGTCTTAAATGTCAAATGTAACCAAACATAAACGTCTTGTTAAAACAGGTTTATCTTCACTAAACTTAACTGTAGTCTCTGATTAGCTCTTTGGAACTTAAATGAAGCATATTTATGGTTGCTTTTCATCTTGATGGTATGCCAGCTATTTACAGGAAAAACTGTATGTCTCAGATCCCTTAAAATGTTCTAGAATTTCTTCTATGAACTTTGAAAGAACGGGTGTCATACTTATTCAATCCCACCTATACAGTTAAAGATAAATTAAAAGTGTTTACCTGTCTTATGAAAGGATTGGGATTCACTCTAAGTTTCTAATATGAAACAGCTATCTAACTTCATAAGAGAAGATGATTTACAACATCTCAGTTTGTGATGACTTTTCACATTTGAATGTTATGGCAGCTTCAGTCTGAATTGGGCAAGTGCATTAGACTTGTCACTAACACACCAGGGATCTTGCTGTCATAGATTAACAAGTGACATAATGTTTCAACCACAGGCTTTGTAATTGTGTCTGATTGTGGATATTTGTCTGCTGGACACAAGAGAGGGATCGAAACCCACAAAGTCTGGATGCTTCAGTGCTTATAAGTGAGGTAGCAGAAGATGCCAAGAGCTCACAAGAGGGGTCATGCCTGGACGAAGGGTGAACACACAGCTGAAAGTTCCTACATCACATTTCTCCAGAGAAGGTTCCCCCCTAAGGTTCCATCATAGTATATGATGTGCATGGCCATGGCATTTGGTTGAAACCTGACACAGTCCAGGTCACATCGCCCTCTGCTCCTAACCTCGCAGGGGTCCCCAGACTAAATGGCACGTGTTACTGTGGCACATGTTCTGGCCTCTCATTACCTCTATAATTCAGTTCTTGCTACTCTTCTTCTTTTCCTCCTTGCTCTAGTGAACTGTTCCTTGCACAGATCAGGCACACTCCCACTTAGGATCTTGGCAGTAGCTTTCCTTTTGTCTGGAATGTTCTTATTACAAACATCCATATGGCTTGCCCCCTTGCCTCATGCAAACCTTTGCTCAAATGTCACTTTCCTAATGAGGCTTACCCATGGCATCTTATTTCCAACTGCAACCCTTTTCCTCCCCACACTGATCTTCCTGGTCTCTCTTAATATGATCTAGTTTTGCTTTTACTTTTTGAGCTTTGTAGCACTTACCACCTTCCAAAGGACTATATAATTTTTTCGTATCTTTCATGTTTCTCCCTTATTTTCTCTCTTTCCTGGCTAGAATGCATACTCCAAAAGAGCAGGGAGCTTTATTTTGTTCACTGAGGTATCTCAAAGCTCTTAAAATACTTCCTGGCACATAGTTAAGTGTGCAGTGAATATTTGATGGATGAATAAACGAATGAATGAAGGAACTTGATAGACTATTGTACAATCACAGGCTATAAGAACCATGTAAGGAAAAGACCATCTGAATTTTGATTACCATGATGTCCTTGACACCTGGGACAGCGTCCAGCAAGACTATTTTTTGAATGAGTAAAAAAGTGAAAAAATGTTACTGGGGAGGTGAGAGGGTTCTTACAACTAATATAAGTATCTAGTGAAAAATAAATTATTTTTCCCGGGCTGGAGGTACTTCGTGTCTAAAAATCCTAACCAGAATCCTTTAGCTGCACACAGATCATAAAATCATGCAGGGTGCCACAAGAAAGATTATTCTTCTTAGACACTTGAGAACTCCAAAGGACTGCAACTTAAAAGAAAGTCTGAACAAAAATGACAGCGCTTCTTATGCCAAGCAAAAGTGCATGACAATGATTTGTCTGGTGACAGAAATGTATAAGATCCCACCGCAAGATGAAATTCTCTGTCCAGTGCTACTTCCTGCTGTTATCATTGGAGACTCCTGACTTTGGAGTCAGATGGATCTGCATCAAATGGCTCCCACATCATGTGCTAGGCTGTGTGACCCTCAGAAAGTCAATTACATTTGAAATGGTCCCCCATTTCTCATGTTTTAAAATAATATCCACGCTTACAGGTTGTTCTGAAAAGGGTATGTCAAGCAAAATGCTTAGTAAACATTCCAAGAAATATCACTATGCCCTCTATGTCCTCTGCAGGATTCTAATGGTTATATTCTAATATTGGTTCTAAAAATTCTATTGCATAATATAATAGCATAATAATGCACCCTTACATATTATAATTCTAAATAAGGTTTTGTTTTCTCATCCAAGGTCTAACTGTTAGATCATTTTCTTCCCTTAATTTGTTCTTTTGCATTTTGCACTGGCACTGTACAGTACAATAATGTCCAAGAAATGAAATTAAAGTACAGGACATTTCATTTCTTTCCTCAGTACAAATCTAGCTGGTAATAGACATGAGTGGTTATTGATATTGAGTTCCTTAAAAATTACAGCATTCATCAGAATATTTACTAAAAGGGCAGAGCAGTGACTCGTAAATCACCCACTATTTACATTTGAAAGAAGCTAATGGTGTATATCCCTGGTAAGTCATGACTTGATTACTAAGCAAAAGTGACCATTAAATTATGAAACTCTGCAGTTTACAATAGTAGCGCAGCTCATTACTTGGGAGTATTTCTTACTGAAATGTGCTTAACATATAGTTTGTGGAATGAAAGAATAAGCAAATTAGTAACCAATGAATTTGCTAATTTTTTGTTGCCTACTTAGATTTTTAACAATACCATTTGCATGATGTAAATCTTACTGGGAAAGGAGTACTTCTGTAATCCACATACTCCCAGAAGTCCAGATTTTCAGCTTCAAGGCTACAAAACATACACACTATAAGAAGAGGAAACGAGAGCGCTGAAGGATTAAGAACTTTGTCAGATTCACACAGCTTCTAAGTGGCAGAGCTCTGATTTGAACTTCTTAAAAGAGAAGCTAGTTAAAGCCATAGGATTTATAATCAGAGAGATGTGCATTTAAGATTGTCTGGAGAGCTTCTTCTCCATCAGACTCAGAGAAATGATACTTTTTTTCTGTTTTATGTATGTGTATTTCATAGAAGACAAAGATTCTATTTAAAAAATCTATGAGCTACCCAAGCTAAAGTATAATTTTCAAAAATTTAAAAACATGACTCTCACATAAGTATAGAATTAATGAGTGTAAAAATACTCTTTAACTCTTTAATTAGGGAACCAGCAAGATAGATATGCTGATTCAGAGGTGAATGAGAAGAATATATAGCTAATGAAGAAAAAATCTTGGAATAAGCTTTCTGGGTCAGATGCAAAAGTGGACAATGTCCTAGAGGAAGGGGATCATTTCTTGTGGATAGAAATTACTTGAACTCTACCGGACAAAAAATCTGCATGCTAACGTGTAATGTCATAGAATCTATTTAATAGGCTGTTTTGTTTTGTTTTGTTTTGTTTTTTGAGACAAAGTGTGGCTCTGTTGCCTGGGCTAGAGGGCAGTGGTATCATCGTAGCTCATTGCAACCTCAAACTCCTGGGTTCAAGTGATTCTCCTGCTTTAGGCTCCCAAGTAGCTGGAATTACAGGTGTGTGCCACCATGCCTGGCTAATTTTTTCTATTTTTTGGAGAGACAGGGTTTCTCTACATTGCTCGGGCTGATTTCAAATTCCTGGCCTCAAGCGATTCTCCCACTTTGGCCTCCCAAAGTGCTAGGACTACAGGCGTGAGACACCACACCTGGTTGAATATAGACTTTTATCTAATAATATTTAGTGAGTCAAACAAAGTTACATTCCCTAAATAAGTATACAATCCATAGGTGGACTTAACCAATGTTCCTATGTAACACCGAAATAACATGCTACCATCTCTTTGCCTTATTTCCAAGTTTTGGATAACTTTTCTTAACACCTAGTAAGCACATTCCTGGAAACTGAAAATAGACTCACAAGTACAATGAAGACACTAATGTTTTATCTACAAGTGGTTCTACAGTTCACTGTTTTGTAATTTACAAAATTGTCTAGATGGTGAAAATGACACCTGGATCTTCCTGACGCAAGAAGGCATGACTGTTACAGTCTAAGAGTAGAAACCAGATCTTCCCCATAAAACTGCGTTACTTAAATATGTATTTCAAATGAAAATGATGATTTTTGTGAAAGTAGCCAATATCATTACAAAAATCTTAGAATGCCCATGTACTTCCTTTCAAACAGCAAGGAAAAGCCTGTGCCACGGAGGAAAAGTAAGGGATTGAAGGTGACATTCTTGACCTGGATGGAAAGACAAACAAATCCCATTCCAATGTTACAACCTCTCTTAGCTTGAATATGGGTCTTTGTGCACCACAGGGACAAATGACAAAGCCTGGTCCAATGCAGTTGGTAACAAGGCCAAGGGTAAAATTGGAAAATTTGCCTTGTGTGAGTATTGCTTTGGAGCAAAGAACCTGGCTCTGTGTTTGCTGAAATTAAATCAACAAGAAAGTTGCTGAAGCTGGTCTATGGCAGCAAAGCAGAGTGGAAAACCCACTTGGGGACTGCAATGATGTTGGTGATTCCTTAAAATTCATATGTTGAAACCAAACTCCTAAGGTGATGGTATTAGGAGGTGGGGCCTTCAGGAGGTGATTAGATGATGATAGCTCTGTTCTCATGAATGGGATCAATGGCCCCATAAAAAATACCCCAGAGGGTTCCCTCGTCCTTCCACCATGTGAGGACACAGAGAGAAGGCACTATCTATCAAGCAGAGAGTAAGCCTTGCTAGCACCTTGATCTTGGACGTACCAGCTTTTAGAACTATAATAAATAAATTTGTTTTTTATAAGCCACCCAGTTTATGATATTTTGCTGTTACGGCCTGACCAGACTAAGGCAGAGCCTCTCTTTGAATTTCTGTCTCAATCATCGTAATGTAAAGGATGAAAGCCTCTGAGATCTCCTATTGTCTCTGCATTTGGATAAAGAGTTTCTACAAACTCACAGCGCTGTGTGTCACCCAAGTGTCCGCATTCACTTTTCTTGTTCTATTGATACTTGCAAAAACTCCCTAATTAAATTAGCTTTTCCCAAGATGGTTAATTCAAATGCTGCGTAGTAAGAAGGTTCAGTTGACCTGACATGGAATCAAGATTTTTTAGTCATACTTCCAAGAATATTTCAAAACTTTGTTACTTTTGATTATGTGTATAACTTGACATGGAGGTGGGACAAACTACTATTTATTAAGGAACAAATGACTTTCTTACTTGATTTATTCCCTAGTAAGTGTGATTTCTAGGATTTGTAAGAGCAAGCCTTAAAGAGATTTAACAACATAACATTTCACGATAGTATGAGTCTGCTATTCTGGGAGATTACTTGCTTGTGCTATATTTTTCTCCACTACGGAGGCAACACAGACAGCATCCTCTGTACTGCCTTCAGGGACAGAGTAATATAAGGGAAGCTTCAAAATAGGCTTTCAAAATTCTTAGCAGAGACAACAGTCTTTAAAGCTAGAACAATTTAAATGCGTTAGAAATGCCTGGAACTGTCCAGAAAGAAAAAGATATGTAGGTTCCTTTAATCAGAGCCTAAATGTTTGAAGTAGAGAATTTATACCATAAATTCTGGAGTTGGGAGGGAGGGAAGTAGTTAAGACTAATAGCTGCTTTCTCACCCTGAAGGCCAGGGATTGGTGTGGAAAGGAGAGTAGAAGTCCTGAGGGGTGTGAACAGAGCAAGGACCATGGGCCATGGGCCTTGGGCCATGGCAGTGCGTGGCAGAGTTTTAAAAGGGGCAAGTCACAAGTTGGGGCTGCCATGTGTGCAGCTAGAAGTCTATTATCTTTACCCCTAATGAAAAGACGTTCTGCATGTCTCTGCTTCATATCCTGCCCCTTTCCTGCCTTGCATTATCTTCCTAAAATTTACACCTGAAAAGGGGAGTTTTCTCTCCATGCTCTAGGAGAGCAGCCTGGGGTGGTGGCTACAACAGTGTTTCCCAGAGTGACTTCCGCAGAAGTCAGTCTGTGAAAAACAGTCTTCTCCACTCACCCTGCACATTGGCCAATTAAAGCTTTTATAAGAGCTCCCTGTTTAACAGGAGCATGTCTGGTGCTTCCCCACAGAATTGGACTATAGAAATCCATTAAAACACAGACATCTCTGCCTGGAATCAGACCGACGTCCTGTGAGGCTAGCTGTTCCTCGATTCACACTTTGGGGACCACTGGGCCAGCGCCCTGGCTGTGGAGTCTGTGTGCCCTGGGTTTGGCTTCTGTCGTAGGTCCACCCCCAATTGGGACAATACCACCTAGTGTCATTAGAAGTATCAGGCGAGACTGTGTCGTGTAAAATGTGCAGCAATTAGTATGTGATCAGGTCTGAAAGGCGCCTGTCTCTTCCCTTTCCTGCCTTTTCTCATATATCCACTGCTGAGACCAGAACAATCTGCAAATTCTGCTTCACAGGTTAGTTACTCCATCAGGTGAGGGGTGAAGTTATAGTTCGAGAAGACTATTAGAATCCCAGGGCATAATGACAACATCAGTAGTTCATGATTAATTCTGGCTTACACCGTTATTGCAGTATTTTCATTAAAGGAATCTATGACAAGGTTGCCACGGGGTTTCACATTCTGTCCTCAGTTTCAGAGAACTAGAGCCCAGGACTGAGGGCTCCCTGCTTGAGTCTCTCCAGGTGTAACAATTGCAGGAAAGCAGACCTTAGGAGTAAAACAGAAAAAGAGGGGAGAGGAGAGAGGGAATTTGTCCCAGGGTGGGTGGGGGTGGCCCCCGGGAACTGGTTGGGCATTGAGCCTGAATGCTCTTGTCACATCTTATCCCAGCCACCATTGCCCTCCCCCTTTAGGCAAAGTTGGCAGAGACCAAAACAGTCCCCAAGGCCAACATGTGACTAATAAACATAAGTCAGAAAATGTTCAACCTCGCTCACAATCCAGGATATGTAATTAAAACAACAAGCTGTACCTTGGAAATAGTGGTGAACCCAGGTTTGGTGGGGCCTGAGGTTTGTACAATTTGAGGGTCCTCTTTAGAGTTGGAGAGGAAAGAGACTGTAGTCTTACCTGATTGTAGTAAAATACCTTACTTTTGCACAATTTTCAAAAACTTGTGAATACATTTCTTCGTCTATCCCTGGACCTTTGGAGGATCCAGCCTGGGTTGGGGGGTGGGGGCTGAAGGGTATGCCTCATTGGCTTCACAATACATCTCGCTTTGCTGGGGAGAGTTTTAAATAGGGGGAGAAGGGGCCAAGAAACGTGCTAAATGCGTGTACCTTTGTTCATTTGTCATCACAACAGTAATTCTCTGGGTATTAATATGTCTCAAGATGGAAATGATTCAAAATTTGTTTTTGTTTTAAATTACCAAAATAATCATATCATGCTAACAGAAGACAGAGAAGCTGAGGGCCATCACATTTCAGGATCTTTACAAAGGAAATATCCAAGTGATACATTATTATTTCGCTAATAAAACAGTAATATATCAAAAGCAAATCTTGATGTTCAAATTTTCAAAGTTATGGTCCCATTGCAGAATAACAATTAATAATTTTTCTTTCAGGAGCACTCCTAGGAAAATACAGACTGAGTGAAGACAGGGAAACTTACATGCCAACTGGTGAATTTTAAAGCAAAGAGAGCCAATGTTATTAAGATGAAAATAATTGCATATGATTTTGAATCTTAAATCATTACCATATGTTACTTGGGTGACTCTCAACGTTAGAAAAAAATGTAGGAATGGAAAAAAAAATCTGTGTTTCATATTTAACCATTTATTTCTTGAGATGGTGTTGGAGCATGGTTTTTAAGTGCATACAAACAGCAGCTGTGCTTTCCAAAATTATGAGAAACCTTCCTTAAAAATTCTATAATATTTAGTAATTTTTGAAGTCATAAATTGCCACAGACTAATGACTTGGCAAACAAAAATAATATAAGCAAAAACAAAGGAAGTTGTAATCAATGAGTTGCATTAAAAAATCAAAGATAATTACCATAGATGATAAGGATAAAAAGGAGAGCTTAAGATGACTCTGAAGCTTAAAAGGTTAATTTAGGGTCACTATTAAATAAAGCTATGGAAATTCATTGTTATTAAGTAGTGGTTAATGCAAGTTGAAAAAGCAAGCTACATTAAAACCTAATAGTCCAGGGCAGTGGCCTGAGCTTCAGGAGGTCATGAATCTTTCGCCATTCAAATTAAGGGTTCAATACTAACATTGATCTTTTCTCATGCCTCGCTTCTGCTATTTAATTAAAAATGCTAATAAGCCAGAGGCTGGGTAACTTTTCAGAAATAAAAAAGTATTTAACTAGGCAGAATAACCTTGTATGAACAAGTTGGCTGTTAGCATTTCTTGCCTTCTCTTCCATCTCTTTTTCAGATCTGTAAGTTGTTTCCAAGTAGGTTCATATATAATTTGATAAACACTATGTATTATATGAATTATGGTCAGATTCTTTCTGGATATCAACTCTAAGATTTCTACCAAGTTCTGCTGGGCCTTTCCAACATACCATGGCAAATCAGGGAGAGAACTAAACGGAAAAGTCCATTCGTGGCACTGAAGGTCTACCGCATCCCCAGAACTTCGAGCCTTTGGGTCACCTAGAGTTTCTGATTCATTTTTCGGTGACCCCACCTCATCGCCTGCACCTACAGTGCAGTCGGTCAAGGTGCCAACTCTGGGGTGTTCAATTCATCAGAGAAGACTCCCAGCCAGAGGGGATTTATATGTCTTATTCAATTGATAAAGACAACCCTTTAAAGCTACATTTTTAAACTTCAACTAAGGTTTATTCACTCACTCAACATAAGGTTGCCAGATTAAACACAGGACACATAGTTAAATCTTAATTTCATATAATGAATTTTTTTTTAGTATAAGTATGTCCTGAATATTGCATGGGACATATTTATATTAAAATATTATGTTTTGTTTTCCTGAAAATCAAATTTCACTGAGTATCCTATATTTTTGTTTGCTAAATCTGCCAACTCTAACTCAGTCTTACACTGATAATAGCCAGAGACAATAACTACATAGCACTCATTACCAGGAACTTAAAATGTTTTATGTGTTTTTAACTCTTGCAATAACCTTATGAGGTGCTTATTATTCCTATTTTTCAGGTGTGAGGTGAAATGGAAGCACAGGAGAACAA
This sequence comes from Propithecus coquereli, assembly GCF_000956105.1. Classification (NCBI taxonomy): domain Eukaryota; kingdom Metazoa; phylum Chordata; class Mammalia; order Primates; family Indriidae; genus Propithecus; species Propithecus coquereli. The sequence goes on along the minus strand of NW_012133859.1, from coordinate 2,949,011 downwards.
AATAAACATTGTTTTATGATACTAAGTATCTTACATGTGGATGCCTAAAGCTTGGATGGTTGGCTCTCTTGCAGAGGTGAGCAGGGCCAAGGTTTTCCTCAGAAAACAGTTCTGAGCTGCTTGAACACAAGGACACATGCTTGATCAAGGTCCTTAACAATCTTTGGCATGGAGTATAGTTGTATAATTTTAGTCTGAAAAATATTCACACAGGTGTTACCAATTGCCCTCATAGAATATTGAATTTTAAGCAATTAAATTCTGGGTTAGCCTTCCAAGATAAACTGGCTACGATGCATGCCTCTTAGTAGTAATAGCTATGGTTTGCATGTCTGTCCCCTCTGAAATTCATCTTGAAATTTGATTGTCATTGTGACTGTATTAAAACGTAGGACCTTTGCATGATAATTGGGCCATGAGGGCTCTGCACTCATGAATGGATTAATGCTGTTACCATGGAGTGGATTCTCTCTCTCTCTTTCTCTTTCTCTCTCTCCCCCTCCCTTCCTCTCACTTTCCACCATGTGGTGACATAGCAATAAGGCCCTCATCCGATGCCAGCACCTTGACATTGAACTTATCAGCCTCCAGAACTTTCTGTTCATTATGAATTCCTGTTCATTATAAATGACTCAGTTTCAGGTATTCTGTTACAGAATCAAAAAACTGACTATGGCAGTAGCTGAATGATTTGACCTGCTATTTGTTTGGTATAAGCTATTTAAATGAACACAAACAACTTGCCAAATGAAGATTTCTGTTTTAACATAATTATACTGATTATGCACCTCCCATGTGTCAGATCTAGGAAATCCAAAGATACCTAAGACAGAGGAAAGAAAAGATACATAAAGAGATAATGTAAATGTAACATCCTGAATGTTAGGGTGGAGATATACCCAGGATCTACAGAGGTACAGCGCAGAGTAAGCTATCCATCTCAAGGTGACGGGGCTCATGGAGGAGAAAGTCCTCGTGGAGGAGACAATGGCTGAACTAAACCATCGAGAATGAGAAAGTGTTCATGGGGTAAAAAGTTGGGCAGGCACATCACATTAGGCAGTCTGACCCCTCATCCCTTGAACACATTTCCTTGTAAAAGAAAATGAAGCCACAGGGACAGCCCTGAGGAGAATGACTGGTCTTTGCAATGTCAGCAGACTACGAGAAGAAACACAGTTTTATTCTGTTATTTCAGGACTCTTTGCATTTTAACATTATTTTTCTTGATGCTGAAATAGCCTCGGCATGCAATTAGGTAGGTCTCATTGCATGGTGCATAGAGCAAAGAGAAGGTCACAGAAGATGTTGTTGCTACCTTTCTTTGTCCTGTATGTAATAAACTAAAATTTATAACCTAGAGACACTATTTTCTCAAAGCGCTAAAGTTTTAAAAACTAATATACCTTCTCTAAGAGTTTATCAACTTTAGACATTTAGTATTAGATTAGGAGTCTTTAAAATATTTTCAAATCCGAACTCTCTCTGGTATTTTCAATGATGTTAAGGCTACAGCTAAGGAATGAAAATGAAGACTTTGCAAAGAACTGGTCCTGATGTTGGTCAGATATCTCAAAACCATCACAAAAATGTTGGCTTTCATACATTTAATTTTGCCCTCAAGAGAAGTTTTATTCTAGGCCTGGTGCCTGTTAACTAGAGAAGAAATGTTGACCGTGTCCTCGAGCTTCCGACTTGTCTATAATAATTTTAAGTTCGCAAAAAGCCCCTTACGGAGGCTAAGATGATGCACCTTGGGCACAGAGCAGTGAGCACCAGCCCGGGAATCAATGGAAACCCAGTTTGTTCTTGGTTTTGTTTCTTACTTGGACAAATTATCGAACTGCTGAGTTTCTCCTTTTCTTCATCTCTGAAGTCAGTAATTTCTCTAAAGAGTTCTAATTCTATAACTTGAGTTGTTAGATGGAATTACTTTTACCTGCTTGTATTTCAAATCTTTAATAATTTAGAAAATATGTGAATTGGGATGGTATCCAGATGGTAGTGCTTCACGCTAACCAGGAAGCATATGAATTCAGAAATTAAGAAACAATTAAAATTTCCACAGCTTTTTATTTTACGATGTAAATTGGAATAATTTGTACTTCTGATAGAAATATGACAGGTCTACTTTATTCAAGTGCACGTGTATTCACTGTTGGCTAGAAGCCAGCGAAGACCTCAATCTAAAGGAGTAAATTGCTAAGTTGCTTAGTTTATGAGTTGTAAAATCTATTTGGTATTTTACAACAACATATGTGGTGTTTTATTAGATTGAGATCTTATATTCCATATAAAGTCTCTCTCTTTTTTTTTAGCAAATAAAGATGATTTTAATGAACCAAATTCAGATAATTAATATTTATGGACCAATTCCAAACTTTCTTTGGTTTTAAGTAATCATGTAGGAATAAGAATGACTACAAAAGTTCTGTTAATACACTTACTTCTATCAGAAGCCACATCAGCAAGCATAACAGGAAAACATAAGAAAATAAACACTGAAAATGGGACTTTTAAGGCATCCGTCATAGCTTATGGATTTTATTAAATAAATGCCAGAATAATTAAATTACTGCAAAATTTTAACTAAATGTTTATTATTTATTTTGGCTTAAAATAAAAAAACCCAGAAAGTTTATAATATCTCATATTCCAAAATTAATATATTTGATTTACTAAAATATAAACACATCACAATGAATTAGGTTCACATCTGAAACTCACAGACTGGCTTTGACACTGCCTTCTGCATTTTGCAAACTCTCCTAACTTCTCAGAACTTTGGTTTCAAATTTGTGAAAAGACTGCCTTGGCAATTTTAAAAGTATCTTCAAGTTATGAAAGTTTATGATTCAGGAAACAGCTTTAGAAAATGACTGAGAGGACCCTGACACTGTTCTGCTAGATCAATTCCGAAGGTCTAATGTAAAAAATGTCTTGTGTTTCCAACATCAGTCGGTGGGTGCGGCTGGGTTATTTATTACTAGATTAAGCAATGCCGGTCAAGGAGGCTTAAAGTGTCTGCCATGAGGAAGAAAATTACTATTGTTTTAAATCAACAGATGGTATGTTCTCCTTTGGATTGCACTTAGCTTTTTAATAACTAGTTCCAGCCACAGAAAACCTTTTAACTTTTTTTCCCCCTAATTAAGTTTTCAATTTGGAATTTTCTTGGAAAATGCACATGTTGAGAATGCTGAAGAACAGCAGAGGGCGCAACAATCACAAGCAAAACAAACAAATGAAAACAGTGACATCAAATACTGGGCCAGGAAGTCCCAAGGAGAGCATTTGAGAAAATGAGCCACAGTCTGTTGGGAACAACACATTTTCGAAATGCATTTGGGAGCCTGCCAATGAAAATGGTTTACATTTCATATCAGCACCCATTTCCAGATCAAGGGCTACGATTCTCCTTGCTTTTAGTATAAGTATGTCCTGAATATTGCATGGGACATATTTATATTAAAATATTATGTTTTGTTTTCCTGAAAATCAAATTTCACTGAGTATCCTATATTTTTGTTTGCTAAATCTGCCAACTCTAACTCAGTCTTACACTGATAATAGCCAGAGACAATAACTACATAGCACTCATTACCAGGAACTTAAAATGTTTTATGTGTTTTTAACTCTTGCAATAACCTTATGAGGTGCTTATTATTCCTATTTTTCAGGTGTGAGGTGAAATGGAAGCACAGGAGAACAAAATAAACATTGTTTTATGATACTAAGTATCTTACATGTGGATGCCTAAAGCTTGGATGGTTGGCTCTCTTGCAGAGGTGAGCAGGGCCAAGGTTTTCCTCAGAAAACAGTTCTGAGCTGCTTGAACACAAGGACACATGCTTGATCAAGGTCCTTAACAATCTTTGGCATGGAGTATAGTTGTATAATTTTAGTCTGAAAAATATTCACACAGGTGTTACCAATTGCCCTCATAGAATATTGAATTTTAAGCAATTAAATTCTGGGTTAGCCTTCCAAGATAAACTGGCTACGATGCATGCCTCTTAGTAGTAATAGCTATGGTTTGCATGTCTGTCCCCTCTGAAATTCATCTTGAAATTTGATTGTCATTGTGACTGTATTAAAACGTAGGACCTTTGCATGATAATTGGGCCATGAGGGCTCTGCACTCATGAATGGATTAATGCTGTTACCATGGAGTGGATTCTCTCTCTCTCTTTCTCTTTCTCTCTCTCCCCCTCCCTTCCTCTCACTTTCCACCATGTGGTGACATAGCAATAAGGCCCTCATCCGATGCCAGCACCTTGACATTGAACTTATCAGCCTCCAGAACTTTCTGTTCATTATGAATTCCTGTTCATTATAAATGACTCAGTTTCAGGTATTCTGTTACAGAATCAAAAAACTGACTATGGCAGTAGCTGAATGATTTGACCTGCTATTTGTTTGGTATAAGCTATTTAAATGAACACAAACAACTTGCCAAATGAAGATTTCTGTTTTAACATAATTATACTGATTATGCACCTCCCATGTGTCAGATCTAGGAAATCCAAAGATACCTAAGACAGAGGAAAGAAAAGATACATAAAGAGATAATGTAAATGTAACATCCTGAATGTTAGGGTGGAGATATACCCAGGATCTACAGAGGTACAGCGCAGAGTAAGCTATCCATCTCAAGGTGACGGGGCTCATGGAGGAGAAAGTCCTCGTGGAGGAGACAATGGCTGAACTAAACCATCGAGAATGAGAAAGTGTTCATGGGGTAAAAAGTTGGGCAGGCACATCACATTAGGCAGTCTGACCCCTCATCCCTTGAACACATTTCCTTGTAAAAGAAAATGAAGCCACAGGGACAGCCCTGAGGAGAATGACTGGTCTTTGCAATGTCAGCAGACTACGAGAAGAAACACAGTTTTATTCTGTTATTTCAGGACTCTTTGCATTTTAACATTATTTTTCTTGATGCTGAAATAGCCTCGGCATGCAATTAGGTAGGTCTCATTGCATGGTGCATAGAGCAAAGAGAAGGTCACAGAAGATGTTGTTGCTACCTTTCTTTGCCCTGTATGTAATAAACTAAAATTTATAACCTAGAGACACTATTTTCTCAAAGCGCTAAAGTTTTAAAAACTAATATACCTTCTCTAAGAGTTTATCAACTTTAGACATTTAGTATTAGATTAGGAGTCTTTAAAATATTTTCAAATCCGAACTCTCTCTGGTATTTTCAATGATGTTAAGGCTACAGCTAAGGAATGAAAATGAAGACTTTGCAAAGAACTGGTCCTGATGTTGGTCAGATATCTCAAAACCATCACAAAAATGTTGGCTTTCATACATTTAATTTTGCCCTCAAGAGAAGTTTTATTCTAGGCCTGGTGCCTGTTAACTAGAGAAGAAATGTTGACCGTGTCCTCGAGCTTCCGACTTGTCTATAATAATTTTAAGTTCGCAAAAAGCCCCTTACGGAGGCTAAGATGATGCACCTTGGGCACAGAGCAGTGAGCACCAGCCCGGGAATCAATGGAAACCCAGTTTGTTCTTGGTTTTGTTTCTTACTTGGACAAATTATCGAACTGCTGAGTTTCTCCTTTTCTTCATCTCTGAAGTCAGTAATTTCTCTAAAGAGTTCTAATTCTATAACTTGAGTTGTTAGATGGAATTACTTTTACCTGCTTGTATTTCAAATCTTTAATAATTTAGAAAATATGTGAATTGGGATGGTATCCAGATGGTAGTGCTTCACGCTAACCAGAAAGCATATGAATTCAGAAATTAAGAAACAATTAAAATTTCCACAGCTTTTTATTTTACGATGTAAATTGGAATAATTTGTACTTCTGATAGAAATATGACAGGTCTACTTTATTCAAGTGCACGTGTATTCACTGTTGGCTAGAAGCCAGCGAAGACCTCAATCTAAAGGAGTAAATTGCTAAGTTGCTTAGTTTATGAGTTGTAAAATCTATTTGGTATTTTACAACAACATATGTGGTGTTTTATTAGATTGAGATCTTATATTCCATATAAAGTCTCTCTCTTTTTTTTTAGCAAATAAAGATGATTTTAATGAACCAAATTCAGATAATTAATATTTATGGACCAATTCCAAACTTTCTTTGGTTTTAAGTAATCATGTAGGAATAAGAATGACTACAAAAGTTCTGTTAATACACTTACTTCTATCAGAAGCCACATCAGCAAGCATAACAGGAAAACATAAGAAAATAAACACTGAAAATGGGACTTTGAAGGCATCCGTCATAGCTTATGGATTTTATTAAATAAATGCCAGAATAATTAAATTACTGCAAAATTTTAACTAAATGTTTATTATTTATTTTGGCTTAAAATAAAAAAAATCAGAAAGTTTATAATATCTCATATTCCAAAATTAATATATTTGATTTACTAAAACATAAACACATCACAATGAATTAGGTTCACATCTGAAACTCACAGACTGGCTTTGACACTGCCTTCTGCATTTTGCAAACTCTCCTAACTTCTCAGAACTTTGGTTTCAAATTTGTGAAAAGACTGCCTTGGCAATTTTAAAAGTATCTTCAAGTTATGAAAGTTTATGATTCAGGAAACAGCTTTAGAAAATGACTGAGAGGACCCTGACACTGTTCTGCTAGATCAATTCCGAAGGTCTAATGTAAAAAATGTCTTGTGTTTCCAACATCAGTCGGTGGGTGCGGCTGGGTTATTTATTACTAGATTAAGCAATGCCGGTCAAGGAGGCTTAAAGTGTCTGCCATGAGGAAGAAAATTACTATTGTTTTAAATCAACAGATGGTATGTTCTCCTTTGGATTGCACTTAGCTTTTTAATAACTAGTTCCAGCCACAGAAAACCTTTTAACTTTTTTTCCCCCTAATTAAGTTTTCAATTTGGAATTTTCTTGGAAAATGCACATGTTGAGAATGCTGAAGAACAGCAGAGGGCGCAACAATCACAAGCAAAACAAACAAATGAAAACAGTGACATCAAATACTGGGCCAGGAAGTCCCAAGGAGAGCATTTGAGAAAATGAGCCACAGTCTGTTGGGAACAACACATTTTCGAAATGCATTTGGGAGCCTGCCAATGAAAATGGTTTACATTTCATATCAGCACCGATTTCCAGATCAAGGGCTACGATTCTCCTTGCCGCATATTTTCTGGAACATTTCATTCACTTTGGGACTCAAGATTTGAAAGAGGGGACAATGCCAGTTTGAAGCATGCTCAGGGCAGGTGGAACAGGAGGCAGAACAATGGGTTTTTGTCTGTAAGGTGTCACTGAAGACAGAGAGCAGGGATAGCTGGGAGACCAGAATCCTTAGGGTGGCATCTTTGAACACTTGGGACGGTCTCGTGAGACACTGATAAGGCTTGCTTTTTTGTCACTGGAGGGCACAGGTTTAGGATGGATGGAGCTCACAACAGGGCAGGTGTGGAATAATCGTGGGAAAGAGCTTTTAAGCCAGTAGAGCCACAACTGAATCAGGTAACTTGGGAAGCAATGGCTATTTGAACTTCATCCACAGATCTCAGATTTATGAATCTGGTAAGAGGTTGGCGTCGATGACTAAGAATCTACAAATCTAGTGCATTAATTACACTTGTCATTATGTCAAATTGTAGAGAGTCTGACTTCCTTCTAGGAAATAAGTATGCGATTACATATGCTTTTGAAACACAAGCCCATTATTTCCAAATGACAGGTTGTAATGACTGATGAGCTCTGAGATCTGTTATTGAAACAAACCAATGATTATAATTGTTAAATTAATTATAAGAATGATCAAAGAACTTGCTAATGGATATTCCCTGTTGACACACATTGGACTCAGTGGCGTGTCTTGTTACATACATGTGATTATATACATGTGTCCATTCATCCACATATAAGCACAGATACCCCCACAGACACGCACATTTATTTACATGCAGAAAAACAGAAAATGGTTTTTATGGAAACAAGCATTCTTCTTGTGAAAGCATGTCAGACCTGTCTAGTTATCACACTAGGTAATGCAAAGGCCTCTGAGGCTAGATTCTCTGTGCTCGAATCCAGCCTGTTTCATTTAATAGCTGTGTGGCCCTGGGCAACTTAACTCTATCTCAGTGGCTCTCAGGTTGTCCCTGGAACAGCAGTATCATCAGCAGCATCACCGAGGAACTTGCTGAAAATGCAAACTCTGAGGCGCCACTCCACCCTACCCTCCGCAATCAGAAATTGGTGGTGGGACCCAGCAGTCGATTTTAACAAGCCCACTAAGTGACTTCTGGATGCACACTCATATCTGAGAACCCCCGCTCTATCTCTATGTGCCTCAGTTTCCTCAGTTATAAAATGGGAGCAAATAGGGTTATTGTGAGAAATAAATAAGTTAATATGCATCCACTGTGATTAGAACAGCGTGTTGTACATGCTAAGCAGTATGTAAGTGCGGTCTAATATTACTATACAAATCTTAACAACCTATAAGAAAAAAGGTAACCTCAACTGGAAAGTTCATGCTATTTAGAAATAGAAAAAAAAGGAGAAACTGTTATTTTGCTATGTGTGATAATTAAAAACCCACTGCAATGTGGAATGGAAAAATATCTGGGCTTCTTAAAACAGAGCTTACAGGAATTCCCAGGGACGAAAGGCCAGTTGAGCTGCCCTCAGAAATCAGTCCTTTGGCCCTCATTGCCTGGGGCTACACACCCCACCCCAGCATGATCTGAAGGACATCATCTGGTTGAAGGCTGGTCCACCCCAAACCCCATGTAGGATGGCCTTACTGAGGCAGCAAAAGGAGCTTGGTCTAAGATGTCAGGCCCTCATGTCCACTTCGAGATCGGAGTTAACTGGGGCTCTGCAGTTCCTTGTCACTGAGAAACTAGAGACTGGCTAACATAGGCATTGTAAGGAGGAGGGGGAAACAGGGACATTCTCAGGCATTTTCAGCTCATCCTCTCGATAGCTCAGAAGAATCAGTCCTGCTTCCTCCTTTGAGAGGCAGCAGAGTTTGGTGGGTATGCTGAGGGCTCTGGAATCTCTTTAATCTTTTCAAGTCTAGAAAGTCTTTAATCCTAGATTTCCAAATGTGTAAAACAAGGATGATGGTGATGATAATACTTTCTTAACAGATCTGTGAGGCTCAGATAGAGAAAGAATAAAATGGTAACCACCTAGCAAGTGTACATGCAATATGCATTCGCAGTATGCATACCCTATACGCATTCACCCTTGCAGAGCTATGCATTTTCACGGCTACGTAAAATGAAGTTATGAGAGGTTAAGTAGATCTCCTAATATCCCACCGCCATCCATGGCTGGGGGAATTCTAAGCTGGGGCCATTTGACTCTGAAATGAATGCTCTCCTCCGTGTATGATGTTTTCTTGAGAGCTGTCCTGTTACAGCAACATAAACTTGGGCTCTTTTGGGAATTTTATGAGATGTAACTCACACATAATTATAAAATATAAAAAAATAAATAGACCCAGAGGGAACAAGGGAGATAGATAGATGGGAGAGCCTTGACTGAAAAAAAAAAGAATATCAATGTATTTATTACCACTGAACTGTACACTTAAAAATGGTAAAGATGGTAAATTATATACACATGTATATTTTACCTCAATTAAAAAATAAAAACAAAAAAAGGGAAAAGACAAGTTAAAGTGAAGACGGGACAGGGGATAATTGATGGTGCATTGTCAAAGAGAGAAAGGGAACGAATCCAGAATCAGGTGCTAGGAGGAGCCTTCCAGGTTCAAAGATGTCTCTCTCAATCAGAGAACCTGAGACCAGGTGAGGACAGGTGCAGATAAGGAAGAGCCAGAGCCAGGTGGAGTGTGGAGTGAGGGTGGCCACATGAGGTATGGTGTGGATGCCAGCAGGACACCTGGGCAGTCAGTGATCTTCCCTGCACTGCGAAATGATGGTAGAGGCTCTTCTAATGTTAAATGCCAGGGGCCTTGCAGACCTAGGCTGGTGTCATTTCATGAACAAACAAACAAAGACGCTATGTGCTTGCCTTTGCAAGGAATACAAAACAATCCTAATATTTATTTTCACTGGACTCTGAAAAAGCTAGTCTATTTTTATTCTAGAACTCAATATGGGGGCCAGCCTTGCCTCCCAATAATGTTTTGAAAAGGAGAAGTTACAGGAAGAGCTTTGCTACAGGACATAGTTTCCACATTCTATCACTGAAGATTAACAACCACAACTCAAACCTGGACGGCATCGCTCTGTCTCATCCCTGTCTCTGAAGTAGCTATTCTCTTGGAAGGTTTTCTTTCCAGCATTAGAACTCACACAGGGCTCACGCTGTGAAGTACGTGGATGGTGGCTGCAGGTGTGTCCTCTTGGGGCTGCTCAGATGTCCTAACGAAGAGCCTTTATCAAACTCGCTCAGTGCTTTTGTGGCTTTCATTGAGACGGTTTTAAGAGGGTATCTGATACTAAGAAATAGATTGTCTTTTACTAGAAACATCTTTCTTCTCCATTAGCCTTTGTTTGAAAACATCAGATGCAAAGTGAAAAGAAAAAAAGGTATTATTTTGCTTTGTCTCCAGCTTTTTAAATATGTTGAGATCACTCTTGGAATAAAGTACACAAATGCTTAGCAGTAATCATAATGATAACGTAATAGGTGTTTTTTAAATTTTAGTTTAGATCTCCAAACATCCAGATGTTTGGCTTTTGCTGACAGTATCCAGATGACTGATTACAATTTTTCAGTTTTCATACAGCTACAGGACTTTACGGAGCCACAAGCCTTTTAGTTGCAACAGTATAATTAGAAATCAAAATAATTCTCCTATCATGTAAGACCCCTGTGAGCAAACTAAGACCTGCAGGCCAATTCCAGCCCCAGCCATTTCTGTACCTGTGGTCTCTGGCTACAAGACAGTGCTGATCGAGTAGCTGCGACAGAAAGCCTATGGCTTGCAACGAAGAACATATTTACTACTTGGCCCTTTGTGGAAAAAATTGGCCAATGCTTTATGTAGGTCATCTCCTCCTCTTAGCTGATTGGTTTCCTGAGGATCGTCTCTTGGAAGTTATAGTAAATCAGGATTCCTTATATGGACATTAATGATAAACAATTCTAGCAGATGCACTGATGATTGTGGCTATTGCTCAGAGGTGAGCTTAATGGAGTCTAATGTTTAGGAGGTCATTGGGTTAACTGCTCTTCATCTGGGAAACCATTCATTATGTATTTGGTGAGGAAAATGGCTAATTTCAAATGCACACGCAAATGAAAAATTAATACATTCTTCGCAATTTTCATTTTTATAATTTACCTCATGGGAACTTTAAATGATACATATGTAGTACAACAAGAAATGTAGTACAACAAGAAATGATGGAACATTCAAATCCACATCCATATAAAGATTTAAGTTCCATCAAATTATATTATGTGATAATTATTAC
>NW_012133859.1:2907243-2936539 GCF_000956105.1 Propithecus coquereli | reverse complement strand
TGTTTGTTCTTTTAAACAGAAGTTGATTTTTTTTATTCCTAGAAATGGGAATTATATTTTATTTTCTGACAAAATCTTTAACATGATTACCTTACTGTGAAATTCTTATATAGATTATCAGCTTTGTTGCCTTCACAATAAAAATAAACAGCTATAATGCAAGATCTTTAAATTCACTTTGAGTTTAAGGGTGACATCTAAAACATGTCAAATATCTGTGCTACAATGGTCTGAACAACTAAACATATTTTTTTTAATCTGGGTGTGGGTGTCAATGCAAAACAATAAAGAAGCTGAGGACAGAGTGCAGGCAAGATCTTGGATGACTGCTCATTTCACAGATGAGGAAAATGTGGCCAGAAAAGGATTAGAACATCACTTCATAGCCAGTTAATATCAGATCCAATAGTCTTACCATTAAATCATCCTGATTTATTGTCACGTTTACATCAGGATTTGGCTATTAGTGTTGTCACTGTCAATTTGATAGCCAATTTTGATATTCAAAAAGACAAGACCTCTACAGGTGCACAGGGTCCGAGGAAATTTCCTAGAATGAGAAGGGCCACCAGTCTGCTAAGAGAAAATAAATTTTTCTTTTGATGGATTTTATCTCATCTATCCACTCTCACACACTGACAGCTTTTTCAAATTTACAGTTTAAAAAAGTTCACTAAGAGGTTAAATACTTTTCATTTGTATGCCTAAGAACAGAATAGAGTAGCAGATAAATTAAAAGGAAAATAAGTTATTTGGGTCAGTTATTTCCACCAGTTAATTTCCGAGTACTTTCTGACAGAGTGATGAGATCAAGTATAAGGAAATGATAATAGTTTTTATTATAATAATTTAATTTTGAGCACCCAAACATTTCCAAATACCTAACATAGTTTAATTATGCCTTATATCTAAGTAATGAGGTAGATATGGAAAATCTGCATCACCTTGGTAGGAATCCAGCAGCACTTTTCACATATAAACATATTTTCATAGCCCTCTCCAGGCACTTTGAAATAAAACATATATTACAAATTAATCTAGAATAAATTTTCTCAAATACAGCCATTGGCTGTCACCCTACTAAAAACACCCTTCAGCCAAAACTGAATATCTAGCCATTTGATTTAGTGCAGGCTACTAAGGTCTGATGAAAGCAAGAAAGTGTAAAAATTTAAAACCCTTAAAGCAAATACAGGACATTTTATAGGTGATGAAAATAATTGAGTATAAATCCTGTATTTTATTTCAATCTCTCACAAAATCATCCTGTCCTAAATAGTCAAGTGTCTTGACTGAGTAGACTTTAATGTTCCAAAAATAATCTATCAAGGCAGAGTTTTCCCATCAGCAGCAGATGACTCTCACCACCTTCAAATATTTCTCATTAAATAGGGATTAATTCACAAGGTCCCCACTCTGCTAAGGACCCACTGTAAATACACAATAGTTCAGGGAAAGTTGCTAACATCATTATGAAAGGCCCTAATGTCCCAAAGAGCTTAGCAAGTTTGCCTGTATAATGAGTCCATAAAGAACTCTGTTTCCATGGAGGTTGGACAACTATTTTGCATTGAAATCCTCTTCAAAGTTGTAAATTTATGTTTCCTTGCCTCCGAGAGGCATCTCATTGCATCATTTCCTTTCTTCATTCCTTTCAAACAATGAGATTGTTAGCTGCAAAAAATGTTATCAAATGACAATAGTTACAGAGAAAGATTCCAAGGGTACTTCCAAAATGGCAGTGAGAAGTTGTTGGAAAAATTGGTATCAACTGGTTGGTAAAATGCAAAAATGTAAAGCCATGATTTAATAAAGAATTATTAAATATCTAAGGAAAAGTCCTGTGTCAGATTAAGAGTGCATTTTGGACATGATATGGAGCCAGAAACCATTGCTCATCAGAGAGGGACTCACTACTGGAGTTGCTGAAGGTCAGGCAAAGGCCAGGCAGCAGCCCTCAAATAGCCATTGCTGGGATTTACAAAGCGAGTGTGCCAAGAAAAATCTGCTGGGGTGTTATAGGTGTATATTACTGGGGTGGGGAAGGTTTTTTGTTTATGTTTTTGTTTTTGGCAAAGACAGAATCCTACAGTTTTTTTCTTGGAGATTCCTAATGCACAGTAGCATATTAAAGAAATGTGTTAAATTTGGTATCACCAAGCATTTCACAAACCAATCTGGTCATGTAAAATTTTTTATGGAACACTGTTATAGGCTGAATTGCATCCCTCACTGAAAATGAATTCATATGTTGAAGTCCTAACCACCAGAGTACCTCAGAATGTGACTGTATTTGGAGATAGAGTTTTCTAAAGAGGTAATTGAGTTGAAATGAGGTCTTAGGGTAGGCCGGAGTCCAATACGACTGGTATTCTTATTTAAAAAAAGAGATTAGGATGCAGGCACACACACAGAGGGAAAACCATATAAAAAAACAGGGAGAAAATGACCATCTACAAGCAAAGGAAAGAGGCCTCAGAAGAAACCAACGCTGTAGACATCTTAATCTTGGACTTCTAGCCTCCAGAACTGTGAAAAAATACATTTGCATTGTTTAAACCACTCAGTATGTGGTACTTTGTAATGGCAGCCCAAGAAGACTAATACATGGACCTTAAAGATCCATCAGAACAGAATACCATCTTACAGCAGAAAGTTCCTATGAACACAGGGAAGTATGGAGAGGAGGGCGTAAAGCCCAGCCCCATCTTATCTTTGCATCTGACCATATAAACTACTGCTACCAGTGGTACAGTCAATAATTGTGAGGATCATAATTTTGTGCAGGCCTGTAAGTTATAAATTTAGAGATATTTTTGCAATTTCTTTTCACTTTGCCCAAGCATCAATTTGTGTTTTTCTTTTGTTAACAAAGACAGAAATGGTAAAAATGCAGATATAATGTTTTCATATCTACATTTTGCTTTATTATTTACTTGAGAGAGATTTTTTCCATGCCTACTAGAAACCAAGAACTGTACCAAACGATGGAAATGCCACATGAACAAGATCGATCTGCCCCTTGAAGTTTAGAGTTGGGGAGAGAGGAAAAGGCATTAAATGAACACTGTTACAATTTATTATTTTACTTCAGTTTTGATAAGCATTATAAAAGGAAAATATAGCAGCTGAATTATAACTAACAGGGTAATAGTTTTCACTGAATGCAACCAAGGCAGATAAAATAATGAGGTAAATAAAATCTACAACTGTGGTATTCATATTAACATGTTCGAATCTGTATTTCATGTATTATACTTTTTAATATTAAATAGGTTCATTGATAATTATTCAATGGCACATGTTTATTCCCTTTCTTGATATTATTTGTGGTGTGAGAGATCTAGAAAAAATAAAGAGAACAGAAATATACTTCAATTTAAATACTTTCCTCCTATTTTCCACATAAAATTAAAAAAGGATCATTATTGTTTGATTTTATTACTGATATGTATTTCAACTTTAAAGAAATAAATAACACAGCAAAATAGAGTTCTATTTGCTGAACTATTCAACAAAATATTTTTTGTTTCCAAAGAAATTCTGGGAATGTATACGTTGCAAATGTACACGACATCTGACATGTATGACACTGGGGGAAAAGGACAGATTTGGCTGATAAAATAACACTCAGATACTGTGTTTGAAATGGCCGTATTAACATTTCTTCATTTATGCAAAATAAGTTATTTTAAATCTGTCTTTTCTCATATTTTGTCCTTCCATTTAGCTTAATGCTTGAAATTTCCTTACTGTTTAACTAAATAATCCTAGTTACTCTTTTGATATAGACCAGCTATTGTTCTTCTATTAAAATTTTTAAAGCTACTTTTAAAAAAATGATTTGTGCTTTCTAGGAAGCATTTATATGTATAAATGATTCTTTTAATAACAATTAGTTCTTTGAGACTCCAATGATAATTTTAATGGCTATTACTGAGTGTTCACTCTGTATTAGGCTCTATGCCAAAATCTTTATGTATACCCTATCAAATTTAGTCCACCTAAACAGCCCTATGAAGTTAATTCTGTTATTGGCCTCCACTTTTTTTTGTGGGAGGAAATAAATTTTAGGGGTGAAGCAGTTAGGATTCTGATCCTGGTCTGTCAGGTCGCAGACCTGCAGTCTTAACCATGGTGACCATTGCCTGATCAAGTGGGAAGGCAGCCCATGGAGGAGTCTGAAAGCTTAGAGGCACAGGGGTCTCCCCCAGGCAATCCTGAAGTTCAACATTCCAATACTCATCTGCGTAAGCTAGCCAAAAACTAAGTACACACCATCCTGCTTTAGAAAATGCAATTACAGAGATGTTTGTGACATGGAGACAGTGATGTACATCCTTTTTGTTAAGTTTAGTAACTTCACTTGATGATGACTACAGAAGACCGCTAGCAAGAAAATATTTCTGCACAGTTAAATCAACAACAGTGGTTTAATATCAAGGTAGAGCGATTCCTTCTGCTGAGTTCACGTCAGGAGCATGACTGGGGTTTGGATGGTTTATTGGGTGAAAATAATAGCCAGTTGTCTTCAGAAATCCAGGATGGACAAAATGATGTACTTAGTGCAAGAAGACTTTTTAAAAAGGTGCCCACCTGAATTCTAAAGGACACACGGTTACAAAAAGGAGCACACCTACACAAGCTTACAAGTCATGCTGTAATTAGATTCTACACATTGAGTCCCTGCTATGCATCAGGAACTGTCCAAGCACTGGCAATACAGCAGTGTACAGGTCCTGGCTCATGTGCAGTGTCCAAACTTTTGCTTAAAAGGGAAACTCAGGTGAAGAGGGTCACCATTGGGAACTGACCACTTGGGACAAATTACTCTTAAATCATAATTTATCAAGTTGTAATTGTGTGTTGGGTTCTGGCTAGGGGAAGAGACAGGGGTGCTAATAGGTACTGAAGACTGAGTCCAAGAAATCAGGGTATACAGTGGGAAATATATAGCGATGCCCATGGTGTCAGCTGAAGGTGGGTGAGGGGTAAATCCAGGCTGAGCACGCAGAGGGGGCACTGGGGAAAAGCCACTGTTGGCCATCAGAGGTCCATGGGCAGACATGGAAGGATTTACAACTGGAAATGTATTTTTAAAACATTCAGGAGCTCTTCTTATTCCACTTAAATATGAAGACAGATCAGTGTAAACAAAACACTTGACCCAGAAGAGATCTTCACAATTTGATATCACACCAAGAAAGCCAATGGAAGAAATCCAAAGAAAAATGCCCAGTGCAGGTCTCCACGGGAAGCAGGCAAGAGGTTAGATCACTTCCACACACATATTTCTGCTTATTTGGAAGAGAAGGAAAATAATAAATTATCCAGTCCTCAGGAGCATGTGAGTAATTTCTAGCACAGATGTGCCCCCTACTGCCGACAGACCTGGAAAGACCATGTTGTCTCCACTGCCAAATCCTGGTCTATGGTCACAGGGGAAGGCACAGTAGACGGGCAGAGCCCTGTCCACTAATGGCTCAGTCTTTGCCTTGAACGTCTCTGGGAAGCTGCACAATTTTCAGCTTCAGACAACCTGTCGATTTAGAGTGGATTGCATTGTAATGTTTATTTGCTCAGTCAGACTCAGGCGTTAACTTCTAACCACTGGCAAAAATACCTATCCTGAACTGCTTCTGGGGTGCTTCACTGCTAGAAATCCATACAACCTGTGATTATAGGATTAAGTGGGAGCTATTTCTGGAAATGATATTTGAAAGTCTGGAAGTTCAATTTACGATAACTTCTTTAGAAATGTAAAAGAAAAACAAATCTTGGGGCAAAAGTACCTGTAGTTAGGGAGAATTTAATTAGAACCAGTTTGCAATTTAACTCTAATCAGGAAGCCTGACTACTTAGCCTTGTCAGAAAACTCGATTTCTAATACTCTGACCTCCCTATCATGAGAATGTGCTGGACTTTGCCCTTGAGTGACCTCTTCAGCCAGCGGGGACTGCTTCCGATTTCTCCATGTGTTTATAGGGACACAGATCTTCCCTCTCTGTGGTGCTTTCCTTCCCAGGGCACACAGTAGGTTGACATGACTGAAGCATGCAGAGAATCTCTAAAAGACAGGATGGACTAACTCAACGTAGCAATGTGGTGTGTCTCACCATGTCACAATGTTCGTTTTTTTGTTTCTCATTATAAAATATACTATTAGTGTTTCGAAGTGCATTTCATACCATAGACTGTAGACATTGAAGAAGTCCCGTGGGACAGTGCATATTTGACTGACAGGCAGCCATGGTCTAGACAGGTGGCCTCAGGAGGCCACACATGGAGTTACGAGGGATTGGAGAAGCCAGGGCTCAGGTGTCCACCTTGATGTGAGCTGCTTCTGCCACGTTCCCAAAAAAGGGCTGCTTCCACCCGTGGATGGGTCTCTCTCACTTCTGCTGGTGTATTCATCAATCCATGATTGATGAATCATGGATCCCATGATCTCTGTCCTATTGATCTCTGCTGGGTTAGTCTTCCTAAAGTATATAGTGGCCATATGTCCAAGTTTGACAGGAAAGCCCTGTTTTCTACCTGTTGTCCCAACCTGATAATTATCACAACACCCATGCCCTCCAACATGCCCCAGTGTGGACCACAAATCCATGTTGTTGCCCTAATGTCACATCCCCACTCAAAATCTATTAAATGCTTCCCACACATTGCTGACTCACTAATTTCACAAATCATTTTAAAATGATAATCTATTTTTAGGTTATTAATATTATTTTTGTTGCAGGCTATGCCAGAGATTTATTTTGGTTTTTGTTTTTACATTTGTCAAAGGCAATTGAAGCAGATACAAGAGAAGGTAATTTCGAGATGACTCATCCACAAATCAATGCATTAAATGTGTGTGTTTGAGGAGTTAATTTTTTTGCTTTGACTAAACAAAGTGACAGACTTTACGTTATTTTAGAGAATAAAAACAAGTAGCTTATGTAGCCTATAAAAAAGTGAGTTGAAGGATCAGTATAACAAAGAAAGCAGGTTTATTTTTGAGTTTTAAATATTTCTGTTAAATTATTCAATGTGTGGTTTAAGTCATTTTGCCTTTCTTGGGTCTTATTTACATCTACAAATTATGGGGTTGAATGAGATGCTCTCAAAGAACTTGATCACTTTAAAATTTGACTCTGTGATTATGAGTTGTTTTTTTTTTTTAAAGCAGATCAACTTGAGAAATATAAAGGGCTTTGCAACAAAAATAAATCTCCACTTTTTCTTCCTTTTTACTCAGAGTCTGAAAAAGAAAGATAAGCCTCCCAACTCCTTCAATGCCCAAATAATTTTTCAATTTAAAATAAATTAGTAAAAGTTAAGAAATCTACTTTATATTCATAGAAGTTCAGTTATTGTTGTAAACAGATTCTTAACTAAATCCCATTAACTACTTATCATAAAGAATTTAACTTTCTTTTTAAAATCCTATGATTAAATATATATTTTTTCTGAATGGATTATTTTTCTCCTGGAATTTATTATGGTTGATATTCAGTGACCTTAGGGGTTGAATAGGACCTCTGGGGACCTGTGTTGACTATTTATAAAAGAAGAAAATTTGTATAAATTCTTCAATGGCTATGGTGTCACATTTTCTCAAAGAGCTTTGTAATTAGATATCATTATATGAATCCATAGTGACTATTTGGTTCTTAGGTAGATCTTAGGTTAAACTTATAAGAAATTAAGAATTTAAAAAAATTAAAAAGCTATGTTTTAATATGACATTTTACTACAACTCCAGAGTGTAGAGTATTTGTAGTTACCAAATTTAAAGAGTGTGGATTTCTATTTTGGAAGAGTGAAATTTCAGGATATAAAAGATAGCATCCTTCCTCACTGGCCTACAGATGGTAAGTCACATTGTGGAACTTATCACAATACCCTTCTCTATTCTAGTCTCTATGTAGTTGTTATGGGTCAAATTGTGTCCTCTGAAAATTCATATACTGAAATCCTAACTTCCAGGACCTCAGAATATGACTGTATTTGGAGATAGGTTCTTGAGAGAGGTATTAATAATTAAGGTTAAATGCAGTCACTAGAGTGTCCTTATAAGAAGAGGCAGTTAGGACTGAGACACACAGAGGACAGAGGAGGTAAAGGCACAGGGAAAAGACAGCCATCTACAAGCCAAGGAGAAAGTTCTCAAAACAGATCAATTCTGCTGGTATCTTGATCTTGGACTTCCTGCATCCAGACCTATGAGAAAATATATTTCTGTTATTTAAGCCACCTAGTCTGTGATACTTTGTTATGGCGTCCTCACAAACTAATACAATGGCCAACTCTTAAGATTTTATTTTAAATGTAGAGAAGTAGAATAAGAATGCTACAGTGAAAATAAATTGGAAAAATAAAATATTTGGGCATTAACAAATAATATTGAACTGTAAAATCAATTATTTTAACATTTAGGTTAGAAGAGGCAGTCACAAATAACTATATGTGATGGTAAGAATCTTGTGATGTCTATCTCAGAAAGAAAAGCTACTACCTTTCTATTGAAGGGGTTGACTGTTTCTTCTTTGAATTCATAAAGGACCTGTGTGGAGTGTTCTGATGGGCTACTGTGGGATGTCCCAGGCCTGTCCCTCAAATATTGTGGTTCCCATTTATGTGACCCCTACACATGTACTGGAGTGCCTGACTTCCTCACCTGCACAGTGTCCTTGCACTGGAAAAGGGACAAGTTTGTGAGTGCAGGTAACAAACAAATACAGGATCAGGGGAAACAGATGCTATCACAGTTCATCTTCTCTATTTGTTTCCAAGGGAGATAATCAAGCCTTTGGAGAAAACTAGGAAGGCCATATAATGAATTTCCCTATTT
Organism: Propithecus coquereli; assembly: GCF_000956105.1. NCBI lineage: Eukaryota > Metazoa > Chordata > Mammalia > Primates > Indriidae > Propithecus > Propithecus coquereli. The sequence continues at coordinate 2,927,700 of NW_012133859.1, read as the reverse complement.
GGGGTTGCATGAAATATGACATATTCTGAAACAGTGGGAGAGGTACAGAGAGAAAGAAGAAGAGGGAAGGAAGGAGGGAGGAGGAGAAAGAGAGACATAAAGAGAGAGGGAAATGTGAGGAGCAAAGAATATTTAATTTGGCATAATACATAATTTCAATCCCCAAATTCAATATGAAATTTATAGCAAGATAATCTCTGCTCGGATCCATGTAAATTGACTGAGTTCTCTTCTATCACTCATTTCCTAAAGCTTTCCTTTTCTTTCTTTCTGTTTTTTAAATGCATGCAGAAAACAATGTTATATTCAAGAAGAGGACAAAGTGATTATGAGTGATACCAAACAGTGACTCAAGCCCATTGTTGCATAGATGAGTATCTGTGAGATTCAGGAGTCAAGGTCATATTTGTGGTATATTTAGGAACAAAAAGAGCTGGTCAAATATTTTTGTGGCTGATTCCAAAGCGCTAGAAATCAGCTGGTCCACAGACATTCATCATACGTTACTATGGCCTAAGTACAGGCAAGGCACTGAGGGTGCAGCACAGAACTAGATGGTGTCTGTGTCTTCACGGGTCTCACCTGCTTCCAAGGAGTGACAAATAGATGTGAAATCCATAGAGAGATGAAGAAACAACATCGGGCAATGTGTGAAGAGTGCTGAGAGAGCAGTGCGAGATTATCAAGGAGGGTTAAAGAGGCCACTTTAAGGAGATGACATTTAAGCTGACGCTGCAAGGAGAAAGGCAGGTAAAGGGTGGGGGTAAAGGTATCCAAGAAAAGAAGAGGAGCCAGTGCAAATGTCCTGAGGCAGGGCTAAGTTAACATGATCGAGGGAGAGAGATGAATGGCTGGATGGCACTGCAGGAGGGTGACAGTCACGCGTATGGGCAGACATCTGGGATCACAGAGGTGTGGGAGATCAGAGAGATCCTGCCCGGCCATGCACAGCAGCGTAGATTTGACCTTAATAGGAACGGATTTTCAGCAGGTACCTGACATGATCTGGCTCGTGCTTTTCAAAGATCACTCTGGCTACTGAGTGGAAAGTAGATTGTTTAAAGGAAGAATAGAGGGAGGAAGACTCAAAGGAGGGGTGAATGGCCTCTTGGGGTGGGCTGTCACAGAGGAGATGGTGAGAAGTACTCAGAGTCAAGATAGATTTTGGAGGTAGAGCCAAGTGGGCTTGATGAACTGGACGGAAGGTATGAGGGAAAGGCGAGAATTGGGGAAACTTAACCATGTGTGTGCAGCTTTCTCTCATCTTGAAGGCTTTCTTTGCTTTGTGCAAGTGAAGAATATCCCATCAGACTAAGCCTTGCTAACTTGAAGTCCCCAACATCTTTGAATTTCATCAATAAGGTGGAGATAAATATACATTTCTCAAAAAGTTCATCAAAAGCACTAAAGTACTAGTAATCAGGGAGTCAAACTAAACCCCCACAGAAATTCAGAATGAAGTTATTATGTTGACCATTTGGTCTTAGAATCTTCTGCACTTTTAAGTAGATACAAGAAGAGACACTTTCGGAGAAGATAGCCAAAGGTAGGAGGTCAGCCTTGTCCCACTTTGATGCACAAACACCCCTCTCTGGCCCTCATCGAATAGTTAAAATGCCAGCAAAGAATATCTCAAAACTCTGGCTGTCTTATTTCACCAAGATGGAGGATTCTGCATCAGTTGATAAACAAAAACCTACACTGAAGAAATTTCTTTACACTGCTCTAGAAATGGCATGTCTTATCTTTTCTTATCAAAATAAAAACTACACTTTTGACTCAATTATGTTTTTATTAAACATTACTTTCCATTAAAAGTTCTTCATATACGTGGCTCATTTGTAATTCTTTCAAATAAAGGGCCTTGTGACCTTGACCTGAGTTATTATTATCCTTTATTCTAGTAAGTGGCGAAGCCTCAAATTCCTTGTGATGGTTAGTCTTACGTGTCGACTTAGCCAGGCTATCACACCCAGTTATTTAATCAAACACTAATCTAGGTATCACTGCAAAGATATTTTGTACATGTGGTTAACATACACAGTTAGTTGACTTTAAGGAAAAGAGATGACGCTTGATAATGTAGGTGGGCCTCATCCGATCAGTAGAAGGCCTTAAGAGTAAAAACTGAGGTTTCCCAGAAAAGAAGAAATTCTGCCTCTAGATTGCAGCATCAACTCCTGCCTGAATTTGCAGCCTGCAAATTGTGTGGAATTTCAGACTGAACTTTCACACAATCCCTGGTGCTTATGTGTATGATATAAACACAACTCTATTGTTTCTGTTTTTCTAGAAAACTCTAACACATTACCCTAGTTGCTTTTATGTGCTCCTTCTGAAAGGTTCTGTCTCACCAAAGTGTACTTTCAGGTTTGGATGCGGGGACTTCTGGAGTAACTGGGCCTTCATACAGCTCTGTGGTAACACCCAGTGCATGGCTCCGTCAACCACAGTGGTCCACAGATGCCCGAGTCTGTTTAGATACGGTCTCACCTGTCCACCTTCAGTTCTTAACTGCTGATTGGCAATATGCTTCACCTTATTGAATAGTCATTTGCTCATCTACAAAATAAAGATAAAATACCTTCCTCTCCAGGTTGTTGTGAAGATTAAATTTATGCCAAATGCCTGGCTTGCAGGAGCTTAATCAGTATTAGTGACCACTTCCTTCCCATTCAACATTTTTTTTAGGGTTGGTTTGTTTCTCTCATGAATTACCTACAACGAGGCATGTATGCCACTTATTTGATAGGGTTTATTATTTTCTATTCTTTTATTTTCAGTGAATGAAGGCTGCACCCGCAATAGGAGTAGCTTTACCTTCAGCGATGCTATGCTCATATCTCTATCCTTTGGACTGTGCCTCCTTTTATCATGTGACTGAGAAGCCGGGTGAGCCTTAGGATGTAAAGCCTGTTACACAAAGTCATGGATGCCTATCATCCACTCATTCTACAGTGAAGAAAATCAACCTACTTCTGCTTTTAGTATTCAGCATGGCAGCACATAGATCCCAGCCAAAATAGTCTCTGTCTCCTTGTGTGTTCCTTCCCCTGCATCAGTGAATCTACAAAAATGGATAAAGTATTGCTATTGAAATGTTTCCTCTTTGGCTCACTGCCAGGCAGAACCCCTCCCAAAATATTTGTCTCCCAACCAATTCAAAAAGAAGCTTGCTCAAAGACTGCTGAATCATGGTTTTTGTAATTACACAAAACAACAAAACAAAGAAACCTAAGAACTTTATGCCAGTACGTGTTTTCAGTTGCTGAGAGTGATATTTGGGGATGTTTTGACCTGGTTGGAGATAGTCAACTTTCTCATGATCTACCAATGAAACTCTAAGAGAGTACATTTTGCCAGGACAATGGAACAGGTATTCTGAGGACTTTATGCTAATCTGTGTATTGCACTATGATGATGACAGAATGTTTTTCCTTAGTCCTTTGAATTTGAGACACCTTCAGTACTGTGATTAAGAGGGGTGGAAGTGACACCTAAAAGACCTTTGCCAAAGTTCCAGTGGGAATGAGATATAGGCACACATTCTTCCTTGATCTGTCTTTGGCAAGGTCGGTTGCGAACTAGGAGTTTGCCCCACAGAGCTCTGTAGCTAATTGTCTCTTGTACTGCACTGTGTGTTTCATTTGTGACAGTGCACTGATGTTGCATATTTATTTGGATTGCTGTCTCCTCAGTTACCCTGAGAGCTCCACTGGATGAAGTGAAAGTCTTATTCACTCTTGTATTCAACTACCTGGCCAGCGCTGGGCACCTGTCACTCATTCACTACTTACTTTATGAATGAGTCCCAAGTATACTCGATTGTCAGTACATAGGAAAATGCGATTATTTATAATAAATTCCTGGAAAAGGGACTGTATCAACACACCATGTTGTACAACTGTCTGGATATCATTACACTGAATTTTCAGTATAAGTCAGAATCCTCATTTGCAGGGAATTTCATCTCCCCCAAGGTGATCAGGCAAAGTTAGAGTCAAAAATGTATTAAGAGCTTCTTATATAACCGTGTCTACCACATTCTCTCAGAAAAGTGGATATCTGCCAGACCTTCGAGATTCTACTGTGGGAGAGAGTGTTGATGAAGCATTTGTTCAGGTTGCTTCTGTCTTATGATTTTGTTTTTGTTTTTAAAATATTTTAACTTAATTTTTTGAATAGGTAACATGTGGATAGATCATAACTGAAGAAAATAAGATACAGTGAAAGTCTTTTGCCAACTCTATCTCTTGTCTGATAGCAAATTCTTTCCAGGTTCCCTGCTGTTATCAGTTTTTGTGTCTCCTACAGACTTTTTTGGTTAAAGACACAAATATGAATATAAATTACCCCCCCCTTTTTCTGTAAAATGTTACTTAATTATAAAAACTTTAGTTAATCTGTTCTGAAGGAAATTCAAAACAACGTATAAAGTGCCAGATTCATAAATGGAAGAAATTAAATTAACCCAAAGAAAAAGGGAAACTGGAGGAAAGAAAAGCATAGAGTGCTTAAGTGCATTTTATTTGCTTTTCCAACATCCTTGAGCAAAGGGAAGAGGAGAGAGTCTCAGTTTGGCAGAGTGGTGGGGGAGGCTTGGCAAGCCCGTGGGTGTCTGTGAGCTTCAAGACAGAGATGTTTGGTCATCAGCCTTTCCAAGTAAAAAGCTTAGGGTCTGCCAGGGACATGAAGAACAACAGCGGACTGAATGGTTTGCTACAGCTTGTGGTCAGAAGAATTACATGAAATGGCACCAACGCTGTTACTGTGATGGCCCTCTTGTTTTATTTCTCATCTCAAGCTCACATTTTTCCTTGCTACCTCGTTTCTGTCATCTGGGCTATATTAATGGAGAAATGGGGAGGAACCACAGCAATTATCTGGAAAATTAAGTGGAAAAAAATCCAAATTACTTTCACTTGAAAGGTCCGGGCAAATCTAAAAGCCAATATTTCCTATGATTGAGATGACTTCAAGTTTTCAGAACATATAATTTCTTTCAGGAGCATAAAGTTACATTTTTAAAAACGCAGACATCACAAATCTCTTGTCTAAATTGTAGGCTATTATTGAAATCTGTCTTAATTTGTTTTTATCAAAATCTAGTCCTTTCTAACTATCCAAAATGCAATGATTCAACTAATACTGATTTTAGATCAAGGCTAAAATGTTGCATATACTGAACAAGCTACGTTCCCCCAAATCTATTTTCACTATTATTACCACTGTTTGGTGCCAAGTAGAACAGCCGCATGTGGTTGTGCCCGGCTGGACATTTGGCCAAGGGGCCCAAGTAGGGGCTGAGATTGAGTCTGCCATCCAGTGAGCTCTACGGAGCAGGACTTCATCAGCCCAGAGGAAGGGGAGTCTATTGCTAACCAATCCACAGACAGCGGGGACTTCTTATAATTCTCACAAAGGTGCTATATGTTCTCATTCAGTCCTGAAGTCAAGTACTTTCACACCATTGGCAGCAAGAGGTGCCAGCAACAACCATGTTTCTATAGAGACCACCAATCAGGTTCATCTGGCATAGTGCTACATTATACCTGTTGACCTGGCTTAATTATTACTAATGCCACTTTCACTCTTCAGAGTGTTGAGATTGGCTGACCTATTTTTATGTGTCACCCTAGTCTTGCATGCTCTGACCAACCTCTCTTTTCACAGCAAGGAGATTAACCAACAGGGCAAAACGGAATTGCTTTCCAAAGCTACGCACATGACAATAGCCAAGATGATCACTTAGCTGTGCTGCATTTCTTTTTGAAATATACTTTGTAGATCAGACTATCTACAAATAATTGGTATTTCTTAAAACTAGCAAAAATTTTTACTGTTTCATGGTAATTATGATAATTGTGCTATTCCCACTGACTACCACTTGTACATATAAAAATAAAAACCAATGAGAATAAAACAACCATTCTACAATGCTGCTCTGAATCTTCCACCAAGTAGTTATGGATCTCATTATGCACACTGTGAAATCCATTCTGTGCCTTCTAGTCTGCGCCAAATTTTGGCATTGACTTGGCCAACTTGATCAATACTTCAGGTAGCCAAAGGGATTCTGTAATCTTTAGTGGCCCAACACATGGATTTCAGTGAATCCTGGACTGTGCCAGTGGGAGGGAAAATACTCACTGCTGAGGTGCTGTTAAGCTCTGCATATTTCCCTCCTTCATAAGCCATGTAAGAAATGGATGTCATGGCAGGGTATAAAACCCAACTGCTTTGATGCTTTTCTTTCATGGAATTACCTGTGTCTATACCCAGGATTCTGTCTTCATTTTGGCAGTTTGGGTCAAGAGCTGGTGCAAATTCTAAATAGACAAGACAGTAGACCAAGGGTTGGCAAACTTTTTCTGGAGAGGGATGGGGAGTAAATATTTTAGGTTTGCAGGTCAAACAATCTCTGTTGCAATTACTCAATGCTGCTGTTACAGTGCAAAAGCAGCCATAGATGATGCATAAACAAATGAGCATGGCTGTGTTCCAATAAGACATTATTTACAAAAGCAGGTGGAAGGGCAGATTTAGCCTGTGGGCTGTGGTTAAAGCACAGACCTGCCCTCTGGGATGACTCCAGTAGGTCTTCCCCATTGGCTATTTATGGGAAAATGTGCCCTTATATCATCATTATGAGTCGCAGCTAAATCCCCAGCTTATCTTTCCTTGGCTAACAAGACATTCTCGGTTTCTATGGCAGAAAACCATTCAGAGATTTTCCGAGTTGATTTTGAGAGTCCCATTACACCTCAAGATTTATTCATAATTTAACAATTTACTCTGCAGGCAATCTATTCAAAGGAGAATGTACAGCACTGAAACATAATGGATCAATACAATGGCTTGATTTCAAATGGCACACCACTTTAGCAAGAAAATATGCTCATCGAATAACTTACCTAGGAGAAATACCCTGTAAGGTCACAAACTGGAAAAGTAGATTATAGATTATCACGAAAACATGTGAGAATACGAAATTTGATAGTTTTTGGTTTGCTCTTATTCCAGTTTTGAGACATGGCTCCCTTTTCTCTTGATCTGCTATATTTATGATGGCAATTTGATAAGAGTGCCTTTGAAATCAATGAGATACTCACGCATACTTAGATCTCTGAATAGGCCAAAATATTTAAGATGTGTGGTTGCTTCCTTCTAACTTGAAACAAAAATATTATCTTCTCCCTTATTTTATCCCACGTCCCCATCTAAAGAACAATGAATGCAGTATCCCTATTTGCTTCTTGAAAAGAAACTCATGAAGCAAAGCCTTTAGCTGATTTTAATGATCAAACACACCACTTGTTTGAAGATGATTCTGTGCCTGAGTCCTTAAGGAAGATTTTTTTAAATTCAAATTACTCATGCTTATAGGGCTTAGATTTGCAAGTTTATATCATAACAAAGGTACACAGATGACAAGTGCAGTATCTCTGGCTGTTTGGTATATTTTCATTAGAATTCTTATATACTTTAAAGCCTACAGATTGTATCAGTTCCCGGTAATTATGTTAGGCTTCCAAAATTGATACACATTTCAAACCTAGGTATGAAAAAAATGAATATCTTTTAACCATATTCCCCTGAATGGCAAACAACCATATATTCAGAAAAATGCTAGTCAAGGTATGATATAAGCAGAAAGTCTTTCTAGTTCTGTGGGGGTAACTACCTCTTATTCCCCCAGCCCCCATCATTTCTCAGAGGTCTTCTATTCACTCAAGCAGGTGCCATGGATTCTCCCCTCCCTGAGTTGCTCTTGAGGAATCCCTGGAGGAAGAGAAGGCTATAGAAAAACAAAACACACAAACAAAAGCCAGATGGGGCACGGGGTGTAACCAGTGGAGAAGAGCTGCAGAATCCCACACGGGCTTCCACTAGCAAGGCTTATTGTCTACCTGCCTAAGTCTAACATGTCTTTAAAAAGTTTCATGAGCAATTCATGCTAAGGCATCACACTGAGACATGAAGCTACAAAAAAAAAGCAAAAACAAAAAAACCCAAAAAACAGCTGAAAAGTATTTCCCACAGGAAATGCACCCTGCTTGCTCTCGCTGGCCTGTACTGGAGCCAAATTTCTATCTATGGAGGAAAGACCTTTTGTGTTGTTTTTTTCCACTCTCCTCTCTTACATTATTATTAGGTTACAATAACAATAGCTTTTTTGTTGTAAGGCAGGAACAAAGGAGCCTAATGTCAGCACACAATTGTGTGATCACTGGTTAGCCTTGTATCCCAAAGCTGTTAAGAAAAAAATAAAAGATACAGTATTTACAAAGCCAGTCACCCAACTCATGCCCAAAGATAAGGGAAGGCCCAGGAGTCTGTGAGCAAAAATCCCCTCAATATCCCATTTATAAGGCCCTGGAAATATTTCCCAGAAGGACGTCTCAATTTTAAAACACTTTTCTTGCTCTATTTACTCATCTTAAATCAAGGGAGATATTATTATAATAGTTCCGACTTTTGTAAGTTTCAGTCATTCATTGTTCTGAACGTGGAGGTAATCAGAATATGAGTCTATAAAATGCTGATGGCCCTGAAACGAAACATTTAATGAGCATCATTTTCTTTTATTTCCTTTATATCTTTAATTTTCTATTCCCTTAGAGATGTCTTCCAGTAATCTCTCATCTCAGCCAGAAGATGTCACTGTAGTTGATTAAATGATTAACAGAGCAATTTGAGATACTCTGAAAACAGTCTGAGTGTGAAAAGCTTTCTATGGATCTGTTACAAATGTATGGAAAAGCATTCTGTTAGTACAAGTAGATTCTGTCTATCAAATTCTGCTTTTAGCTAATAGAGATAACATTCGTGTTACACGCCATATGAAAAGAGAATGCTTATGCCCTCCTTATTGTACCTTGCTAAAATGCAAATATATTTGAACGGGATAGCATCATAAACTCAGTGACCGATTCATCTGGGTGAGTAAAGGTTTTTGAAGACAAAGGCTTGACAGAGCTTTGTTTCCAAAAATGCATCCGCCACTGAAGTGGAAACAGGATCAAGTGTGTGCACAGTGTGGGTGGGATAAAATGGATAAGCTCAGCATAGCTGTGAATTTAGTTTCCAGGGGTTCCTGCTGTATTTGTGCTGTTGCTGCGTTTTCATCCAAGGCACCACTTTGCAGAAACTCTAGCTCAGCCACATTCAGGGCCAATAACAAGTTTATCTTATTTGCTATTTTATACCCGGTGGCTATTAGAATCTGGCTTAAGAGAGGTACTCAAATATTTGTTTAATAAATGAACAAATGGAGGAAACTACATTATTATCATAAGAAATAAACTTAGGCACATCTGAACTTTGAAAAGTTACCATGTAGTACACCGAACTCCTACAACACCTCTACACTCAGGATTCTTGTGTTCCTACCTGTAGTGGGTTGAATGGGGGCCTTAAAACAGATATGTCCATGTTTTAACTCCTTGAACCTGGGAATGTGATCTTATTTGGAAAATGATCTTTGCAGATGTAATTAAATTACATCTTGGGATAAGATCCTCTGGATTATCCAGGAGGGCCCCAAATCCAATGACAAGCGTCCTTATAAGAAACACCCAGAGGAGAGACACAGAGGAGGAGGCACGTGCGGACAAAGGCAGAGACTGGAGTCATGAAACCTCAAGCCAACGAACTCCTAAAGTCACCAGAAACTGGGAGATGCAAGGAAGGATTCTCCTTAGAGCCTTCTGTACCCCCAAGGGGGTACATCTCTGGATTTCAGACTTCTGGCCTCCACAACTGTGAAAGAATAAATTTCTGTTGTTTTAAGCCACCGAGTTTGCAGTAATTTGTTACAGCATCCTAGGAATCTAAGATACTACTGCACTTGGCAATCCCTGACTTTGACAAGGTGGCACCACCTGCTACTGCCCCTGGGGAAGGCTCCTCCATCTGCCGGCTGCAGAGGGTACTGCAGTTCTCCTCCTTCCCAACCCCTGGAGGAGTGCAGGCGGCTCACACAGGGGAGTCTGAGGGCCTGGAAGTAGACTTTCTCCTCCCTAATCTTCTCCATTCCACCACCACAGCTCCCAGTCTTCCTCCTTTTTTTCCTCCCTCCCTTTCTTCCTCCCTTCTCCCTTTTCGCATCCAACTAGACCCCAGGGTGCTAGAGAAGATGGACCTCAGGGTAGGGAACTTCCCTGGTGTGAGCATCAGGGCAATCGGCAGGCCAGGAGGCCCCTCTCCCCACTGCTCCGCTTCATGCAACAAGGACACAGTCTATTGGATCCATCGACCATCCCATATCGGAGTTGAAGAGCGGGAGGAGGTGCGCAGATCACGGAAAAAGCAAGGTCCCTGAGTCAGTTTCCCAGGTTCCTAGAGAAAGCTGGAGGCCATCTGTCCCGGGCTGAGCTGATCTCTATCAAAGTCTCTACCTCCCAGAGAGGCGACTGCATTAGCACTGACATTAGGAATTTTATAATACCGTTTAAGTCTCTGGGAATGAAAGTACTCTCCCCACGCACCACATGAAATGACATGAAATCTATTGCCTGACTTTTAGACACCGAACTTTCAACCATTTTCCACGATGCACTATGAATGGGAATGGGCACATCCTACCTTCACAAAGGCGGGACTGAGATGAGGAGTAATACACAGTGTTGGGCTGTCCATGACTAACTTGTTGTGCGATGAATACACGATGAATCGAACAAAAAGGAAAAGTAAAGTGAAAATGCCCTAGTTTCTGCTTCTTCTCAAGCCCCGAGGAGATGCTTTGTGGCATCATTTAATCATGGGGTTAAGGGTAGTTTGCTTTAACACATAATGTGTGACAGCTAAAACAGCACATGCATTACAGTATCATTTCTCTGTTATGTGTCCTGCCTTCATGAATATATAAAATCAAGTGGGCTCTGGCCTTTTATCTTTATAATATCACAATGATTAGTTATTCATAAAGCTCCATATAACAAAATAATTCACTCCTTAAATATTAATCAAAATTACCTGTTGTGCTTGCAAAGCAGGTATTAACTGATTTTCTTCCTGGGAGTCAGGTTCTGCATTTGCTTCAACAGATCCACTTTGGAACCTTCCTTTCCCTGTTCTGTGGCCAGAAGCCAGACTTTTAAGAGCTATTATCTATACAAAAAGCCTCCTCTTCTCTCTGGCTCCTTGGAATTGAGCTACAAGCAGCCATAGAAACAGGCTGGGCAGGAGAAGAGAGAGGTCGTGGTGTTTATTAGCCGGCATCCTCTCAGGTCAGCTGTTCCGCTGCCAAACAAAGACGTCTCCTTCCGACACAGCTCTCTCCCAGCTCCAGCCAGTAACCCAGGAGTATCTCTCCCCTTGCCCTGCCAGGCCCAGGAGCTATCTAGGGTCATTCCCTTCTCTTTTATGGTCCCTCTTAACTCTGACTTCAACTTTGTAAAAGTCTCTCTAGTAAACTCTTTCTAATTACCTCTCTACTGTTTAAATGTTCCCTACATACACACATCATTTCTGGACCCTAGGTGGCACCCGGAGCATGAAATATATAATATTTATTACTTGGATACATGATTCTGTATACGTCCCAGGTATCTGCCTTATATTGCACATGAAATAGTTTTTATTTGAGTTACCAAAACTAAGTTCCTCACGGAGAGAAAAAATGCATAAAGAAAACAGAAAATCTGAAACAAAGAACCACAGAACTAAACTTGTTTAGATCCAATCATAGATTTATTTTAGATCCTGATTGCAATTTATAAATACTAAGTTTACCTACCAGATATAGAACACCTAGTAAGAACTTGACATTGAGCTTAGCATTTTAATGTGTTATCTTTAACCCTTGTGATCATCTTGCAAGGCAGGTATTATTCCTATTTTAGCGCTGAGGACAAATCACAGTTTGGAAAATGCAGTGTTTCACTTCTGCGTCCTCATCTCCTGACTTTTGTCTCTTGGAGCCAAGACTGACACTCGTCATTTCTCCTGTGATTGGGGAATAAACGTCAGAAAGGCTGCTCTAAAATACCAGGTGCCCTGGAGATTCTCAACACTATGTTGTTTTCAAAAGAATGTACTATATTTGTGAGATTTTCAAATCATGTCGTAATTTGATGATGGTAAGGAAAAGGAAAGAGGAATCTTCGTAACAGGAAGTTTTCTTTAGCGCCTAACGGCTTGGCCAATGACTAGGCTAGAGGTCATCTGACAAATGATTTGCTGAGAAAAATGCTGGCATGGGTGGCTTTCATAATAAACAGTGGCAGGAATAATAGCTAACGCGGACTTAGCACAAGGATGCACCAGGCACCACACTAAGATCTTTTTGTGGGTTGTTCCCTCATTAAAGCTCATGGCAACTCTGATCTCCAATTTTACAGTTGGAAACTGAGGCACACAGAGGTTGAACAAGTGACCAGCATCAGACAACCAAAGCAGAGGAAACATCACTGAGCTCAAGGTAGCAGGAATCCAGATTCTATGCTCAAAGGAAAGCTTCTGTTTATGTAAGAGACACTGACATCCTTTTATTACGGACTAGCTAAACTCTAATTTTAAAAAATCATATATAGTGATCTCAACTTACTGTAAGGACAGATCGACTCTGACAACCTGAAATGTATGTGGCGGGGCTAAATTTTAAAATCAGGTATCATGTTAAAAAATTTATTCTTATGAGTTTGGGGAGAATTATAATTTAGCATCAGTGTGGAAGTGATCTGGAGATTTTGGTTAAAGTTAATCTAAATAGGAACAAGTAGTGTTAGAAGGCTGGCCATGGGGTCATATGCAGCATCAGAGCAAGTTCAAGGTCCAGAATCTGCCCCTCACTAGCTCACCCAGGCACACCCCATGCATCCCATTGTAAGCACCGCACTTCAGAAGGTCTTTGTTGAGAGCCAAGTCATCAGCTCAGTGAAGGGATTCACAGCCTCATCTGTTCATCTTCCTGCAGCACCCCTGGTCCACCCTAACTCCCACACTGTCTACCGCAGAGCTGGCCATGAGCCAGGCCCAGAGCCAGCAAACTGGCCTCAAACTAAGGCGAGAGGCTGGAAGCCAAAGGAGTGAGTTACACTGGGGCCTGCAGAGGACTGGAGGGACCCATGGGATGGGGAAAGCACAAGCCAACATTTGTCTGTCAAGCCACTGCAAGGTTGTGACGGATCTCAAGGCAGAGTTAGAAGCTCATCAGTGATGGAATCAGAGCACGAACAGTCTGAAAACCAGCCAGGTGGTCGTGGGTGACTGCCTCGAACATCACCCTGTGTTTGTGCTTCACCTTTATGCTGAGCAGATATGGGGCGGAAGAGAGGATCAGGTTGCTTTAAAAGGCAGGTGTGTTGTTCGGGTGGAAGAAGCCTTAAGTTGGACATGATAATAGCCTTATCTGACAGGCTGTCATACAGAGGGACCTATAAAATACTCTAGGTAGGGGGAATACTTTGGTGAGCATGTCTCCATGTAGCTCTTAGTCTGGCAGAGGCCAGAGACATAAAAATGATCATATTATTAAAAATATTGTTCCAAACTATACTCGCTGCTAATAAAGGAAAGATACCAAGTCCTACAGAGCATTTGGAGAGAAGCCACCTTTTGAAAGACCTGCCATTGAAGCCAGGAGCTGAAGAGTGCTGGGTTTAGGCAGGTGGAGAAGAGGGAGCGGGCTGTTTCAGGTGAAGGGTACAGGACCCACACACAAGTTGGGAGAGGGCCGGGGTCCAAGGAGGTGGAGGTGGGCTGAGGCCAAATCTCGCAAGCCCTCGTGTAGGCCCTGCTACAGATTTTGAATTTATACCTCCAGGCAAACCTTGAGAGGTTTCTCTTCTCTCTTCCAACTCCCCTTCTCTTCTCTTGTTTTCTCTTCCACATGTTATTCTTTTAGCAATACTACATCACTCACAGGCATGACAGGTCTGCTTCCTTATCCAGCAAACATGTAGAGGCTACCAGTTTCACATCACATTTTTGGCCAGGCTGCATGGCTTAAAACATGAACAGGATGGGCGGTGGGTTAAAAAGTGTTTCCCCAAAATGCATGTCCACCCAGAACCTCAGGATGTGACCTTATTTGGAAATAGGGTCATTGTAGATATAATCAGTTAGGTTAAGATGAGGTCGTACTAGATTAAACTGGGCCCTCAATCTAATGACTGGTGTCCTAATAAGAAGAGGAGAGGACACAGAGACACACAGAGAAGAAGGCCGTGTGAAGACAGAGACAGAGACTGAGGGATGTACAAGTTACAGAAAGCCAAGGGTGGCCAACAGCCACTAGAAGCTAGGAAGGAAGAGGCAAAGAAAGATCCTCCCTAGAGCTTTCAAAGGGAGCACAGCCCTGTTGACATTTTGATTTCAGACTTTTAGCCTTTAGAACTGTGGAAACAAATTTCTGTTACAGTAAATCACCCAGTTTGTGGTAATATGTTGTGGCAGCCCTGGGGAACTAACAAAGAATGCATTTCTTGCTCAAGTAGGCCACTGTGAATGAAGGAGACTGTCACATAAATAGAAATTAGTGTGTGTTAAATACTACAACACGTGCACATCCCAAGGCATTATAGAGCTTTCAGGACATCCTTGAAATTATTTCTTTCCTCTCTACATTTAATTGATTTTATTACTAGTGGTTCTTTAGGAATCTCTTTCTTAAAGTAAATTTAATCTTAGATGAAATAAGGTGGGAAGAGTAAGCCAAGTTCAGGCTTTCTGCATTTCTGAACGCAACTAGACCTCCCATGATACCAGAGTTTATTTTGATGACATCACTTCCTTTCTCAGGACTAGACTGACTCCAATACTTCATATCCCTGAATCTCCCCCTTGTCATGGCTTTGCTGATGTCCCTGAAACCTCCTCTTCCCATCTCTGCACGGCCTCTGTGCATTTTATTTAAAGCCCTGATCAAGACACTCCTCCTTAAAAGGCTCCTCCAGCCAGTTCTTTTGAAATAAATTCCCCCTTCACCCCTATATTTTTAACACCTGTACGTCAGCACTTACACAGGTTGTCATATATTATACATTATCAGATCTTCAATGGGGATTGATTTTTTACTAATTCTATTAATTTTCCGGGGCTGCCATAACAAATTACATCAATCTTGGTGCCTTACAACAACAGAAATGCACTTTCTCACTGTTCCTGGGGGCCAGCAGTCTGAAGTCAAGCTGTGGGGAGGGTGGCCCTCCTTGGAGGGCTCTGGGGAAGGATCCTTCCTGGCTTCTGCGGCCCCAAGTGCTCTTTGACTTGTGGCTGCATCACTCCCCTGTCTGTCTCCATCTTCACATCGACTTCTGTGTGTGTGTCTTATAAGGACACATGCCACTGGATTTAGGGCCCACCTGTACAATTGAGGATAATTTCATTTTGAGATCCTTAACTTAATTACATCTGCACAGACCCTTTTTTTCCAAAAAAGGTCGCAGTCACGGGTTCTGGTGTTTGGAACATGGACATGACTTTTGAGAAGGGGCACCATCTGAGATACGGGGGCACTTATCTTAGCATCCACATGGATCTATAAGCCCCTTATACATTACATGTATTTGGTAATTCATTTTTTTATTAAACTGAATCAAATAAAACTTTTGGGCACGGGTTTAAGAGTATATACAAACTACTCTAATTCACTTTTTACTAACCACATCAAGCTCACATTAAACTGCAAATCCCATCCTGGTGTACTACCACGTTTCTGCCAGTTGGCTTTATTCCACATTGAATTGACCCTCCCAGTACTGAGGAGACAGTTGGCACTGTCCGTATGACCAGGACTGATGGAGACTTGAACACTGTCATGACGTTTAAAGAACATAATAATCCGAAAGGAAACAGAAGCGCAATTAAAAAAATAGAAACATCAATCAAAAAACATAATCAACAATGGTACTCAAAAACTTCTTGAGTGAAATCTAGGTAGGGATAGACCTAGTTCGATTCCATTTCTGTGTATCAGTTTTCTAATCATGCCAACTTCTATAACATTTCACTTTTATTTTATTCTGAGGAGGAAAAAAGGAAAGAAGGAAGGGAGAGAGGGAGGAAGGAAGGAAACCCTTGTCCCCCTCCCTCCCGAAAGCCCTCTAATGCCACCTACTTTTAATTTCACAGTATTCAATGATTATTGAGGATTTACCTGTGGAAGCACCTACCGCAGAGCATTGAACTTGCACTGGGAGAAGACAAGTTTTAGAAAATTAGGTCATCAGCAGAAGCTATTTTTGCATGTTGCTTTTTTTCTGCCAAGGACTTACTTCATGATGACGGTCTAGCCCAATTAGTCAGATAAATGGAGTCATTCCAATATTAAATATTGTTTTTATAAAGTATTTTCTGTTTATTATGAAAATTAAGAATTGCCATTGCTTTACAGATGCCACCCAGAGCCACATGCTGCTCCCACCAAAGCAGAGGATTTCATATTGCTGCAAAGTCAGAGCAGACAACAGCCACAATACACACCAGATGCTGCGGAACTGCAAGGTGGCTTAAAAGGATTTGATTGAAAATGTCCTGATGCTACTTTGTCCGAGAATTATCACTGGGACAGTAGGCGCTTTGATATGGTAATACAGCCAGCTGCTAGTTCATCTCCATTTCTAACATGGTAATCCACGTTGTTTTTCATCTTCTTTCCATCAAGCACGTGACTTTCAATATTAGGAGGGACCAAGTATCTGAGCATGGAGCTCATTTCTTTCCTTTATTTGGGGGTGGAGAAGAGTGATTGGCACTTGGAATCTGAGAAAGGATGAAGGCACCCTTCTTGTGCTATTGCTCTCTTCTGTGCATAAAACCCTTCAAAGTATCTTGTCTGAGTGCATAAAGAACTGGATGCAAGGGTGACTAGCTTGTTGCTGAAAGCTTGTCCCACACTGTGAGATGTCCACAGTGGAGTGTGTGTGTCTGACGGTAGGTATGCACATGTAAATGTGTATCAGGGTGGCATTCGCCCAGTGCTCCTGAAACCTGCGAGAGAAAACAGCTCCTCTGAAGACCTGTGGCAGGAGACTGAGATCACTCCCCATTTCATTCTCTTCCTGTGTTGCTTCTGCAGCCACTTGGTCAGAGCAATGCTGAGCACCCAAATCTCTACATCCATGTGGTGATGGGAAGCAGTGATTCTCTTTTACCTTGTAATCATATTTTCCCAAAATGCTGATAATTGCATAGAATCTTGTGCTAGTGAGGTAGAAGCTTAGTTCACCACGCCCAAGGCTACCAGCATGGACTTGATTCATGGAAATAGGTACACCCAACACTTAGATGAATGGACAAGCAAAAGAAAAGGAATATTTAAAAAAAGGATGGTGGTATCATATAAATACACACACGTATATTCTTATATATTCTCTAAATTACATATGGCAACATACGGCACGTTTCAAAAAAGGAAGTCCATCAAATGTGCTTCTTTATGAGTCCAATATCTTTGAGCATCTACATTTGGTAACATGGGGCCAAATCCTTCATTTTAAAATGTTACAAACCTACCATCATATATTTAATGTTGTAATAACCCAAATTCAAACCTCAGGAGGAACTACAGGGCTAATTTTCTTCTCTGATGGGGAAACCAAGACTCACATAGTTATCCGACTTGCCCCAGTTTATAGGTGAGAGTGGTGACAGTGACACTTGCCACCCTCAGCCCTTCCTCTCACGTCCACACAGCACCACACTGCTACATTCTGTACGGCAACCTTTACCAAAGCAATGACAATGGCTATTGTGGGAGGAGGGGAATGTGGCCACCCAGCCCTGCTGCAACAGTGTGGGCTGCCAGGGGAACAGGCACTGCTGTATCACCAGCTGTCTGGGGTCACCGTGCTAGAACTGAGTGCCTCCTGCTGATAAGAGACCCTCAGAAGTCATTCATCATGCCTCCCATCCCTGTTTACCTTGGCTATCACCACAAGTTCAAGTTTCTTGTGACGTCTGTAATAACCCTCGTTCCCGTTCCCACGTATCCTGTCTCATGACCCCAAACCCCATTCTTCCTTGCCCTGCTGAGCCTTCCTTCCCATTACATTCCCTGGTCCTCTCAGTCAATAGTCCAGCACGTCCTTACCTGCTTAACTACGTCTCTGAACTCTCCCTCCACTCTGTGCCTTAACCGAGACCTCCCCTCTGAGCACACCCATTCCCCTACAGCCCTCTCCAGTGAACAATGTGTTTCCTCCATATCCCCTGAACCTCAAGGTTTGGAGTTGGCATAGGTACCCTCCTTGGTCTCCTTGCTACTCCTTCTGACCTCTTATCCCATTTGTTCTTGCAATGTCCTGCTCCTTTGAGGACCAACCAGTTACACCACCATCCCCCTCCTCATTGCTGTCATGTCGCTTACCTCATTCATGGGTGACTTACAATAATTATTCTCAGACACTTCAGCATCCAGTGTTCTGGCCTTTCAGTGCCTTGACCTCACCTCCAATATCCTTTTCTTCCAGTATGCTATAGTCAGCTACTACCAACATCACACCTGAAACCTTTTCATCTCTGGGAGCTCCAGCACCCAGGTCTCTACCACCCCTTGTGACCTTCCAGCTCACTTGCTAGAAATGATGACAGCTCCATGGTTCCCATCTTCATCCTTACTGAGACTCCCATGTACTAACCCCAGAACTTTCTCACTATTCCTCAGCCATCTCCTGTCTCCACTTCCTGTTTGCCCAGCCTGGATTCCATGTCTACCACCACAATCACCCCCACACAAACACTTCTGACTTCCTTGCTTCTCTCTTCTCCTGTGGGTTCACCATCAAAACCCCAAATATCAGTGCTGCAATTTCCCACCCTCTGGCTGCCTGCACACTGGCTGATTTATGTTGCTGGAGGAATCATACAGCTGTTTGGTTTCACTTTATATTTACTATTGCAAGTGTCAAATAAAGTCTTAATACTGCCTGGCATCTCTACTACATGTACTTCCTAAATTCATGTTTCTAATTTATGTATCCTTTCTCTTCTAACATCTTTCACCCCTTGGCCACCTCTGCAACCCAACCTCTGCCACTGAAATGGAGAAAATATCCATTAACTTTTCATGGGGCAATGCCGTCACTCTCATTCCTCCTTACTTTCTCAAAGATTTTAATCCTTTGGTCTTTCTCTGTTGCTCCTCATCTTCCATGGCTCCATTTCAACTCTTGAATCCCATCAACATGAAACACACTCTCCAATCTCTCCACTTAAAGCAAAGGCGTTCCCTCAACTTCTCAGCTCTCTTCAACAGCTGCCCCCATTTTATGGTCTACTTTACAGCAATACTTATCAAAAGAAGTCTACACTTCCTGGTGTCTCATTTACCTTTAAAATATTTTTTTTAAAAAAAATCAAAGTATGGTACTTATATATTTTAAAAGGTCAAATGCTTTCTCCCCAGAGGCAGCCACTTGAAAACCTTCTAACCGAATCTCCTGTGATTCACTTCTAAAGAATATGCTCACAAAGAACTTCTCTATTTCCCAATATTAGACACTGACATTGGCTTCTTACTACTGAATATGCCATTCTACTCATATACAACAGCCCCCACACCCCCCACACACAAATTTCTCCTTTCCTCATCCTTCCAATGTACTTATATCATGTTTTTTGGTTAAACCAGTATTCAACAGTATGGAAATCCTATTCGTAAATAAGACGGTGCTGTACCATGACTGCATTTTATTTTTTGAACTTTTTAATTTTTCTATAGTTATCAGTTGCTTTGATTTTCTGATTATTTTTCTATTTATCACAAATTCAATCTTCCCTAGAGCTGTAGAACTTCCCTTAAGACATTCATGCATAACAGGTAAACCACCAATTTCAATTTCTATTGGACAAATCCTTCCTGATGTCCTCTACCTTCTTACTCAAATTGGCTCCTGGTGCAGAGGGGAGAGATATAATAACAGAGGCCCTTGAAATCACTGTCACCACTGCAACTGCAGTGTATCTTAGAAGTAGGGCCTGGCCAAGAAGTTTAAGGCAGTGACAATAAGATCACAAACCATTTAAAAGCATAGAAACCGTTTTAAGATAAATGGAATCAGAGTGTTATTCTTCACAGCCAAAATGAGCCTTTGCACCAGAAAGAAAGAATAGAATTTTCCTGACTTTCTGGCATGGCATGGCAGAAGCAACCTCAGCTGCTATTGGTGGTCACATATCTGACTAAATGATTGCTCTGATTGATTCATTTGTATGCTAAATCCCAGGTTATTCATTTCTATACTAACTCTTTATTATTAAAACTTTATGATTAGGTTAATTAAAGGGCAAAGTTTTGTGAAGAGTCTAAATAGAAAAATCTTTTAAAATTTGTATAGAGTAATTCCAACGATGTTCCCAGAATCCTTACTCCACTTGCTTTGATAGACACGTAGGGCTCCCTGACTTCATATCTTAGAGGTGCTTATTGACTAAACAATACAGCTGTGTCAATCCTCTAAACACATTCCTAATTCTTTTTTTTTTTTTTTTTTTGAGACAGAGTCTCACTTT
>NW_012133859.1:2872516-2906783 GCF_000956105.1 Propithecus coquereli | reverse complement strand
TATTTGGTCTGGGTGCTACCTGAAGTTTCTTCCAGTAACACAATTATGGCTTTCTTCAGTTCAGTAAATGTAAACAAGTTGCCAAAGTCGAATTTTAGCTTTTCATGTCGGATGAGTGATTACATACTGAACATTTACCATTAATCTTGCTTTAGCGAAACCCAACAGTATTTGCTTTATTTGCAACAAAGAAATAGAGACATAACAATGAAAATTGTAACCCAGTTACCCCGTGTCCTCCTCAACTCTCTTTGTAGATCCAGACTTCCCTTGCCCCTTCACGTTTCAAAGGATGACTGGCCAAAGAGAAATCGCTTAACTTATTCGATACCCACATGATGTGGCACTAAGTTTTCAAATCTATTTTTGACAAACACAAGTAGTACATCTGGAATGAGCTAGGGGTGATTAGGTTTGGAAAGAGAGGAGTGATAAATGGAAATTTCAGAAATCTTTACTGAAGAAACAAGTATTCCAAGAGTAAGTGGTTCTATCTTGAAAATGAAATGGCTTTATGAAATATAATGCTTATTGAGTTCTACTACAGAATAAATAGATTTTCCATGATGATTCTTAGGAAAAGCTATAAATCAAAAGCTAAAGCACTTTCGAAAAAGACCATGCATATGTCTATTGTCAAAACATGCTATATTTCCATTAATTTGCTGACTGTATCTAAGAGACTTTAAACTGCTCAAAAATACACTCAAAATTATTTTAATCCATGTAAAATTTTATCCAAGTGATATGAAGCAGTTTTTAATGGGCCATGGATGGTTTTCCTTAGAATTCAGAACGGCATGGAAACCAACAATTAAGAACCACATCTCTAAAAAGGCATTCCCTGAGACAGAGAAGAGAATAACTGCTCTTAAACCGCTGTTTTTCCATTTATTTTTTGCTTGCTTTTTTTAAACGTAAAAAATTGATGTATAATAGTTGTACATATTTTTGGGGTGCATGTGATATTTTGATACATGTATATGATATGTATAATGATCAAATTAGGGTAAATGAAATATCTATTACCTCAAACATCTATCTTTTCTTTGTGTTACAAACATTACAATTCTTCTAGCTATTTTGAAATATATAATAAATTACTGTTAACTGTAATTTCCCTACTATACTATCAAATACTAGAACTTATTCCTTCTATCTAATTGTATTTTTGTTCCCATTAACCAACTTCTCTTTATTGTTCTCTCACTCCTTCCCAGGCTCTGGTAGCCACCATTCTACTCTCTACCTCCATGAGACCCACTATATTTTTTTGTTTGTTTGTTTGTTTTTAGCCACTCGTTTACATTTCTAATGACATGGCTTGTCTACTTTGCTCCAGATGCTGTAATAAGTGTATATGTCATCGATTGCATTGGCAATTATCAGTAAATAAGGGTTTTATCTACTAGCTAAGAGAAAAGCAAAAACATTGACTGAAAGTAATTTTTTACAGTGAATTTACATCACATAAATTTAGCAGGAAATGACACACTCAATCGTGAGAAGCGGGGCTCTGCTATTGTAACACGTTATCCTTAGTGAGATCATTCCTTCATTTAAACCTTAAGGGATAATCAATTTTTATTTCTAGCTAAAGTCTCTTTTGGTCTCTTTGGCTTCTGGAATTATGACTTTCTTAAGCCCTTCCAACTAAATTAGGAAGCTGGCTGGTGCATCTGTGGCTGTCTGCACTGTGGAGGGGAATTCTTTCTTCCATTAAAGACCCTTCTTGGACTAATTTCTGAGGATGTGAAGAACAGAGCTGCTTGGCAGCATGAGCAGAGCTGGGAAAGAAGAATGATGAGGATGAGAAAGAAAGGAGATTCAGAAATCAGTGCCCTTGAGAAGGCAGGACATGGGCTCTTGATCACAGGTGAAGACCTGGATTTGACAAAGAGGAGGGGCATTTCTTCTTAGGAGAAAAGACTAGGTCAGTGGTTCTCAACCCAGATTCTTAGCTAATCTGACTAGAATGGGCCCAGGCAATAGTCTTTTTTCAAAGCTTTCCAGGTTTGGATTTTAATGTGCACCCAGAGTTGAGAACTACTGTATTAAAAATGAAGAGAAGGAAGGCCAAAAAATAGGGATGTTGAGAAGTAAAGAATCTGAGAAACAAAGGGTAGAGTACCTTCTCTCAGACATAGGAACAAGGTTGGGGGTTTAAAGAGGGTAGAGCATGTTTGAAAGGGGGAATTAAAATACAACAGGACTTTAACTAGAAATATCCTTTAATGATTCCTTATTACAGAGAAAGAATAACTAAATTTTCTAAAGCATAAATTTACTTTGAGCCATGATGTCTTCATATTAAGTATAAAATAGAGGAAACGCATTTATTTGTTGATTGCACTTGTGAATTTTGACTAATTTTGAATAAAAGGTAACCCAAATACATATCTTTTCCTAAAATATGTATTTGAGGACATATTCAAATTTGGGAATATACAAATGTTCTTTTGTGGGTTTATTTGGTTTCGTTGTTGTCGGTCTTCATGTGGGAAAGTGGAACTGTGTTTTATTTCACACTTTCCTCCAAAATGGTCACAGAGAAGATAAATTAGTATTGTCCTAGACTAAATGTAATAGTAGGCCTTCTTGCACAAATCAGAACCATTCCAATAAAATAAAAAAGTTATTCAACCTTGGAATTGGAATTTACTGTTTTTTTTTTTTTAAATTTAAGAATAGGGATTTGCAAACTATATATAGCCAGTTTCCTTAAAAGGGAAATTCTTGTGTGTCTCCTAGGACCCAGAAATTCTATGTACCAAGATTTTAAATACTGATTCAACTTCTCTTTCAGTGTTCAAAACTGTACCACGTGTATAGTAATTTTGTAAGTCTGACAACCTCATAACGAGGAGATTTGAACACAACAGCTGTTTACCATTTCATGCTAATTAAATGTGATTTCCATCATTGTCAATTTCACTCTTTTGCCTTCCACTCACTTAACTACAAATAAGTGGAAGACACAGGTAAATGATAGGGAATATGTTATCCGTACATTACCAACTGATGAGGCTCAGACATAAACGCATTTTGGAGTTAAGATTCAAGTGCTATATTATCCGGTATAATAAAGGCTGATACCCAGGTGCATTCAATTTTGAGCTAGTGGAGGAGCCCTACTGTAGTGTGAGAACAACCCTGGGTCTAGAGGTACAAGGTGGGGTTTGCCCTAGTTCCACAACTAACCACAGTATGTGACTTTCAGTGAGTCCCTAAACTTTCTATCTCTCAGGTTTCTTCATATGTAAAAACCAGTGAAAACATCCTCCCTCTCTAGGTTAGTAAGATGAATGGAATGATGTATGTAGAATATATTTCAACATGAATTGTCTTTAGTTTAATTCATTTATTTTGGAGATGGCTTATGTTTGCATATTGAGGTTCCTGAAAATGAAGCACAATATACAAAGGGCTTAGAAAGAAGATACTAAGATGCATGTGTCGTCAGAGTGCCATAGGTATACATGGTATACAACAGGTATACAACAGCAAAACTTTAAATTGATGGCTTCCATATTTAAGTTCCATAATTATTATTCTCATAAATATTAGCATTTTGCATTGTTATGTATAAACAATGAAGGTCGAAATATTGAAAATAGAACTTATGAATATACTTCTGAAAAGAGCTAGCCCACTTAAGGTTCTTTTCTTTCTCTAGTGTTGATGTTGGTGCCATGAAGTTATAAGAAACATATGAGAGAAATTATCCAAAAAAAAGTGAGAATTTTTTCCTGTCTCACCATCACATATGTTGAGCCCCAGACACAATTATCCTTTTAGAATGTATTACAGATGTAGTGCTTAGCAAATGGGTGCAAGATGTTTGTTCAGATATAAACGTGCAGGCCAATGCTGGAGGAAGCTGGCAACAGCCTTTAGCAGGCAACGTTTCTTGTGGGTTGCCAACCCAGATCATTTTTTTTTTTTCCTGGAGAGTTCTGGCAGCTGTCTTCCATCTCTTCAGATTATACTTATAATTGGTTGTTTCCATAGAAACATGGACTTTAAACCGCAGTCTTCTTTATTAACTAGTTATAAAATGGAGGTGTGCCCTGAGTAAAGTAGGATTTCGGGGGGTAACAGTAATTAGGATAAAAACCTACCATACTTGTCTGTGCAATGCTAATTCTGCAAGCAAGAGTATAGACTTAGAACTTCCTGAGGATAATTGTTCTCAGTTATGGGTTTACACAAAAGGAGATATAACAAGTAATTTATCAGCCACCTTAGTATAAACTATTAAAGAGACTAAAATATTATGACACAATAAAAGTCTCTAAGTTCCCTTAGCTTAAATGTTAATGATGCCTATGTTTGCTACAAGTCTACCACTAGACCCAAGAATGTAGTAGCTCAACACTCACAGATAAATTAGTCTTGTAGCCTTGCCTTTGACATTTTGGATTTTACTCTTATGTTGCCTAGAAGGTTTTAAAGTGTTGATGAGTGCCTGTCTACCTCCAGTCCTGTTTGGCCTAAAATATTTAATTGGCTGTAAGCCTCCTTTTGGCTCTTTAGTCTTCTTGGCCACAATGGTCCCACTGAGGGATTGGAAGGACCCTGGGGAGGTAGCCACACCACCCTGGCTACAGATGGGACAAAATAAGAGTTTGGCCATAGATGCAGTCCTGGCCAAAAGGGCTACTTGTGAATTAAAATAAAATCTTAAGGCTCCCCTCCACCTGGCTGACAGAATGGACCCCCTCTTGGCCAACGGGATATCCTAAAACTAAATTGCCTGACACGAGGAGGGAGGTCAGACATGCCTCATCATGCCCCCCTGCGTTCTTGAAGACATCCTTTGTAACCCAGTAACAGGCTTCAGGCTGTGCAAGACAAACCTGCAGGTCTTCAATTCACACAACAAATACATATCCGGTGGCTTGTCTCTGCTTAACAGAGCTCCTTGTCTTAAAACATTCCAAGCCTTTAGACAAAGCTTCATGTCTTTAACCAATTACAAATGAATGAATCTTTAAACACACCTAAAACCTGTAAGCCCCCACTTCAAGATGGCCCTCCTTTTTGGGCCAAACCAACGTATGCCTCCCACGTATTGATTTATGACTTTACCTGTAAGACCTGTCTCCCTGAAATGTATAAAACCAAGCTGTAACCCAGCCACAGTGAGTCCACTTGCTCAAGGCTCTTTGGGAGTGGCTCTGGGTCATGGTTCTCAAATTTGGCTCAGAATAAATCTCTTCAAAATTAAAAAAAACAAGAGTAGTACACTCACAATTTATTAATCCAAGTGTCAGCAAGCATCTACCCTGACTTCTTTCTGGAATATTTTACTTAACAAAGGGCTCAGGGTTCAGATTTATTTATTTATTTATTGTCTAGTTTTATTATTATTGTTACTGTTATTTTTAAATATAAGAATATAATGTGGAACCTTGGTTCACATTTTGCATTAAGGAAACTCATGACATGTTGCAGGTATCTATTTTCAATCCTGAAAAATAATAAAAACTAAAATATGTTGTAAGTCTTACTTGTTAAAAACCCAGTAATTTCAAATGGAAAGTTACATAATAAGACTATAGTTGCTCCTGCATGTCCAGAATCTCTGGTGTGTCCAAAGCAAAATTTACAATGAATGGAGTGTGGGAGAATAATCCGGATTGTTTGATAATATAATTGCAATGAGGTGGCCTTGACTAACCTTATCAATGTGTAAAAAGACAGCTATTATCATTTTTAATTATCTAAAAGTATGTGAAGCAGACATTCTTGGCTCATATCCCATTCTCATGCCTCACTGAAATTATGCATTAATAGAAACAAATGTGTAATCACTGGTTTTTATGAAATCTGTAGTTTTTCCTATAAAATAATGTGACTTACTGACATCTAATATCTGAAATCCATTTCTGATTCCTCTTCCATCCCATCCCTAAAGCTAATGCATAATAAATATCACAGATTAGGTCAAGTATCAAAAATATAGATTTTGTTTGACGTGGTAGAGGTGAAGGTTGGGGACAAATTCATGAGATAGCACATTCCCCATCAGCTTACTCTCTCTTTCTGTGTGTGTGTGTGTGTGTGTGTGTGTGTCTGTGTGTGTGTGAGATGACGGTGGGCCAGAAACTTCTAAAAACATGATAGAGCTGTCAAAAGTGCATGACATAAAAGTACATAAAAATAAATTACACAGGGTAGTATTTTCCAGCAAATTACAAACAAAAGCCAAACTATAAGTATTTTTGTACTATTCAACTAATTACAGCCCTTTAATCACAACATTTTACCTATCTTTCTTGCTTAATGCATGTGTTTAAGTTGACTCGCACAATCTTTGAATTACTCGATGTGAAAATTTTCTACCTTCCCCCTTAGTTACTTGGTATTTACACCATGATCAATTGTGATATATTTTTCATAGTTTCAATTATTTAAAAATTATGTCAAAAATGTTTTTCTGTTTTTCACCTGTAAACATGCCAAGGGATAAGCCTGTCCAACAGTCTGTCCATTTTCCACTCTGTCACTAAGTTCTCTTCACAGCTTTAACTACTTCTCACTTGCTTCAGAATTTCTAGAAGAGAGAGAGAGAAACTGGACAGAAGTTCTTTGTGTCCTAGGGGTCAGCAGAAACAAATGAACTCTACCCTCTGAGGCAGTTCAGGACCATGGACAACAACCAAAGATGCACCTGCTTCTACCTCCAAATTCAACAATGAGAATCAGAGAAGGCAAGGAAAAATTGCTACTTCCGTACTTGGTAATTTGTCAGTGCTTATTGTTAAATCATTATTATTGTTATTATTTGAGTATATTTAAAAATCTCCATGCAATCAAGTTAACATGGTTTCATGAAAGTGGCATGCCCTCAGAAAAACAATGGACTGGCTAAATTTATCAAGACAGGACAGAAATCTGGACTCCACATTATGGGGGAACACGCTTGCCAAACTCAGAGATAGAATTCACAAAGATGGAAAGAGATTCTGAAGTCCTGGGCCATAAACAGGTGAACTGGGAAAAAGGAACTCACAGGGGAACAATAAAATCTGAAATAAAAACTGTATCTAGGTCAATATATACAGTAGGCTGAATAACGATCTCCCTAAAGGTATTCACATCCTAATCCCTGGAACCCTCGAATATGCATCCTTAAATGGTAACATGGAATGTGTAGATCAAGGTAAGGATATTGAGGGGAGGAAATTCTCCTGGATCATCCTGGTGGGCCTCACGTAATCACAGGAGTCCTTATAAGAGGGGAGTAGGAGGGTCAGAGTCAGTACTAGGAGATGTGATGACAGGGTAAGGAAGGGTCATAGTCAAGGAATGAGGGGGACTCTAGAAGCCTCCCCAAAATTTAAGGAAACGGATTCTCCCCTCAAAGACTCAGGAAGAATGCAGTCCTGCCAACATCTTGATTTAGACTTCTGACCTCCAGATCTGTGAAAGAATAGACTTGTATTTTTTAAGTCACTACATTTGTGATAATTTGCTACAACATCACTAAAAAACTAATAAAATATATGCAAGCAGAATTCACATGCAAAGAGCAGGAAAGGAAACCAAGGATCATGGGACCACAGTGAATATTTATGAAGAGAAGGAGTCCATAGCTTTACATTCTTCTGTTCATTTGCTTAAATTGACTGGGACGTCCAGGAAATACATTCTTTCTGTATCCATCCCTCTTTTCCCAGTAGAGAGGATTACGTAGGAATGTATCAACCACACTTTTAATTTATATGCCCTCACCCTGCTATATCATAAACAGCAGCAATCAGTAAGAACTCAGTAGATTGTAATCTAGGTCACTGATAATTTCTTTCATTCTTTAAAAATTCTCTGAGTTTTAGAAAAATACGATTAAAATAAAATATTTAAAGTGAAGTCCAACTCAATAAGGTTGGTTGGAACTGAATTAGTGTAATGCAAGTAAAGGAATATTTTTTTTTAATTAATCTGGTCTTTTCTTTCTGTATAACTTTCAGGCATTTAGATCTTGAAAAGAAGGGTGATACAGGTTTCATAGTTCTGGTTCACTATGAAGGTCTTTGGAGAACTTAAGAGGTGCTAAAAGACCACATGTCAAGCAAGAGATAAAAAGAACCAATACAGAAATAAGAAGGGCAATTATGAAGGGTATTTGGTGGAGGGGTGGGTGTGGATAGAACGTTAGTGAAAATTAGCTCTTTCCTTCACTAATTCCAATCTTTCATTGAGTCTGGCCAGGCACTGTGCTACAATCTATGCCAATATGTTTTTAAACTCTTGCAATCACACCATGAAGAGGGTATTACTATTCTCATTTTAATAGACTTGGGGATCTAAGTAACTGGCCCAAGTTGACACAGCTTGTGTGGCTGAGCCAGGGGGTCTAATTTAAAAATATCTGACTCCAAAGCCATGCTTTTTCAATCATGCCTCTCAGTGATGAGAGTACATAAAACTGTTTAGTTTAACTATTTGTCTTCTATGCCATGGAAAGATAGGGTTTTGTCTGTTCCCTCACAAAGGGAGCAGGATTTTCATTGGATTTGGACAATGATTCAGAAACCTTATAAGCTGCCAGCCCCTTTCTTGCCGATATATCAAGTATCCTGCAGTTCAGCCTCTAGAAACACGAAGGATGCTACCACGTGTCAACCCGTGTACCAACACCTTTCTTAGGTTTCACCATCTTGGATCATTAACTGGAGCAGAAAGAGAAGTGGATGATGCTACAAAAATGGGAGAATAGAGCATGTGTTCTAATAATATTCCTGTAGTCTTCGTGCATCATTTATCAATTATTTGAGACTTTTTGATTGTTATAGATAGTTTCGTTATGACAATCAGTTCAATTCAGCCATAATAAAGCATAAAGTCACACCTTTTGCAACATGGATAAAACTGAAGCCATTGTTTTAAGTGAAACAACTCAGACACAGAGAGACAAACACCACATGTTCTCACTTATAAGTGGGAGCTAAATAATGTGTACACATGGACATAGAGAGTGGAATGATAGACCATGGGCACTCAGAAGGGTAGGGGGTGGGAGGGGGTGAATGATGAGAAATTACTCCACGAGCACAATGTACGTTATTCAGGTGGTGCATACCCTAAAAGCACTGACTTCACCACTATGCAATATATTCATGTAAGAAAATTATGCTTGAACCCTATGAATTTATACAAATAAAAAAATTTTGAATAAAAATCAGTTCATCTTTTGACCTTCTATTAGTCCAGATAACTGTGGTTTTGGAGCCAGGGAGGATCTATCTGGGGAGGACAGCAAACATTTTTTAAAAAGAATACCCCAGAGCCTTCTTCAGTATTGATCTACATTGTGTGGCATCCAGGCTTGTTAGAAGAAGACCTGGTTTGGAATCCAGATCTCCTAATTCCCAGCCAGAGCTTCTCCTCTTTATAATATCCCGATATCTGTCCTTCTCCTGAACTTCATTATAACCCCTAAAGTAGTGATGATCACGTCCCAGGTTTCCTGTACGTATCCTCACGGGACCACAGACTCAAGAAGTATGTGCTGAATAAAGTGGCATCACATACAAAGGTGTGCTGGACAATATTTTTCTAATTACAAAAACAATGAAAACTAGAGTCCCACTAAAAATATTTAAAACTGTGTTCTTCCACTGGTTTGAGTCGTTTGATTTCCATTTCAGGGCAGCAAGGCTACATTTATCAGAGCAGAGCAGAGTGAAAGCGTCAATAAGATGTATTGTTTAGGGAAAAGCTCACAGTGGTCAGAAGGTCATAGCAAATGCTGTGCATGAGAGCAGACTCGCAAGGTGTCGAGAGGCTGATTTCCCTCCTCAGTGCACTGACGACTGATTGTGTGACCTCAGGCTAGTCATATGGCTTTTGTTGCAGAGGAGGCTCGACCATAAATAACAGGGAGGAAAGCTGGTTTTAACTGCTCCACAGGACTGTGGGTTGATAAAACTGTTTTAGAGATATGGAAATTCCTTTAAAAGCCTTATTTGCTGAGCTATATGAAAATAAGACTGGACTCTTGTATTGAGGCAACCCCCCCACCCCCCAACTACTTGGTGACTCTGGACAGGTTTCCTAATCTAACATTGTACCTGCCGCGTGGCAGGTACCACACAGAGGCTGTGTGGTGTGGTGGAGAAAGAAGGGCCATAGAGCCAGGCATGCTTCGATGCCAATTACAGATTCCCTCGTTCCTGCTGGGCTATGGAGAAGCGAATTGATCTCCATAAGCCTCAGTTTCCCAACCTATATAATGGGACAATGATAATTATGCCTATAAGAATGAAATGAAATAGCTTATGTAAAACTCTTGGATAGATTGGAAATGTTTTCAGCTTCCAATAACAGAAACCAAAACACTGGCTTAAGCTAATAAGAGTTTATGTTCCTTTCATACCAAAAAGTCTGGATGGAGGTAGCTGCTTGTTGGAGTATTGCCTTGATGCTGGCATCTCTGCAGTTTTCTTGGCTCTGCCTCATGGTCACGAGTTGGCTGCCAGAATTCCATACACCATAGCTATATTCAAAGTAGGTAAAATATGGGGTGAGGGGATGGGGGGGCATCAGATGCATTGGTTCCTTTTATCAGGTAAGCAAAGTTTTCCCAGAAGCACTTCCTGCAGCCTCTCATTTTACATTCTTGGCCAGAACTGGCTCACATGGCCCAGCTGCAAGGGTGAGTGGGAAATGAGAGATCAGGACGGTCCATCACCCAGGCAGGGCACACTGTGGTGCTGAATAAAATCAGGGTTTGGATGGAAAGAAAGAACAGGTAAGTGGACACTAGGAAGCAGCTAGCAGAGTTGGCTACAGCTGGGCACCTAGTTACTAATAGTTAAATATTGCTTTTTTCTTCCTTCACCAATAAATGGAAAAAATTCATTCAGGTTTAATAGTCTATGATTCCATATAGATTATTAAATTATGATCAGAAGTCAATACTATAGTAAAAATTCTCTAAACTGACCTACTAGAGGATGAGTAAGAATGAAAAATCTGATTCGAGAAATATTTTTCACTATTTACTTTGAGATAATTTCAGATTTGCAAAAAAAGTTTCAAAAATAGCACAATGGGGTCTCACATACCCTTCACCATGCTTTCCCAAATGTTAAAATATTATGACACAATAGTATGATTCTCAAAACCGGGAAAATAACATTGCTAGAGTATCATCAATGATTCCACAAATCTTTATCCAAATGTCATCAATTGCCCACTAATATTCTTTCTTTCTCTTGTCCAGAATCCAATCCGAGATCCCACTGCTTTTATGTGTCATGTCTTCTTAGCCTCCTCCAATCCTGCTATGGAATATTTTTAAAGCTAGAAATTTTTACTATTTCGATGCAGTTACAACAGCAGAGCCATTTATTTTAAAGTGTTTTGCATGTGCCATATCAAATTTAAAAATTACATTACTATGTGGTACCTGGAAGATTATAAACTGTTGATTTGCTATTGTTGATTTGGTTTGTCGTTATTTACATCAACAATAAGGATACATTTTTTAATAGAAAGTCTGGATGATGAAGCTACAGATGAGCAGAGCATAGATTAATGAAGGATTTCCGGATCTCATACTGTGTAATGGTAAATTTCTCCTTTGGAGGATTTTCCTGCCCACGATACATACATTCATCATACCATGGTGGGTCGATGTTGAAGGTTCCAGATGGACGAACTCAAGATATATGCTCAAATAGGGATAATTACCTAAACTGATACAGTATTATTTATTAGAGAATTCCAATACAGAGTGCTGAGTAGTCCCCAGAATTGCAGTTTTCTTGCATTCCTGTGTGAGGAGGCAGCTGGTGGCAAAGAGAGTCGCCTGCCAAAGGCCATGCGGCAAATCAGCAGAGAATGCAGACAGGGCTCTCCCGACAGCATCCTTGCCTCTAGGTCCTGCTGCCTGTCTGTTCATAGAATTAGAATGACTTATGACTTTGGCAAACATATTTAAATATCATGCCAATATTTTGGATCAATACCTGGCAACATTTCCCTAAGTGATACATCTTATTGACTCTCACTGTTTGCTGTTTTGATAAATTGAGCTTTGTCTGCCCTGAAATAGAAGTCAAATGAATCAAAGTGTTCACAGTTCTGGGCTTTCGTGAATATCTGTAGCTCTACTGTTTAGTCCACACCAACATCCCCCATTGGTGGCTGTGTCCTGCTGCAGCCACAGTGCACAGGGGTGTGGAGCTGAGTGGAGCCCTGTCTGGCCTGGTACTAATGGAGAAACGTAGTACCCTGTGAGCGCACCACACAATGTGTGTACTATCACAGCCCAAGGCTCTCAGAAGAGGACAGTTTATGATCATTCAAAATTCTAAATGTAGGTGGCCTTCTTTGCTTTCCATTGGCGACTCTTTACTAAATTTCTACTTTAGAGGTTAAGAGTTAGCAAATCTGTGACAATGTTACTCTTCAGGCAAATGATAGGTACTTGCCTGTAGATTGCACACTACCCATAGGATATTATTCATGAAAAAAAAAACAGATTAAAGGTATCCTTTTCCCTCTACATTACAGTAAAAACTAAAAAATCACCACAAATTTTTGATTCTGGGAGTGGTTAAACTGTGGATTTGTTAATCAAAGCAATGGGACATGTTATATTTTTGAATACTATTATGAAGTCGAAGAGGTAAAAACATGACAAGAAGTCATAAATTTTTCTTGAGGCAAATATGAAAAGAAGTATTAAAAACATACGAAGGTTGCAAGATTTCTTGCCACATGTATACCCATCACTTCTTTTTAGATTAAAATGTTACTTTATGAACAAACATAATTTATTTCGATATAATCTGTGTGTATGCTTTCCAGGGGCATTTGTTTTTGTTATAAAATATTTGCTTCCCCCATTGCATGATGTTGGAGCCTCATTCTCACACATATAACTAATAGAATAATATTACAAATAACAGCAAATTAATTAGCAAAGGTCAGCAGTAAGGAATGAAAATACAACTTCTCCAAGACCTAGCTTACATTATTTTTCACTATAATGAGCCTCCTCTGAATTTTCCATGCTGTTTTTCTATATGTGCTTGTAGGTTTTATTGCCTCAGCTTTTCCTTAACCCTAGAGTAGCGCTGTTGCATTTACACTAAAGGTCCACTGTGTGTCTGGGCTTTCAGGGTGCAGTTCCACGGAGCTGTGTGTAGCCTGCCTCACACTAGAAAGACTAAGCTGCCTGGGGGCAGACACAAACCCCAAATTAGCAAATCTGAGTCCAATCTTTATTTTGGTCCTGTGGTGTACTGTGTGCTTAGGGAAAAACAGAGTTAAATTGTTTCATAGTTGTTTAAGGGAATCTTCTGAGTCAAATTGTAGATTTTTAAAACAGAATTGTTTATTATAATTGGTGTGAGAAGGAAAATCAAGGCTTCTTAGAGAAAAATTATCCTCTTCTCAGATTGTTCTGTTCACCGTGGTAGAATGTAGTGGTATGTTGACAGTGTACTGAGTTCCTTCATTAGTGCCTAAAAATTAGAAAATTCAATTTTTTCCCTATTATTTCTTGGGTTTCATGAGGATAGAAAAAAGATGAAGATCCAGTCTGAGGCAAAATAAGTGGATAGAAAAGTCCTTAATTCCTCTTTCTATTTGAGTAGAGCAAATATGTTCTAACGAAGAATATACCAAAATGGTGAAAGTCAAGTTTAAAATAGGAACAATTTTATTTCAAAACAATCATGCATTTGTACAGGATAATGGAAACGAAAGCCCAAAAGCAGTCTTCTAAGTATTAGGTCACTGGCTCCTACTCACTTATATTCACCCCTCCACCTTGCGGTGATGAAGCCCAGATAGAGGCAGCGGCTGCCACCAGCTCTGTAGAGCTCATTAAATTAATAGTAAACACTGACTGAATGCCTTCTTTGTGTAAGAAACCCTGTCTAGGGATGTAAAAATGAAGACACAGTTCTAGTTCTCAAGTTTCTAAATGTACAGTTGGGGACACAGACACATCAGAACACTGTTATAATTCAATGACGTGGGTGCAATTCATGCTTAAGACATGGTTGGAAATACAGAGGAGTAGAACTGAACTCCGCCTTCAGGATGGGGCAAAGGGGATGCCATGGAAAGCTGGGAGGTAGGTGGAAGGCATTCCAGGCCTGGGGACTGTGAGGATTATCTGCAAAGAGGACAGTGGAGGTAAGAAAAAATACGGAGTTTGCAGAGAATGACAGGCAATTCTTCGATGCTGGAATATGTATATCAATGAAGCTGGAGTGGTTGGTACAGTTCCCAATCTGTGGGTCCCAAAGACCATAGGAAGGAAACTCGATTTATCCCTAACTATTGTGACGAGCCACTACACATTGTAAGCATGGTTATGTGCGAGAGGCTGGACCAGGAAAATGATATTAGGGGTGGAGAGCAAGAGATAGATTTGAGATCTATTGGGGTTGGGGCCTGATGATGAGTTCAGTATTACAGTGTCTGTTTGAGATGCCTGCAGGTGACCCAGGAAGAGATGCCCAACAGATGGATGGATTTACACTTCTGGACTCAGGAAGTAGTCATCAGTTGGGGCATAAAATGGTGCTATTGTTGGTAGGAGAAGACATAGTACCACTGATCCTAGAGCTCAGCTGTCCATTTTATCACCCTCAGCGCATGAAAAAATAAAAAAGAATTTTCTTTTACCTACACTACAACCTCCTTTTTTTTGGAAGTTCCTTGCCGATGCGAGCTGCGGTTTTAGGTTGTACACAGTGGGGCCTATTCTAAATACTGGAAACATTCAGAGAACCTGGTGTCACAACATAATGGGTAGGCATGATCCACTGTGATCAGTATCTTAGGCATTTGTTACTATATTAATGATAACACTAAAGGCTTTGCTTGATGCAGGTTTTCTTCTTTTGTGTCACACAAAAATGTGTGGTTGCAGCTACTGTGCTGGAAAGTGAATAAATCTTGGTCATGGTGTGGGAGTGTGTTACATTTGTGAACATCACCCAGGCTCACTGACGTTTATCTCAGTGGCAAGATCATAGAAGAAAAATTGAGAAACACTGTATTGGAGACATCAAATAATAGTTTGCAGGCCAAATCTGGCCCACTGCCTGTTTTAGTGCAGCCCACTTGTGGGCTAAGAATCGTTTTTAAAGATGAACAGTTCCAAAACATTTAGTGTTCAAGAACAGTAACTTTGAATCCCAATTAAGGGA
Organism: Propithecus coquereli; assembly: GCF_000956105.1. NCBI lineage: Eukaryota > Metazoa > Chordata > Mammalia > Primates > Indriidae > Propithecus > Propithecus coquereli. The sequence continues at coordinate 2,891,598 of NW_012133859.1, read as the reverse complement.
AATGTCATCTCCTTACAAAAAGTGTTCCATTCTTTTCATCAGTAGATCTGTATTACAAAAAACTGCATTCAATTACATTATTATATTTTGAATTTCATCGGTAAAAAATTTTGTAGAAATTTGCCTTATCTCTTGTTCTGTAAAGAGATACGTAATATTCTCAATTTGCCTCTTAGCCTCCAAAGCCTAAAGTATTTACTATCTGGACCTTTAGAGAAAAAGTTTACAAATGTCTGCTCTAGATTACAGTAAGGCAGCAAAATATACAGAATATTTAAAATGTGCTCAGCACTCTGCTAACTAAAAGTAATTTTCCTGATTTCTCCCTCAATGCTCACAAAACTCTGTGATAGCCCCATCGCAGATGAGGACCTGGAATGAAGAGATGCTCAATAACCTGTCCAAGCCGGCACGTTAGTAAGAGACGAAGCTGGGATTGGAAACCAATTGGTCTGATGTGAGGGCTCATGCTTGTGTTCCTAACCTTCCCCTCGGTGAGCCTGAGGTCCCTGCTCCTGTCCCTCCCCTCCACAGCACATACTCTGGCCTTTATGGCTCCTAGGTGCCCTGCACTTCCTCTCATTGCTTTTTCCTTTCCTACTTCTTCTAGACCTTACATTTGCTTATAATGTTCACTTGTGCCATGCTTAAATCTTAGACAAAAGGAGCCACTCTATCTCAGGTATGAGAAAATGATGAGAGAACACATCTTTCTATATGCATATTTTTATTTACTCTAACTGATATGCATAAGAAAATAATAGGATCTCATGCTCAAAGTGAAAGTATGTTCTCAGTCCCATCATGCTGTCATGGCTCTGATCTATGGAATGTGAAATATGATGTTCCTTTCCATATCTATTAAACAGTTTCCAACAATATATTGACATTCAGTCTTTGGTTTGTGTGATAGGTGATCTTAGGTGTTGATGTGATTGTGCTAAGGGATACCCAGATGGCTGGCAAAGCACTGTTTTCTGGGTATGTCTATGAGGGTGTTTCTGGAAGAGCGCGGCATTTGAATCAATGGACTGAATTAGGAAGAGCGCTCTTACCCACCGTGGGCAGGCAACGCCTCATCCACCGAGGGCCCAGGTGGAACAGAAGGGCAGAGGAAAGGTGAACTTGTTCTCTCTCTTCTGGAGTTGCAACACCCATATTCTTCTGCCCTTGGACATTAGAACTCCAAATTCTCGGGCCTTCAGATTCTAGGACTTACAGCCCGTAGTCCCCTAAGTTCTCAGGCATCCGGACTCAGTTCTCAGGCCTTTGCCTCTGACTGAATTACACCATCGGTGTCCCTGCTTCTCCAGCTGGCGGACAGCATATCAGGGGACTAGCTTCTATAATTGCGTGAGCTAATTCTCACAATAAATCCCTTTTCATATCGCGTGTGCTCTCTCTATATCTATGTATCTATGTATCTATCTCCTATTGGTTCTGTCTCTCTGGAGAACCCGGACTGATGCAGGAGTTTATAACTGCTATTAATGAGGATTAGGATTAAATGGAACATCTTGTGTTTTATTTTCAGCTTAAAAGTGAGTTCAAATACCTTCCTTAGAATAGAAAATTTTGAGGCCAAGATATAATAATGTTTTGATACAGAGAAAGAAATCACTCCATGTAACCTATATAAAACAACTATCATGGTTTTCCTTTTACCCAAGGAATTCCTGTGGAATTTAACACAAATTATATCATATGTAATCCCAGAACAAAACATCAATGACCTAGAACCCATCGAAAATTTTACAGATGCTAATGTACTTTGTTCCACGAAGAGGGCCAAATTTGTAGCCTGTAGGATTTTATATTTTAGAAAATTCTAATAGATTTATTTATGTAAATTGTTAGTTACAGCTAACTTTTATCACATGTTTACCATATACTAATCACATGTTTACCATATGCATAATCTAATTTACTGTCAATAAAAATAGTACCATGTTTTATAGATGATCTACACTAAGGTACAGGGAGGTTAAGTACTTTTAGTTAAGTACGTAAGTACTTGCTATCCACAGGTAACAAGAGGGAATGAATGGCTGGGAGTCACACCTAGGATGTTCTTAAGCACTAACACATATGGCCTCTCCATTTTAAGTCCATTTTAAGTCTACAAGAGATTAGAAACTACAAAATTGGAAGGCAGAGTGCTGCTACATGCATCCCAGTGATAAAAATGGAATGTACTTGATAGCAGTATATGATTGAGGAAGGAAAAAACAATTAAAAACAGATATAAGCACTCAAAAGTTAGAGCAGTTTGGGGTCACTTAAACAGGCAAATAACTTCAAACATCTCCAAAGCCACTAAGAACATCACTGTATATCATTAGCACAAAGCAGTAATTAGATTTGACATGAGGGCCATAAATATTCAACATGCAATTCTGGTTAGCATAAACTGGTTAGGAAGACAATGTATAATGCATTCCAGATAGGTTTTAACCAAAATGCCGAATTAAAAATTATTTAGAAATGTTTTTATAAGGCTTTCAGCATTCTGAAAAACTTAGACAATTGACAATACTTCATTCTCTTAGCATACTGCTAATTGTTTTGCAAGAATTATTTCAATTAACTTTCAAAACAACTCTAGGATAGAGGCATTGCTTTTATTCTTGTTTTACAGATTTACGTTTACAAATAAAGTGAGTGAGGCCTAGGTAGGCTGAGTAATTCACCCCAGGTCACAGAGCTAATAATATTAAGTAGCCCAGCCGGGTTATGAATCCAAAACTTATATCTGAGTAAATTAAAAACCTGGACTGGAACTACACGTTAAGAAAGTGACAGTGAATGTCAAATTCCAAGATGGCTCTTAACGATCCCCACCTCATGCCATTTGTGCTCTTGCAGCTTCCCCTCCCCTGCAAGTGTGCTGCTAACCAGCAAATCTGGCAAAGGTGAAGGGCTGTCAGGTCTGTGGTCAGGTTATAAAGGACTGTGACCTCCATCTTGTGAGCAGACTCACTCCTGCTGGCTCTGATGAAGTAGGCTGCCACCTTGAAGAGGTCCCATGATAAGGAAGGGAGGATGGTCTCTAGCCAACTGCTGGAGAGAAATTGCAGCTCTCATCCCAACAACCTGTGAAAAACTGAGCACTGCCATCAATGACGTGAGTTTAGAAGCAGATCCTTTTCCAGTTCAACTGTGAGGAGTTCACAGCCTTAGCCGACACCTTCAGATCCTAAAGCCAAGGACCCAACTAAGCTGCACCTGGATTCTCGACCCACAGAAACTGTGAGGTAATGAATGTGTGTGGCATTATTCTGCTAAGTTTGGGGGTTATTTGTTACACAGCAATCGTTAACTTGATACGTTAATTTCATATTAGAAATCCACATTGTCAAAAGAAGTTGAAGCATTTTTATTCACAGAAGCAATTCAAACATCTTTTAAAATCATTTCCAACTAGAATTGACTTTTAAATGATTTCTAGGAAAAGAAGCAAATAAATTAAAATGTTGTTCCGGAAGTAAAGAGATTCAATGAACTCAAAGTAATAAATCTTTTGTTTCCAAACTTCACCAAGTTCAAGGTTGTGAAGAATCAGGAAGCCCAGACATAAGGCACAAGAACATCTCTGGGAGTTCAAAGTCCCTGTTCATGGCATTCTCCTTCCTGAACACCAGACTGTGATATTTTTGGCTCCATGGCAGCCATAAACAATTATTTTTAAAGAGAGGGAAAAGGAAATTACCTACTCAGAAAATTAATGCTGTAGACTACTTAGAAAGCAACACTGAAGCAATGAGAAGGAAATGGAAAAAACAGATTGCTTCCCACGTCTTCAGCACGCCTCTGTCCACATGCACATCCACTGTACCTGACCAAGACAATGGGCAAAGCAGCCAGGAGAGGAAGGTGGTTTTCCAGAAGAAAGATGACTGGTGATCATTTTTCCTACTCTTTCATGTTCCCATTCATGCAATATTCTTGTGACAGTCTGACATCCGTGAACACTTTGAAACACAAATGACTGCTTTTCTCTCCTGTCTCACTCTCTAGCTTATTGATAGCCTAATCAGGTTTCTCAAATATTTCTCATTTCACATTTTATTAAGTGAGAGTAAATTATTTTGTTCAATAAACTCATTGATTCAAACAATCTATGATTTAAAAGATAAGTTCATCCTCATTACTACAACCTCTACCACTCCATTCTCCCCACCATTTTATCCCAAGAGAGACAATCCTTGTGGGAAGTCCTGGATAATTCCCTGACCTCCTACCTTTCTGGCTTCACTCATGACTCCAGGAGATAAACTCTTTGCACTGTAAAATAGTGAGTTCCTGGGTCCAGAATACCTTGTCCCCTGGTTTTCACATCATTTATTATTTGAAATTCAGACAAAAAGTCAAAAAGAGTTTATTTTCTAGGTAGAGCCCAATCTATTAGGCAATGATGAGCCTATGAAAAACCTCAGCAGAAATACAGCTGAAACACAGTGGACCTGAATACTTTCATCTAGGACTCTCTCGTCAATGTATTTTTTGTTTGTTTTCTGCTTTTCCAAAAAGCAGTGAACTTTGTGTTATATTCAATAAATATGTGACTGAAATAAATATATAATCAATGCATTATAAGGTAAAATATATATTCAGCACTGCATATAAGAGATCTAATCATTTTTCTATGACATGGATAATGGCAGAATGATTAGCTATGGTTTGTGCATGCTTTGTAAGTGTGTGTGACTCCGTGCAAAACTGTCCAGACCATTCAGGGAGAGCAGCTGACTCCTGCCCCAAGAGGTTCCTCCCAACTATGCCTTATATCTGCTTTGTGACTTTCTGGACCTTCATTTCTTCATCTTAAAAAAAAAAAGGATTGGGGCAAATAATCTCAAAAATGAAATAATCTCGAAGATACCTTTTGGCTCTGAAATGGTAATATTCTGTAACAGTCATTGGCTCACTTACTGACATTTCCTAGTACAATGTTAAATACCTTGTTCCTGGTACAATGTTAAATACCTTGTTTTATTCATATTCCATTTTCCAGGAGAAAGGCCATTCTTCCTTGGGCAAAGAAGGCCACTGCTGATGCAAGCCCTATCCTTTGCACACTATTCCCACACTTTTTCCCCAGGGGAAATGCTCTCTTTTTGCATCCAGGCATCACATACCAGGCACTCTTCACTCAGGCCTTAGGTTGGGTTAGGCCTCCTGTTGCTATGCTCGACAGCACTCTCTACAAACCTCAGTTGTAGGAGGTACCACATTATACTGAAACAATTTGGGTCATATCTGTCTCCTCCCCAATGAGACATTGAGCTCCTCATGACCAGAGACTAGCCTGCAATGGAATTTAATCCCCATGAGGGCAGAGACTTTGTTTTGTTCACTGCCACATTCCCAGTGCCTAGCACGTACTAATAGCTAAACATTTTCTGAACAGGAGAATAAAAGACTGAATGTACAAATAAATATCTCTTGACATCAATGTCATCAGTACCTACCACAGAACAACATATTCTAAACATCCAACAAATGATTGTGGGTCTTAACAAATAACTTACATTTCCAGAATATATACTATTGAGTCCAGAAAGAAAAAAATTCTATTTCACGAAGTATAATGTCAACACATAATTATGTTGTTAATAAGTACAAGTAAAAAATGTCACTTCAAATTCAGAAGCTTTTTTTTTTTCTTTTATTTCAGCATATTATGGGGGTACAGATGTTTAGGTTACGTATGTTGCCCTTGGTCCCCCCCCAAGTCCGAGTTTCAAATATGTCCATCCTTCGGGTAAATTCAGAAGCTTTTAAACATCATGTATTTCAAAGATAGTCCATGGGAATTCTGAGAAAAATCACACCTGAAGATGAAAAGTGATTTCATCATCATAATCCATGTCCATGTTCAAGTCCACAGTTCAGATGTAATAAAAATAGTGAGAAAAGTTATTATGAAATCATTTAATTAGGACCGGATTCCATGTTAATTGTGGGTTCCATACAATTTATACTTTACTTTTCCATTTTTAACAGGCTTAAAAAATGTGGCTTACCATTAATAGAATGATGCTGACATAGAATTACACTAATAACACCAGCATTCTGACACAAGCTTATTATAATTTCAAGAGTGAGAAAAGCCTAAGAAATTAACTGTTATTATAAATATAGCTTCACCTTTGAAAACACTCTTGCGAACTGTCGATCAATAGTTCATAATGTGTAGTGGGGCCACAATTACTGTAACAAATCCAAGAAACTATAATAATCTCTTACCAAATACATATGTTCATGTATGTCAAATGTATTCTGTTGCTATTCTGATAATAGACATCTATTTTAAAGATTTAACAAACTTATAAACAGCTGCTTGTCATATGTTTTCTCAATCAATGGACACTAAAATTATAACTACTCGAATTTATAAATCACAACATGATTTTCTTTTAAAATTTACCAGAATTAGTTTTATTAATTGTTTTTGCAAAGCAGAAAAAAGTCAAGTTAACTAGACAATCAAGATATAAAAAAAATATGTACAGTCACACTCAACAACTCAGAGGCAATCCCTGTGAACACCTTGCTATGGGCGTATTTATTAAGTCTGTGTTTTTAACCAAAAATGGAATCACAAAGCTTTCCACCTGGCTTTTTAAAATTAATATGTTATACAAAGCTTTCTATATAAATAGGTAGATATATTTCTGTAACATATTGATTATTGAAAAAGTCCTTTATACAGAAGCACCATAATGTGTCTACCCAGGCCTCTGTTTTTAGATATTTAGCACTTTAGAAAACATTTATGTACATGAGGGTTTTTCAATCTCAGTACTATTGACACTTTGGGCTGGATACTTCTTCGTATTGGGAGGTCTGCCCTGTGCACCATAGGATGTTCAGCAGCAACCCTGGCCTCTATGCTGCATACAGGAGCACCCCTCCCCCAGCTGTGACAACCAAACATTTCTCCAGATATTGCCAAACGTTTCCTGGGAGACAAAATTATTCCTAGTTGGGAACACTCCCATAGACAAATAATGGAGATATCATGGATTATTTCCACTGAATATTTGCCCTGAAGTAGAACTGATGGACTAAAGTGACCTGTAGAGGGTTTGTATACGGACAAATGGCTGCTCTGGAAAACAAATGTGGTTGATTCCCTACCAACAACACAACAGCAGGATGTTCAGTTCTCTCTCTCTCTCTTTCTTTTTGTTTCATGGTACTTAGTTTTATTTATTTTTTAAATTTTAATTGATTTGGGGGTATAAGTTGAATTCCGTTAGATGTAATATATGTATCGTATAGTGGTGGAATTTGGGCTTTTGGTGTACCCATCACCTGAGTAGTGTACATTGTACCCGATAAGTAATATTTCATCCCTCCTTCTCCCCCTACCCCCTTGTGAGTCTCCAATGCCTATTATACCACTGTGTGTCCTTGTGTAGCCATAGTTTAGCTCCCACTTATAAGTGAGAACATGTAGCATTTATTTTTCTGTTCCTGAGTTACTTCACTTAAGATAATAGCCTTTAGTTCCATCCAAGTTGCTGCAAAAGACATGATTTCATTGTTTCTTATTGGTGAGTAGTATTCCATGGTATGTATGTATGTATGTGTGTGTGTATACACAAACACACACACACACACACACACACACCCCACATTTTCTTAATCCACTCATCAGTTAATGGGCATTTAGGTTGATTTCACGTCTTTGCAATTGTGAATTGTGCTGCCATAAACATATGAGTGCAGATATCTTTCTGATATAATGATTTCTTTTTCACTGGGTAGATACACAGTAATGGGATTACAGAATCAAATGGTAGATCTACTTTTAGTTCCTTAAGATCTCCACAGAGGTTATACTAATCTCCATAGAGGTTTTAGTAATTTACATTCCCACCAAAAGTGTATAAATGTTCCCATTACCTTGGATCCATGCCAACATCAATTTTTTTAAACTTTTTAATAATGGGTTTTTTTATAATTGGAGTAAGATGGTATCTCATTGTGATTTTAATTTGCATTTCTCTGACAATTAGTGATATTGAGCATTTTTTCAAATGTTTCTTGTCCATTTGTATATCTCCTTTTGAAAAATGCCTGTTCATGTCATTTGCCCACTTTTTAATGCAGTTATTTTTTCTTGCTGAGTTGTTTGAGTTCCTTGTAGATTCTGGATATTAGTCCTTTGTCAGACACAGAATTTTGTGCATATTTCCTCCCATTCCGTAGGTTGTCTATTCACTTTTCTGACTATTTCCTTTGCTGTGCAGAGCTTTTTAGTTTAACTAAGTCCCATGTGCTTTTGGGGTCTTCATCATAAATTCTTTGCCAAGGCCAATTTACAGAAAAGTTTTTCCTAGGTTTACTTTTAGGATTGTTATCATTTCAGTTAAGTGCCTACATCAAAAAAGTAGAAAGATCACATATTAACAACCTAACATCACACCGCAAAGAACTAGAAAAACAAGAACAAACCAAACCCAAAGTTAGCAGAAGAAAAGAAATAACAAAGATCTGAGCAGACCTAAATGAAATAGACCAATTAAAAAGAAAAAAACCAAAGGGTCAACAAAATGAAAAATTGATTCTTTGAAAAGATAAACAAAATTGTTAAACCACTAGCTAGACTAACCAAGAAAAGAACAGTTCTCTCTTTCTCTCCAGCATTGAACAGTCCCTGTTTTACTTTATGACAATTTGAGAATATCTCACTTATATTTAAAACACAGTTTTTTAAATTACTGGTGAAGATAGACATTTTAAAGTATGTTTTTCCAACATTTGTACATAGTTCTTCTTTGATGAACAGTCTTTTTTTGTACTTTTCTGTTAAAGGATTTTCTTTTCTTTGGTTTTCTAAGAGTTCTTTACATATTAAGATATTGCCAGTATCTTATGTTGAAAATGCTTTTTTCCATCTTCTCATCTACCTTTATTTTCATTTGGTTTTTATACAAAAGCTTTATAATGTTACATCTTTCCACAGTTGATTTGATACATTCTGTCCTTGGTATCATGTTTATAAAGTCCTTTCCCTCCTCAAGATTATACATATGTTAAATTATATCTTTTTACAGCATTTTTCTCTTTTTTTCTGATTTTAAAAATTTAAATATTTTAAGCATTTGACATTTATTTTTGGAGTAATGTGTGAGGTGATTTTTAAAATATTTTGATGTTAAAGAGAGGGCCCAGGATCTTTGGACAAATGGGACACCCTGTACATGGTGGTCACTATGTTTTACACTCTGCCAGCTTTTCTTGGTTATCTAATTCCAGGATTCTACTGGCCATTTCTCCATAATTTGATCATGAAATATGTGCCAAGCCAAACAGAATGCAGTAAGAGAACACAGGAAGAAAAGGGAACCAGTTTGACTTATCCATTAACTTGAAAATAGGAATCAACTAGCTGTGGGGAGAAAACTGAATATGTCACATGAAGGGGTTGACTGAGATTGGGTGATGTTGGCACGAATCACACTTCATTCCTATTTAGCTCCATCCTTCAGCCCTTTGAGATTTCTGGAGAGTCTTAAATGCACAAAGTGTTTCTACATATGTAATCTACTTATATCTCCAAAGGAACCCTGATGGAAATCTAGTCATTCTGTTTACAAATGAGAGAATGGTAGTTCAGTAGCGCATAGACCCCCTGTAGCTACTGGGTGACAGCACTGCAAGGCAAAAGAAATCCCAGATTCTTCTGTATAGTGCCTCTACCTCTATCACAACAACTTAAAGCATCTGGTCACAAAGCATTTTTCTGAGAAAATAAATCTATATAGGCCTTCGGCAGGAACATAATTCAGTTTTCTGTTTGTCACAGGGAATTGATGTCTTCTGGACTCGGTGACTCTCCTTGGGATTAGTATCTGAAGTCCCAGAACCTCCTAGGAGTAGAACAAGAATTCAAAGCATTTCTCAAAAAATGTAAAGGAATGTAAGTGCCCAAGTCTCAGAGTCTGGACAGCTTTAGTCAATTTCTCCCTAATGGCCTCTTTGAACCGAGGCAAAGGCTTCTCTGGTTTAGAGTCATTCCAACATCACTTCGGCAACTTTTCTTAACCACAGAGCTTGCCTTTAAAGAAAAAAACACACACACACATACACTTCCAGGAAAGGATTCTGAAGCAGGAGTAAGACAGAATTTGAAATGACAAGGCAGCTATTGTTCATTTATCCCTCATTCCTAAATCCACACACTGATTTACTTTTCAAGGCTCACAGAAACCCTGTTTAATCTATTCTCTGTAGGCACTGCTGCCGAATAGGGGAGAACTGCCCACCTCAACCCTCTTCCCCAGCAAAAAATGTCTAGAAAACCTTCATAGCTACTCTTCTGCTAAATCTATTGGTCCCAAGTATTATAGATAATAAAAAATTAGGCTGGCAAATATTTTCTTTGAATTCGGTGAATTTCTCCCCTTTCTTATTATTTGTCTATAAACGTTATTTCTAGCATTAGACAATGCTCAAGAACAACCTGGGTTCATTAAAACATTTGATAATGAGGAAAAAGCAGACTTGAAACTAATCCTGTAATCACTTCAATTATACATTTTACAAGTGGCTGTTGGCAAGTCATTAAAAATGACCCATTCTTGCCCTCATGGACACCCTTGTATTGCTGTGTGGACTTGACTTGCAAAGTCTTTCTTTTACCTGATTAAGAACAGCACACCTGGTAAAGCTAGTCAAATGGCTTTAAACTATCTGCATCCAATGTTGATAATCTGAAAATGGTTCAGACATTTCAATACATAGTGACATCAAACCTTTCTTATGATTTAGGCTGTGAGTCCCTGGCATAAGCCATAGCAAGACAAAGCGATTAGAACCATACACTCTAACTCAAATCCACCTTTTTCTTAGTGAGAGGGTGGGCTGAGAGTAATTTGGTTCAAATAGGCATGAGAAGTACTATCAGGATGCCCTTTTAATTATTTTTAACACTTTGCTATAGACATTTTTGCCATCTGGAAGCATTATTGTTGATCAGAACAAATGTTTCCAAATGGGTAGCAATAGATTATAAAAATGAAAAAAGGAGAAAGAATAACTTGCTTGCAGTGTCCAACACTGAAATGCTTACAAGGATGAGGAAAACAAGATTTTAAAAGAGTAGATATGCTACCCTGAAACAAACTAAAATATTGCCTTTACACTAGGACAGAAAGAAATACAGAAAACAAAAACACTTTTTTAGAGATAATTTTTTTTGCTTACTTTTAATATAAGGAATTGTTAAATATCATGTATAAAGTTTACATTTTTCGAGTGAAATATATTTGTGTAAAATATTTGAAAATACTATCTAGACTTAGTGGGGGAAAATATCTGAGCTAGTGATGGGAAAATCCTTTAAGATTTCAGAAACATGTAAATCAGAGACTGGATTGAATTACTTCAGAGCTAATCCTGGAACTGTGAAAATTCTTCTTATACTGGGAAATGCCAATTTACTTGTTACCAGACATATTTTCATTAAGTAGATGCTTTTAATGCAACCAGCCAGTAGGGAAAGTCTGGAAGTGTGTCTCTCTCTCTCTCTCTTTTCCCCTCCACCTCTATGGAGAACCAGGACGCAGCTGACACCACTGTCACAAAGTCTTTCCTGTGCCAGGTACTAGAATGCAAGAGGCCTCTTCTGTGCCAGGCTTTCTCAGTTTATTTTATAGCATTCTGATTGATTTATAAGACATGTCTGGTTAGTTCCTATTGGCTAAGAATTTCTACTGGCCAGTGACGTTTATTGACTATTTCCAAAAGCAACGGAAAGCGTTCACCTCAATGGATGGAGAAAGGAAGGTAAGGGGCCAGGGTTATTTCTCCTAGATGTACTTTTTAAAAATTGTCTTTGGTTAAATTTACAAACTGAGGCTTCCTAGATCTTGTTGCCCAAGCAAAGTATAGCTATTTACTGAGAGCTTTATGCTTATCATTGTGTAGAAACTGTATTTCTGTGAGGTAGGTGGGACAACGCAATTTTTATTTGGAGATGAGAGAGAGAGAGAATATCACATACATACACATACATGCACACACACACACACACACACACACACACACAAACACACACACACACAGGCTACCTGGCCTTTAAAAATCCATCTTTTATGCCTGTTCATTCATGCTTTCAAACCTCCACCCTTTCTTTCAATAAGAGACGTAAGAGATGTTCTTGGATGGGATCTGTTGATATCCCTCAATCACATATTTTTTTTTTATTAATGCACAGAGAGTACCACGGTATCCATTAAACTACAAAATTAAATTTCTCTTAAGCTGAGCCTTTACTAAGATGTACAGAGTTTACATTTGCAAACTTTTTTCTAGCCATTAGTCTAGTATAAAAATTTGAGAGACATTATGGGGTTTTAGAGAGTGTTTCAACAATTTGGAGATCTTGAACTACAGAGGCATATGGGATTTCCTAAATATTAAGAAGTAAACTCAAGCCATTCCCCTTTACTTTCCCATCACTATATATTCAAGAAAAAAAAATCACAACTATAAATTATATAAATCAGTCTCTCTGCCATTTCCCCTTCTGCAACTAGAGGTCATATATTTTGGTCATTGTAGTGAACAAGGGTTGTCCTCACAGCAGGAACTGAAATATATTTTAAAACAACCTGATAATCTTGTGGGAAAGGTTTGAAAAACCAAGGACTTAATGATTTTCACAAATAGAACCTAAGTCTAGACAACAAAGAGAAACGTCACCACTATTCTTAGTTAATATTGTACGTGTTTGTGATCACATACTTATTTCACTGTTCCTGAAGGACAGTGTAGAGACAGATACCCCCAGAGCCTGCTTAATTTTATTACATTTTTAGAATAGCACAATCTGCTCAATCATATTAAAAGTTACCTTAATGATAGCAATACAAATGGCATTTACTGGTTGTCCAGTGTCTAACTTGTGAAATCAATCAAATTCTTTTTTGTTCTGTATCCAATATGTACATAAACCAGTTGAAATGTGTCATATCATTTACGGTGAACTCATCAGTCCAACCAAATGCTCAGCTCCCTCCAGCCACCACCATGCAGTGCCCGCTTCCACTGAACTCCATCTTTTTGTATTCACCATCTTTTTGTGGGTCTTTCCCCACTAGTTCAGAGGTATTGTTAACATCTGGGACATCCCAGAATTATAGGACTCCATTGATCCAAATTTCTGCTCTTATTAAAGTTCTACTTATTAAAGTAGCACTTCCCCAATTTTACCTATCACAGACAATGCATTCAGAAGCTCCAAATGGGCCATTGTAGCCACTGAGCATAAAAAAGTCACCCAGTGTTAATACTGGAAGTGGTCAGAGAAATTATGTAACCCTGTGATTCTCAAAGTGTGGCACTTAGACTAGCAGCATTAAGATCACTTGGGACCTTGAAAGAAAGGCCAGTTCTCAGGTCTGCACTTGAACCCTACTGAATATGGTAGTGAGGTCCAGTGATTCTTTTGCACACTCAAATTTAAGAACTACTGATCTAATTCAGCCTATCCATTTCCCAGATGAGAATGCTGAGACTCATGAAAGTCAAATGAGTTATTCACAGCCTCACACCTAGTTGGTAGTGAAGCCAAGGCTAGAGCCTACATCTAATGACCAGTCCAGGATTTTCCATGTTCCCACATATCATTATTGTTCATCATGCCATAGTTTTTTGACTCCTGTCCTAAACTAATAAATACAGATTAGTAAATATAAGACTTTGAAAGGGGGTCGATCCCACTGCTTGATCCCATTATTTTTATTCCCCCTGTAGACAGCTAAATCTTCTAAGAAACATGAAGCACATCCATTGGGAGAACTAGATTGAAGTACCTCACTCTGACTAATATTGTTTAACAACAAAACAAGTAATGAATTTATACTAGCTACAGTTCTGAAGACAGAAAAAAAATACAGTGTAGACCTACTGATTCAATCTTTAGAACAAAGGGCCATGAGAATCTCCTGTCCCCACCTTCTTCCCTGCAAATTTTTAAAAAATCACATAGAATTTTGACAATACATGAGGGCTTTTAAACTTGCTTTGTAAGCACATTTTAGAGCTTTTGATGCATGCTTACAGGCTGGGAAGAAAGAAAGCCAGTTGTGATCAATCGCTCTGCTAAGTCACAAATACTAACATTAAAAATGTGGATCATCTAAAGTAGAGGTCAAATATTCCCCTTGATCGTCCTTGAGCTCATTCAGATAGCTATTTATTCATTTGCCAAAATAAGCTCTCAAAGAAACAAATGTTCTGCTGAAAGAACAAAGTAGGAGATACTCAAGCGCTTATTGAATCCATCAGTTACAAGCACTAGAGGGGGAGAAAAAAAGATAGGAGTGTGTCCTAGAGAGAGTTTGTCTGGCACAGTGTCCAACCGGGCCTGCTCTCTAGACTCCTGCCCTCTGCACAAGCGGAATTGCAGCCCCCAGGGTCCGGATGCTGCAGAACAACCAAGTGCTACTTGAATTGCTTTGACAAAAATGTTCAAAGTCTTATCACAACAGCCGCAGAAACAACATTACCTTAACGTCAACATTTTGCTGAAGAAAAAGACTGATTAAACCAAGAACAAGTCCCTGGGCACATCACTCTGAAATAAGAATGAACAATGGTAGTGAAAGTACAGTTGTCCCTGGAGTAGTTTACAGACCCCCAAGAACCTTCTAGAAGGATAACCTGTAGTTGATGAATTTAAGATCTGACTGTAAAAGAAGGCTGGGGGATTGAGGTTAGGGGAAAACTTACACAAGTCTATATAAATATTTAGACACTTACTGAAATGAGGTAAGTGATAAAAAGAGTACGTAAACAATGCACTACTGATTCCATGTTTGAAAATTCTTTCATTGTATATAAGGATGTATATTGTTTTTGGCCTTTTTTTTTAATCCAAACTCTTAATGCTTTTGAAATCCTCAATTCTTACCTGCTGTTACTTGCCTTAGTCCTGGTGAGTCGGAGAAAACCAATGGCTTAAGATAAAAATGAAATAAAAGAAAATGCTTTGGGAAACTCAGGTCTGTAGACTAGTTCTCAAACTGGGTTTCCATTATCTGACATTCTCTGCCCATGAAAACTTTGTAACAAAGCAGAGGCCTGCAGCCTCTCTCACCAGCTCAGCTCCTTCCATTTGACACACACTTTGGAGAGCCCATTGTACACACATAGCTCCTTTCATTTTTTTCCCTAAGATTTTATTCCAAAAGGTTCTAACCCCTTACCTGTAATGCTAACATTTCATATTTTATTAATATTTTTCACCCCAGGTGCATTTCCATGTAGAATGATATGTAAATTATGTGCAACTAGAAACTACAGTTCTGAAGATTAGCAAGACATAAACTCAAGGTATTCAAGTTTCTGCAAGAGGAATCATAAACCTTATAATTACTTAGTGAGGTAAAAACGATTTTTCTATTTCTCCACTCTGTGACATTACCAGAGATAGCAGGTCTTCCTTATCTTTACTCACTCTGTGGATTACCCATTTTTACTCCATTCCCAGTTTCCTGCTGCTTGGTAACCATGAACCCAGGGAATGCATTCTTGGTTAACACTAACAGGAGCAAAACAAATATGGCTTCAAATATAAACCCGCGACAAGAAGAGTGAGAGCAAACACTCCAAACACCAAGCATAAATGCATTTTTAAGATGAGCCATTGTCTCATCTCATGCCCAGTGCATTCCCTCCCTTTGATACAAATTAGAAAAAACTGACACTGAACCATGAGCCTCACCTACTTTCACTTAGGGCAATATTCTCCAAGATGATAGGATTTGATTCCCTTCAATTAATATATGAATCCTATAGTCTCTAATATTCTCAATTCTTATAAAGGAGTCAAAACTCACCTAGAAGATATCAAAATCCTTAGCAGATTCAAAAACAAATGTTCCCTCCATGAATGACTCCCTTGAGCAACATGAAGTCTGGTCTGGCTTTCAAATCATTGATTTCTCATTTAAACCTCAGAGTTGACAAGGAGGCCTTCTTTCAAGGTCCATCCACCACATAATGTCCTTCAGTCTCTCAGTGGTCCCCTTTTTGCAACCCATTTCCAGTTACCATCTGATAACCGATCAAAAAACAAAAAAAAAGGAAAAGAGAAAGTTTTACTTTTGGGCCAGAGCCTTATAGGAATAAAAGCCAAGTTTTCAACAGTGTAACAATTATGATGGTACAATTATATAGAAGTCTAGCTTTGCTGAACATCATGTGAATACATCATCCCTGAAAACACACAATGGTCAGAAATTATCATGCCTTAGAATCAAAATACAGTAACAGAAATGTGTTGGATGGCATGTGAATCCTTTTTGAAAAAAAAAAATTAATTCTCTTTCTCTTTTAATGTAGTAGGTTTAAAGCTGTCACAATTTATAGTAGAACAGAAATGACTGGACTCAGTAATTTCTCCTATGTAGTTTGGGCACTGTCTCTTTCCAGACATTAAAGGAAGACGAGGTGATTCCCACTTCAGCCAATGAACTTCAGGGCTGTATTCCGCTCACATGAGCTGCTTACTGGTACCTACTTCCAGAGCTTTATTTTTAGATTTCTGTGCCCATACATGCATTTTTCCAAGACTACAGTTAAAAGGATGGTGATGGTAGTATATACATACACACACACAAGAAACCTTTTGACTGATACGCCCCGTCCCCTCCCCCAAAAAAAAGACCAGACATGAAAAAGAGAGCAGGAAATATTTCATAAATTCAGAATGGAGCATTTAGGTCAAATGTTCAATCAGAGATTTACCAGGAACTGTAGGTGGGGCTGCAGGAAATATTTAGAGTCATACAAGGGGTAACATGCTTCCTTCTTCACTAAACTAAGCTACTAGCAAAGACTTGAGGTTAGAGAAAAGTGTTATAGGTATGAGTGCAAGAAGGACCATTCACTAGCCTCTAATATGAGGTGAGCTACAACATTCTGCAGCAACACACTGGTATTAATACTTTCTAAACCAGGCCACTACTGTCTGTACCTAAGGATAAAAATCTTCAAAAATGTATTACTTCTTACCTAGAGTATACAGTTACCATTAGCTTTGCATGATAAACTTTAAAAACATAAGGACCACTAGATTATAAACGTTCCTACAATACAAATTCCCAGAGGGAAGGGGTCTCTGCTTATTTTTTTACCTGGTATATTAAAGTGCCTAAAATAGACACAAAGTTGGCCCTTAAACTAGATTTGTTCAGTAAATAAAAACCAAACAGGATCCTTATCTCAAAGATATTCCTCAAATAGGACCGAAGCATACATTTATACAGGTTGTGCCCCAAAGAACCAGGCCCAATGGGCAGTGTGAGGCTGGAATCTGGCCAGTATGTCCCCACCAAACCTGGCCCTAGCCCGCAAGCACACAGCTCATAAAAGGGTCTCTTTTTGAAATCTGTCTTAATAGGGAAGCTTTTTTTTTTTTCGTGGACAGAGTTCCCTGGGCTCTGTCAAAGCAAGTTTCTTCAGGATGGTATTTTGGTGAGCTGTATAAGTTAAGCCACAGGGGCACTCATGTAACATGATGCATTCCATGGAAACCATTCTACAATTCTGACATCTCATCAGTTATTTTCATTGCTGAGGTCTTTCTGATCAACAATGCTATGCAAGAACTGAGGATACACACCTTTAACAAGTTTGTCAATAAATTCTTATAAACTTAACTCACAAATTGAATTCGAGGTCTTGAATTTTAAAGACTTGGCAGTCTGATTCCTAATATAGTTATTATATAGGCAACATGATACTCTGAGCCTTTGTATCATCATTTGATTTCTTTTCTTTTGTTCTTACATAATCTAATATAATTAGCAACTGAAAGCATCTAAGATATTTAACTGGAGAGAAATATTAGCATGGAGGCTAAAATAATGAATGAGTGGTGAGGTATAGGTCAAGGTTATTTAACTTTAACACTGTTGGCATTTGGGACCAGATGATTCTTTGTTGTCAGGGGCTGTTCTGTACATTGGAGGATGTTGAAGAGCATTACTGGTTTCTATCCACCAGATGCCAGTAGTATCTCGCCCCCACTTGTATCAATCAAAATGTCTCCAGGCTTTTCCAAATGTTCCCTGGAAAGCAAAATAACTCCCCATAAATAATCACTGGACTACATAAAGGTGCCAGATTGGGACTGGGTTAGAACTAGAAGATGTTTAGACATTCATGGATTACTAAGAAGAATAAACAGCAGCATTGTAATACATGGGGACACCAACACCCCACTGACAGAATGGGACAGATCCTCTAAGCAGAAAATAAGCAAAGAAACAATGGACTTAAACAGAACTCTAGAACAAATGGGCTAACAGACATTTACATAATATTCTACCTAAAAAGCACTGAATATACATGCTTCTGATCAGCTCGTGGAACATTCTCTAAGATTTATTACATTCTAGACCACAAAACATGTCTCAACAAATTAAAAAAAAATAGATTATACCATGTATCTCCTCAGACCACAGTGGAATAAAATTAGAATTCAATTCAACAACAATCAATTCTATACAAAGACATGGAAATTGAACAACCTACTGCTGAATAGTTATTGAGTCAAGGAAGAAGTTAAGATGGAAATCAAAAGACTCTTCAAACTAAATAACAACGAGGACACAAGTTATCAAAATCGGTGGGATTCAGCAAAAGCAGCCATAAGAAGAAAATTCATAGCCACAAATGTCTACAACCAAAAGCCACAAAGATCAAAAATCAACAATCTAATGAACTGTCTCAAGAAATTGAACAAGGAAGAGCAAACCAATCCCAAACCCAGCAGAAGAATAGAAAATAACTAAGTTCAAAGCAGAACTAAATGAAATTAATAACAAAATAATTATATAGAAGATTAATGAAACAAAAAGTTGGTTGTGTAAAAAGATGAACAAAATCAACATCCCTCTCACTAGATTAACCAGAAACAGAAAAGAAAGGACCCAATAAGCTCAATCGGAAATTAAAAAGGAAATATTACAATTGATAACATGGAAATAAAAAATTTGATCTCTGAATACTATAAAAACCTCTATGAACATAAACTTGAAAATGTTGAGGAAACA